>NC_142600.1:20663849-20974814 GCF_041222555.1 Hakea prostrata | reverse complement strand
AAAAAAAATTCTCTTACATATAAAAACATAATAGAAACATTACCATAGAACTTCTTATAAGTTAGAGAATATTGCCTAATCTCTCTCAAATCAATGGAAATGTATTTAAATGATTCTCTTAAAGGATAAGCATTTAAATTCAAATTCAAATCGACCATAACTAACTCTATCCTCGATTGATCTTATCTCCAACTATCAATAAGAGTTTGAGTTATAGTTAAAATATCAACAAGTTGTAGAATTTGATTGTAATTCAAATAATATTGATATACATCTCTTACTCACAAATTTGAGTGTAGAAGAATTCTCTTTCAAACCAAATTCTCTCACAAATTTTTTCGGTTGATTTTATATATTATTTATTTATTTATTTGCTCTCCCACTCACTCACACTGAGTCACAAGCTAAAAATAGATTTAAAAGGCTGGAGATAAGATCTTGATTTACAAAAGAAGAAAAAAAAAAAAAAAAGACAGATCTTTACAGGCTTTTTCAGCTGAAGCATTCAAATCTCTTCATATTTATCTTTCCCCATTATCGTTATCGAATCTCGCAAGCGTTATTCTCTCTCTCTTTTCTCTGACTCTGTCTCTGTCTCTATCAATTAGTTAGGGTTTCTGAGTACTTATCATATTCCCCCGTCTGTGAGGCTCTTTCCTTCCTCATAAAGTCCTCGGATATGGCCGGAACCGCTGTGGTAACAGTGTACGGCAACGGAGCCATGACAGAAGCCAAGAAATCGCCTTACTCTGTTAAGGTCGGCCTTGCACAGATGCTCCGAGGCGGTGTAATCATGGACGTGGTGAACGTAGAGCAAGCCCGCATCGCCGAAGAGGCCGGGGCTTGTGCGGTTATGGCCTTGGAGCGCGTTCCTGCTGATATTCGAGCCCAAGGTGGCGTCGCTCGGATGAGCGATCCTGGTCTCATCAAGGAGATCAAGCAGGCTGTTACCATCCCCGTCATGGCCAAGGCTCGAATTGGGCATTTCGTTGAAGCCCAGATCCTTGAAGCCATTGGCGTCGATTATGCTGATGAGAGCGAGGTGCTCACCGTTGCCGACGAAGATAATCACATCAACAAGCATAACTTCAGGGTTCCCTTTGTCTGCGGTTGTCGCAACCTTGGCGAAGCTCTTCGTAGGATTCGTGAAGGCGCTGCCATGATTCGCACTAAGGGAGAGGCTGGTACAGGCAATATTATTGAAGCAGTGAGACATGTGAGGTCGGTGATGGGCGCCATCAGGGTCCTGCGTAACATGGATGACGACGAGGTCTTTGCCTTCGCCAAAAATATTTCTGCTCCCTATGATCTTGTCATGCAGACTAAGCAGTTGGGTCGACTCCCTGTGGTCCATTTCGCTGCAGGTGGGGTGGCTACGCCCGCCGATGCTGCTCTGATGATGCAATTGGGTTGCGACGGTGTCTTTGTTGGCTCTGGTGTATTCAAGAGTGGTGACCCTGCCCGTCGAGCTCGAGCGATTGTTCAGGCTGTGGCCCATTACACTGATCCTGAAATTCTTGCCGAGGTGAGCTGTGGGTTGGGTGAGGCCATGGTTGGATTGAATCTCAAGGATGAGAAGGTTGAGAGGTTCGCCGCACGGTCGGAGTAGATGATGGAGGAGGATAAGAGGGTTTGGTGTAGTTGGTCTACTAAACAATGGACGTGTTGATCATCGATGGATCTCTTTTTATTCGTCTGCTGTCCTGCTACTTTCGGGAACTCTTGGTGGGGATTTGCTATTGTTTTTTGCCCTTTTCGCATGCTTTAGTTAGACTATATGATTGATTTCTTCTTTGTTACTGAAGAATTTTTGTTGATCAGAAGTTTATTTCCTGTCCTGTTTAGCATAAATGCATGATTCAACTGTAGAGAAAAAAGAAATATATCTTGGCGTATGGATGTGGTAGAATGGATTGGCTTAATGGTGTGTGGTGAGGTTTTCCTTAATGAAAGGATCTATTTACCCTATGAATTTTTATATTGCAGTGTCCAAAACCATTAGGACTCACTGAAAAATCAGTATGTGAACCATATAGCTTTTCCGTTAGTTTTCTCTAACACAAACTGTAGTTGACTGAAGGATGAAACAGATCACTGGGCAGCCATAGCATATTGCTTTCATGGGGAGTATGTTGTAGCATCCACTAAGAACAATCTATGAGATTGACCATGAGTGGATTGGTTGATGTGTTGTTACAAGAGAGCCTTCTTCTGGAACTGAGCAGGATGGGTGATTACTGACAATATATATCCTCGGGTATAGAATAGAAACTCCACCATCACCTGAAGTTTTTATACCTTTGAGGTTGTGATTTTGAAATTACTTTTCATTGTAATGAGTAATATGGAATCCATATAGCAAAAATAATCACCCAAATGCCAGTGAGGCAATCTGTTCTCTATTTTGGCCATTGCATGTTTCTGAAAATGCAGAGCAGGGAGGCCATGGGGCTTGCTCAAATTGAAAACTACAGACCCTGAGCTATGGTGGTTCTCTGGATGCATTGCATTTGTGCTTTCTACCTAGGAGCTGGTCATTGTGTTTGGTAGACTTATCCATCGAATTCTCTATGCCTAAATTATTCGAGTCACTTGGAATGTTGTTGGTCTAATTCTGTTTTTGCCTTTTCTGGGTCAGCGTTTTGATATTCTCCAGGCCCTCTTTTGTATGGTATGATTAGTGGGTGATAGCTGAAAATGTTTTTTGAAGATCTGTTAGAGGAACTGATTTATTGAAACTGAAAAAGTAACTCTTCATAATCCATTTTCTCTTTTCATTAAAAAGCCTAATTTTAGGATCTTGGGAAGATTTTCCATTTACATTGGTGGATGGTTTGAGTTTTGCATTTCTTTATAGAGTTGATGCTGACTTGTTTATACATAGCAGCTTTCTTCTTCTAGGCTTGCTTATCGGGGATGTGCTCAGCATCTGCCATATCACACATGAAGATGATGACTCTGGATTTTGTTGTTTGTGAAATACCGGGTATTAAAGTATCTGATCTTCTTCTGTATGGCTACATCTCCCTTGGGGCTGTACATAATCTACTGATCTATATACAAATGAGAGGATAGGCTATAGGCAAAAACCAATCCACCCAAACTGCTAGTTTGTTTGTGGATTAGATGGAGATTATGGTTGTCGCCTGGCCCTTTTGGGTTTGATGCTGCCAGTGCAGATCGCTTTTGTCGCAGAACCAAGCAAGCAGAGGTTTTAGAAATCAGAACTGCAAAATTGAGCACGATTGCTCGGTGGTAGAGGGGGCATCAGGAAGGGTTATACTGGGTAGAAGACCCGGATTCATGGTTGGAGCATGGTAAGTAGGTATTATTTGATTCCAAGGGATTAGCTCAGTTGGTAAGACTATCACCTCAGTATGAGGTTTAGAGTTAAGGTTACCATTTTAGGATTAGTTGAGGTGTGCTTAAGCTGCTGCCGGTGAATGCGGAATGGCTATTGTGAGAAGGTGGGTAAGAGCCTGTGAGTTCAAGTTGCAACGGGATATGGTTGAAGTGCACCCGCATTGGCTTCAGGAGAAGTTGTGCTCTTTGGGCTTGAGCTTTCTTATTCTTTGGATATTCTCTAAGAATTCGTAGAACAAATGAAAAAAAAATCCTCTACTGTGCACATAGATAGATGTTAAATAATGGGTAATTTTCATATTTAAAAGGTCATCACCTGACATGGAAACCCTATTGAGATCTAAGTACAGTATTCAACTACAATCTATTCAGTAGCGAAAAGCCAAATTGAAAGAGAACAGAGATAAAAGAAAAGAGAAGGAAAGTGAGTTTTGTATGTGGAATCGAAGTCATAGAGCAAAAGAAATCTGATATTGGTGATTTGGTTTGTTGGCTGTTCACTTGGTTACTAATCTGGGTTTTACTTTGTGCGTTAGCAGGAATGGATGGCTTCCTGTTGTGGGTTTCATCATTCATTCTCTCATTCCTCAACCACAAGGACAGATGCAGTAGTTGGAGAATATCAATTATTGAGAAATCACAATTTGCGCTTTGCAAATAGTCCTCTCGTTGCTCCTTCTTCCTTGTCACCACAAAGAAATCCTCTGTCAAGGGCATTTTCTGAGTCCTTGGCTGCACAAAAATTGATAAACAAACCTTGGAGACTAATCGTTATATTCTATTACAGCTGATAGGATGACTTAATCTCTTAATCTTGATGGGTATTCTTTTGTTTTTCTTTTCTTGATGGATTGTAGTTCTCATTTAGTTGTTTCTGATTTTTCTTTTCTGGGTTGTGGACCACAGATGAGAGGCCAGGTTAGAGCTACCACCCTGGTGGTCGCTGCTGAGTGTGCTTCGAGCTTTAATAAAGGAGTTCCTACTCCAAACAAGATAGAGTAAGGGCTGAGACAAAAATCATGAAGAGTAACTAAGAATAAGAGTATAAGACTAGTGTAGAAAAGTAGATGAGGTCTTTAAAGCATCTTATTGTACAGAAGGGTATAATGGTCTTCAAAAATATATATACCTCAAACATTTCTAATGGAAATACTTTTTTTTTGTGCGAAAAGAAAAACTACCATTAGGTAAGGTTGTTGCAGTTACATCCATCATGGTCCATAGTTTCCACATAAAATAGTCCTATGTATTGTCTAGTTAAGCTGAGAAGCCATAATTTTACTAAGTTCTACTTAAATTACATGTTTTTAGTTTGGTGGTTATAGGTAAAATTTTTGCCAAACATAGGGAATAAAGAGGGGGATAAATTTGGATCTATTTTCCCCTATAACATTCATTCCATCATGTATTTATCACACCAAAGTTGTTGTATTTGGATTTGTTTCAGATTTGCTGACTGTGTTGCTTTCCAAATTGCTTGTAGTTGATCTTCCGTCCTTTGAGTTTTGTTCCTTTAATGATTTCTTGAATTTTTCCTTCCCATAGCACTCCCAGGCTCCACCCTTTCTCCTTCCAGTCCATCAGATAAGCCTGCACACATAACGGAATTACTTATTAAAGGTGAAGTGGATGTCAACATGTCACTATTTAAAGGCTTTAGTTCTGGATAAATTTCTTTCGGTTCTGGGGGTGCTGGAACAATTTGCTCAAAAAAAATGTACATTATTTGAGTAGAGAGACTTTTTTTATTTTTTTCTTTGTGAAACGCATTTTTAATGAATGATTACTCATAAAAGTATGTTTTAAACTTGGCATAATGGCGATTGAATATCTGCCCTTTAGGTGGTAGGACACCATGAAAAGGAGATTGTGCAAAACTATGTGTATTATAGGTATCTCGAATTAATCATAAATAACTAAAAAAGAATGATAAAAGATGATGTTGCTTAAGATTCAAAATAGAATGGATGAAGTAAAAAAAAAAAATTAGGGCTTGGTTACAGAGTCCGGAGATTTCAAACTAGATTTGGTTAATAAAAATTAGATGTTTGGTTGTGGAAGATAAGTGATTCTTCCAAAAACTATTTGACGTGTGATTTTGTGTGGCATGTTAGCTTTTTTGAATCTCGGTTCACCCCTTCCCCCGCCCCTTTGGGGGCCGCTGTCGTTTTCCCCGGGTTCGCCGGTTTGCGCGCCCGCCCTAAGGTTTTGTTATTGATATCTGTTGCCTCTTGCAAACGAAGAAGTAGAGCTTCATTTCTAGGGAGTTGCATGGGAGGCTCACAGTAATAGCTTTTGCGGTCGGATGAAGAAAGAGAAGGTGATGTAAATTAAATTTAAGACAATAAAATGAGGGCCAAGGGGTTTACTTGCACCCTATGGCCCTACCAGCAACCCTAGTAAATCTGTCCAAGTATAGGGGTATGTTGGTATTTTTCCATTATCATGGTGTCTAGGCCTAGGTCCATGAAGTCCAATTTGTTAACTGGACCTTAGATCTATTTTCTTATTTGAGTCAATAATTTGCGAGTTACTGGAGGGTCCTTGTTTATGTTGAATTCCTAGTTGGTGAAGGAGTCCAATACATTCGGCCTATTTTTTACAAAGAAGCAATATATATTAGAATTTGAATTGGAAGTCTTATGGAGTAAGTTTGGAAGGCTCTTTGTGCAAGTTAAAGTCCTAACAATTAGTAGTTTAAAGTTTTGATTGGTTTTTCAACTTTGTGAACGTATAATTTTTTTTGGAGGCTATAGGTAAAGGTTTGAAGCCGAATGACCTATAATAATATTGATGTAATTCTATTTTATCCTTCAATGGTAGCTAGTCCGTGCGGAGACTCAGTGATCCACTGTTGACCATCCAATGATAGGGTTGCATATGTTAAGATTGGACTAATGGGTGTCAAATAAGCGGCTTGGGAGTTGTGAGAGGACATGAAAGCATCCGCCTCAACAATATATGGATGACCATAGGATTAAGGAATGTAGTCCAACAGAGGTAATCAATATATGAGGATTTTCATTCCTAGGTGAAGAATGATACTGAACCGAGTTGGTTGGTGCTATAATGGAGGTATCTGGACCATATGTAGTGTGTTATCATAGGACATTGCATTGGGTTAAAATCCTTGACAAGCGCCAATACTCATGACAATGGATGTGATAAGAGAGTGTGGACCTAAACCTTGGCCATGGTTGATTAACGAGGACTGTACCCCTTTGCTCGAGATCCCAATAGAGGTAGCTAGTCCTTGAGGAATCATAATGGCAAAACCTACCCAAAGTAGGGCTGGTGTTATCTTTTAAAGCATGTCTACTTTATTTGAGACTTGCATGGTTAGTTATTAGATGCATCTATACTATTATATATCTATCTTTTCATTATTATTGAAGCTATGTTTATAATGTTGATGTGCATATGAGATTGTTGCCTTATTGAGTTCGCCGAAATCTAGAATGCTCTTACAATGATAACTCTAGGATAACATCTTAAAAAAAAATGACAGATTTGTACTTCAAGGTAAGGTAGTAATCGAAATAGAATATTAAGAACCAGATGGGTTTATTGCTAGATGGAGGAATGAGGGAATGATATTATGACAGAAATGAGAGAACAATAAGGACAACAAAATAACACATGATCTTTATACCACAAGGTGGATCGATTGGATCGAACACCAACGTACCTTGATCAAACACAAGGCCGCTTCTCCATAGAGAAGAAAAGCTAACATAATAACTTTGATTTCAAATGATGAGTATGTGTTTCACAGTTTCACCCTCTTATACAATCTAGCCATTCTAAAGAGTCATAAACATTAATTGCACCATCCAACTATTAGCTAACACCTAGCTATTAATAACTCAACTACTATCAAACTCTTGATAAAGGAAAACCCATTTTGATAGAAGTTCTTTATTTTCAAACTATAGGTTATTTTATTTACTTTGATGAAAATTCCAAAGACTTAAACTTGGGCTTAGGTTTAGCCCATTGAGGTCATAACATGTGGATTGACTTTAACCCCATTAGAATAGCCCTAGCTCATTTGATTTGGGTCATATCCTTAGAGACCTTTGATGGGTTTGGCCCATTGTGTTTTCTTTTTCTTGTATGTATGTGTCTTCACTTTTGCATCAACTCTCCATGGCTTGAAAATATTCTTATTCGATGAATGGATGGATGACATGGAACGCTCATACAGATCCCATGTTGGATTCTCCTAGTTTCCTTTTCTGACCAAGGTGGGTTGGGCCACTGGCCCTCCTTTGTTTGACTCCGGTCAGCCCGCACAGCTCCACCCGGTTGGACTGATTTACCAATTTGGATGTAACAACTTCTTTTTCTCAATAATGGTTTTTCTTCTATCAAATTCTAGTTGCTTAAAACATGGTTCGATTTATTTTAAAGAAAACCCAATTTTCTTTTTCACTTGAGTCGATTATATGTGCACATGGTTTTTAAGTAGTCACGATTTAATAAAATTCACATGGTATGCATCCAATGATGGATATCACACGCAACACCAGATCCGATGCACCACCTAAGCAAAATCCTAGTTTGGCTCAAATAGTAAAGAATAAAAAAGAGAAATTAATAATTACTAATTAGTTTTTATGCATTTTGCTTAAATTACATTTTGTACTTTACCATACCCTCTCCCAACTTTTCATATCGTAACCCCACTCATTTTGTAATAGTCGATCGTGTCCCCTTCCTCAATATTCAATTATTCATGAATGGTCAAATGTTCTTGGGATGGATTCAAATCTTTTATTTTTATTTTTATGAAAGCATATTGGATTAATAGAGAGAAAATCTGCGAAGAATATTACAACCTAAAGGTCTAGCAGTAAAAAAATACAATACAAAATTGGGAGAAAAGTGCAAGACATCATCTTCAGTTAATGCAGCCTCCTTAGCTAGGGTATCTGTTACAAAATTTGATTCTCGGGTCGTGCTTCAGTGCTGCACATTAAATGCGCAGCACGGTGAAGTGCATGGTCGAGATCGAAATCTCGACCGAAATTTCGATCTCGATCGTCCGTCTCCCTGTCGATACAGACGGTCGAGATTTCGATCTCGACCGTGCGCTGCACATGCTGCGCAGCATGCAAGTCACACTATTCTCTAAATACATGTTGGAACTGAACTGAAGTAGATGCAACCAACCTGTGGATATCATTTAGAATGTGATAGAGTTTCAAAGGGGTTGGTGCTAAGTGACTTACCTTGAAGTAATGTGATTAAGGCTTGATTATCCCTGGCGATTTGGATATGTGAGATATTAACTCTAATACTCCACTGTAGCCCTCTTTTGACAGACAATGCTTCTATAGTGAAAGAATCCTGATCTCCACAACCTTGACCAAAAGCAAAGAGAAACTAACCATAATCATCTCTAGCTATTCCAACAAAACCAAATAGGTCTTGTTCTTTGAAGGAGGAGCCATCAACATTCAGTTTAATGTAGGGCTGATCCGGTAGCTGCCAGTGTATTTGTCTTAAGTGAAGGCCTGTGGTGTGGTACCCCAGTGCTATCTTTAAAAAGGACATCCAACCATTCTCTCCTTATATGCTTAATGACCTGTATAGTAGTTGAAGTCCCTACACCAACATCAATTATGAGGTATGAACTTTCCATATGTGCCACAAATCAATCAACCTATATAAAGAGGAACGGTTTTCAGTTGTAATGAATGAAAAAACTGTCGCACGCTTGCACCACAATTTGCAAATTGAATGTTCAGAGATGTCGGTAAAGACAATTGTAACTAGATCTCCAGGCATATGATATGGACACTCTCAAATCTCACTCTCAACATAAAAATTATTATTTAATTTTATATATTTTACTTAAATTATACTTTTATAGTTGACCAAAGATTGTGGTCTATCTAGAATAGTCGGTTGCTTTGTAGTCTAGTGGGGACCATTGCTCTTTGAATTAAAGACTAAAATTAATTTCTTTCTAAACAAGTGGTATGAGGATTTGCAATTTTGCGAGAAGACTTGTGCAGCACTGTGGGATGGTCGAAATCCGAGATTTTGATATCGACAGTTTATTTTATGAAAATACATATTTTAAAAATAGACGATCGACATCGAAATCTCGGGATCTCGACCATTTGTTGCAGGTGCTGCATATTAATTGTGCGGTTTTCAATAAATTTGACATAGAACACGTCAGGTATTCCTTGCTCGAAGCGGATAACAACGCCCAAGCAATTTCACAATTTCGCACAAGGGCACGTCGGCTATTCCCTGCTCCAAGCGGATAACGAAAAAGACTTGTTTTTCTTTTTTTTCTCTGGTAAAACGTTTTACGTTGTAACGAAAGAGACAATCCATCCCCGGCTTCATAAAGACTATTTGTACCAAAAAAAAAATAGAAAGAGAAAATCCACCATTCCGCGATTAACACACGCAATGGCGCAGTGCACACGCGTACGCGCTATTTTGAAATCTAGTTTGTTAAATGATGGACGAATCCCACGGTGCCAAACTTGCCGGTTTACACCTAATCCAATCTGACGATTGAGATCCTTTCGTACTTAGTGCTTCTTTACGTCATTTTTTTATTGAATTGAACCGTAAAACTATAAAATGATAAGTTGATCAGACTCTGAAACAGAGAGGAAGCGGCCCCAGAACAATAGAAAAGAAAGGAGCAAGGAATTAATAGATGAAACAGATATGTCGACAGTGGGGTAACGAAACCTGAAAAGCTGATTTCGGATCAAAATGGCTCCTACTATTAATGGAATGCAGAGAAGAAGAGAGCTGAGCTGGTTTGTTTGCATCTGATTGTTCTTGAATTTTCGTATATGTAACAGGAGAATCGAAGGAGAAGAGGGATACAGAGATCAGTATAGGAGATGGGGACCTATAAAACGTTATTCGGTTTTACAAGGAAGTTCAAGATCGGCGAGTCTGAGCCTCCGGCGGATGTGATAGAAACCTTCAATACTTACTCCGAACGGGGTAATTATGTTACAGCCGAGCTTCTTCATCGTTTCTTGGTTGAGGTTCAGGGCGAGACCGATGCGACCATCGCAGATGCGGAACGTATCATTCAGCAAGTTGTTCAACAACGACACCACATCACTAAATTCGCCAGGCATACGCTCACTCTAGAAGATTTCTTTTATTTTATCTTCTCTGATGATCTCAATGCCCCCCTTAAAAATGAGGTACTGCTTTTGTTTTTTATTATCTTTTTCTTCCATGTGACTCTTTCAACTTCTCTGATGATCTGAATGTTTTGATGTGTGTTGGTAAATACTGAGAGATTTTGTCCTACTGCCTCTGCTGTGGAGTACATTGTTGTTTTATTCTTAACGAACTTCTGTGTTTTCAGGTTCTGTACATTGTTGTTTTATTCCTAACGAACATCTGTGTTTTCAGGTTCATCATGATATGACTCTTCCGTTGTCCCACTATTTCATATATACAGGCCACAATTCTTATCTGACTGGGAACCAACTTAGTAGTGATTGCAGCGTCGTCCCAATCGCAAACGCACTTAAGAGAGGTGTACGAGTTATTGAACTGGATATATGGCCAAATTCTTCAAAAGACGATGTGCATGTTCTTCATGGAAGGTATTGAATTACATCAAAGAGAATCCAAATTTAGAAATAACAATAGTTCTCTTCTCAATTTGTTCCTTTGTGTGGTTCTGATATATATATTTTTTTCTGGTGAATGTTTGGTTCTGGTATTGTTTCCTCATAAGTTTATATTTTTTTGTTTTTTTGTCACTTTTATTTGGTGAATGTGCGGTTTTGTTTATGCTTTTCTCCGTATCTTCGACATTCTGAGTGGAAATAAAAATAAATTGAAACGTTGACTTTTGGAAAGGAAAGATTTGTCATTTCTGTTGCAAAGTAGAGATTTTTATTATCCTTAAACAAAAATTACTGCCAATTTCCCCCCAAAAGACTCCACCCCTGCTCAATATTCCTAAAGGTAGGTCAGCGAATATGTAACATAATATGGAAGCCCAAGAAACTTTCGTCTCCTTTTCTATCATGACCACCCACAAAGTGGCTTCAGCATGATTGCTTCTTGATGTCAATGAATATTGTTTCAGATGCTGTCCTAAACATGCATTTGCTTGACAGAAGACAAACCGTTTTATGGTAGAATACTATCTTTAACTGATGTCCAAAGGGAATCTGGATTTCGGTGGAAAAAGTTTTATGGATCCTTATAGGAAACCCGTGCATTAGAAGGCACTGAACATTAACTTGGCTGAGAAAACTATTGGACAGTCTCAAAGTCTCCTTTCCGGCTAAGGATTCTGCCTTCCAGATTTGAAGCACCTGAACCATCTGATTTAATCTCCCAATGATTGAGATTAAGACAAAGCAAAGGGAACCCCGTTTAGTGCATCTTCCTGAACAAAATAAGCAACAGGAGCTTCTTTGTTTTGGGTTATTCCAAGATTTGAGGAAAAATGTCACCCAGAGGAATATCAAGACATGATTTGTTCTTCCACATTGCATTTTGCCACGATCTCCTACCTCTAATTACTGACTTGTTTCAAGGCATTGTTAGTTTCTGTGGTGCTTCTCTATAAGTTAGTAATATGCAACTCCTCAAATCTTCCATACTTCGTTTACATGCCAATTCTCCATATTTCTGCGCTTTGTACGCAATGTGATCATCCTTTTCACAAAAGGATAGTTTAGTATGAGTGATATCATTCTATAAGTCCCCCTTGTTTTCCATGGCAGTCCAAAACTCATCCATAGATGGAAACGTTGATTCCCTTTAAAAATCCCAATCAAGAGAGTAAGAACATGAATAGGTATATTGGCTGGTATTGCTCTGATCAAAATTTTCTTGTCCCCTTTTGGATGGGGTACTATTGTTTCCATGCTGTCCCCCCCCCCCTGACTCTGGTTCTCTTGATGATCAAGCTCATTATGCGTTACTATTGTTATATTTCTCTAAAGAAAGTGTGAAATCCTCTCATACATGGCAGGGCAAGGAGAACCTCTCGTCGGTGTCTCTTGGCTTGTAGATCAGCACTTGGGATCCCAACTTTGATCATGAAACCACTTTATGCACCAACCCAAATCACAACTCAAATTTCTTAGCTGACAGTGTGATGGCCCATAGTTTGGTGACTGTTGAACCATCCGCCCCAAAAGCTTAAGCTACTAAGTGGGGAATTGCAATGGTATATGAAGTGGTCCTAGGACCCATCATCAAGAATGAGAAGACATTAAACATTAAGATGTTTAGATGGGAAGCTGACTGTGTGGGTCCTTGCAGGAGTATTAGTGACCGTGAGATGAATTTGGTATTTGGTTGTTTCTAGGGAAGAAATAGTCATTAATTGGACGTCAGGATGGGGGGGGGGGAGAGGAGATGGTTGGGTAGGGGAAGATGAAGAGGAACGAGCAGGTAAGGTGGCTGGAGGAGGGGGGCTGGTGTGGTTTTCATGGAAAATATCCAACGAGGTGAAGAGGGCAGCGCCAGTTGTGGTGGACGATAAGCTGGGGCAGACACTGGTAAAAATTGGAGATTAGGGCTGCTGGTGGATAAAGATAAAGGGATCACCGTAGCCATGGGAAAGAGGTTTCATCATCCACTGGATGACTTCAAAAGATCTGCTCATTAGTAGGGGCAAAACATGTATATGCTTTGTGTTGAGAGCCATACCACCGAACATAACTTAGGATCCGTTTTCCTTTTTCTTGTAGCATCATAAAAATGGGTACCAGGGAAACCCCCCCCCCCAAAAAAAAAAAATTTAAATAAATAAATAACCCTTAAAGGATTATAATCAGGTTTCCTTTTGATATCTTCTAGATATGGATTGAATTGCCTGGAACTTTGGTGGGAGTTGGTTTTTATCATCCACAGAATGAATGTGAGACAACAATTCTTGATATTGGTGCCTTAAAAGCCATCAAAGGGTGGCTTCTCATCAATTTGTTTAGAGCCTCTATGACTAACCTGAAGAAGGGGGACAATGGATAATCTTGTGAAGTCACCTTCAGTTCTTCTAAAACTTAGCTTTAGATTTTCAACATAGCTGCAAGTTTCCCCTTCTGTTGGCACAAACTCTTCTCCTCCCTATCATACACTGGAGGATGTCCCGATTGACATTATTTTTACCCTTCTATTTCATATAACTACAGGAATCCCCTCTTGGCTTATAATCATTGAGAGCATTTGTAATAAGAAACTCATCAGCCCCGTTCTACAAAAGTGAAAGCCCCTTAGTAAGGAGATTCCCCCTGTCAAACATAACCCTATGCTATAAGTATGAAATGCTTCCAGAAGGATTATGTATTGTCATTCAAGCTCATAACTAATTGTCCTCTATCTCCATTTAATCTTTGGGATTAAAGAGATGATCTTGATCATGCTCTAGAAACCCAAGCACTTATTTTTGAAGAAGTTTTTCTAGACATATACCTGATCTTTGCAATGTGTCCAACTTTGAATCACACAGGTGGCTTGTTTTATGTAGTGATGTGAATCCGAGCAGAAGGGTTTGTTTCTAAGGAGATTTTTTGCTGCAAAAAGAATTTTGACCTGTTGTCAATAGTATAGCTAGAACCTTGGTAAAGACTGCGACCCGTAGCCTTCAATCTAGTTGACAAGAACCTTGATATCAATTGTAGGACGCCGCACTCATTCTCAGTGTTTGGGTAATCAGTCAATCAAATGCCCAAAGAACAGTCTTGATAAGTTAGAATAGTCCTTAAAAAGAACCAAAGAGGAAATAAAGCCTCACATGCAGAAAATTTCCTGTCTCCTTACATGGATTTGCTTATCAGCCTTATCTTATATTAGGATGGATCTTAACACAAAAAGTAAGTGCTAAATGGGAAACTTAAAAGAGGAAACACAGAAAAGAAAATGGTACTTCTCTTTCCTAGACAAGGAAACATAAGAAAAAAGGAAACTAATTGTACAGATGGTAGAACCCTTTTCCTAGACAAGGAACGCAAACAAAAAGGACACAAATGGTAATGATTGAATCAGTCTCCATTTGGAATGTAATAGATTCCCTTGATTGTCTTGACCAATCAAGTTGATGATCTTCTTGATTGCTTCTTCTTCCAGCCTTGGATGATGAGACTCATCCCAAACCTCACGAATTAAGGTGGTGAGACCTTCCATAAATTGTTTGGCTCGAGCCCTTGTTATTGGTCCAGCTGGTAGGCTAACTTGTCCTAGCTCCTTCTCCTCTCTTCATCATGGCCTTGGCCAAAATCTCATCATGTAGACTGTATATTATTCAACATGTTGCTGCATTTTTGTATTTTCATAATAAAAAGCAACATAATCATCATATGAATGATCAGAACTTCAGGAGATTAACTGTATGTAGCCTCCAGACTGCCTTGTGGTGAAGGTTGGTGATCTGAGGTCCTATTCATGAAGCAGGCTTGTCTTAGCTAGATATTAATCAAGCACTATTTAAAGTTGGACTTAGCTGTCAACTCAGCTTCTTCCTGAACACTTTTGGCACTATCTCTGAAAGAAAAAGAAAGCTTGTAAAGAGTGTTGAGAACAATTCCATTGGATGTATGAAGCATTGGCTTTTTGTGCTGACTGAATATACAGAATTTTCAGTGGGTTGCTTTTGTTCGACTCTGTTCTGTTGAGCAGTCTGGTACTTCTTAACTGCAGGACCCTGACTACTCCTGTGTCACTCATTCAATGCCTGAGGTCCATTAAAGAGCATGCCTTTTCTACATCACAATACCCTGTCATTATTACACTTGAAGACCACCTTACTCCAGATCTTCAGGCTAAAGTAGCTGAGGTGAGGTTTCATTTTTCTGTGTCATTCTAAGTAAATCCTTGTGAACAGCTTTCTCTTGACCTCAAATTTATTTATTGTCTAGATGGTCACCGAAACATTTGGTGAAATGCTGTTCTACCCTGAGTCAGATTGTTTGGTGGGATTACCCTCACCTGAAGCACTAAAACGTCGGATTATTCTTTCAACCAAACCACCAAAAAAGTACCTTGAGCCCAAGAGTGACCAGGACAAAGAAATTAACCTACAAGATGTGAAAGATTCACCAGATGAAGAAAACTCAGAGGGAAAGAAGCAGTCAGACCAGATGGCTGAAGCTGAATCTGATGATGACAAGGTGTGGCACTGTAAACATATCTTTCATCATTTTTTCTTTATTTTGCATAATAACTGCTGACTTTTATGGCCTGCATTTTTCAAAATTTGCACTCCTTGATTGCAGAGCGACGATGATCCTCAAGATGACGAAGATATGGATGACAGTTCCCGTTATCCACGCCAGTTTGGAGCACCTCAATATAAGCATCTAATTACTATTCCTGCTGGGAAACCTAAAGGGGACTTGGAATTGGCACTGAAAGTGGACCCTGATAAAGTTAGGCGTCTTAGTTTGAATGAACAAGCACTTGAAAAAGCTACTCTATCTCATGGGACTAAGATTGTAAGGTAATTCTTATCCTACTTGTGTGTTATCTTACTTGCCAAAAGCTTTTGTTCTTTTCTGCAATTTTATGTTTCTCCAACTTGTTTGATCATAATGCTAGGCATCTATATTTATAGGTTCACCCAGGAAAATATTCTGAGGATATACCCGAAAGGTACACGTGTTACCTCCTCAAATTACAAGCCAATGATAGGATGGATGCATGGAGCTCAAATGGTTGCATTTAATATGCAGGTTAGGATTAAATCCTAGTATCCAAATTGAAATCTATGCTTTGTCATTGTTTTTTTCCCATTTTGTTCAAGTTCAATGCCAACTGTCTTCATTTCAACCAAGTATGGATAGTTATGCTTCATTTCATTGGAAATATAGTTGAAATCTGGTTTTTTGTGTGCACATTTGCAGTTGGTGTTTTTAGTTGATGTAAGTTAAAATTTCTAAGTTATCTGTTAAAAAGTTGTTTCTTCTGGCTTCTGATTTGTTCAGACTGTAATTAGGACGGTATGATGTAAAATATTTTATGATTGTGGGATTTGATGGCACTGAAAAATCCACTTTGCTTCCTTCAAGGTTATATTAGGAACTTTGACATTTTAGAGTTATAAATATTTGGTATTTTCCTTTTCTTTTTTTTTTTTTGGTGTACTTTCATGTAGAAGCTTACTCTCTTTTCTTTCTGATTGGCCAACTGTGTTCATTGTTGAAATAAAGGAAATGGTACTTTTACGACGGACATGTGGGAAGAGATCGTAGAGGCTATGGAGGCATATGTGGAGGTTATGATTTAGGAGAGAGGAATGATCTCTAGATTTCGTTGTGTCTTATGATTTTCCATCTTAACTTTGAAGTGAGATAGGAATTTAGTTACTTACAAAAATGGGCATTATATTAAGGATGTGTATTTGGGTAGAGCCTGAACAGTTAGATAGGTAGCCATGGATATTTGCCTTAATATGCAGAATCATAAGATAAGGGAGCCTATTTGCCCTCATTTAAGGTGATGGAGCTTAAAGGACTCCCCTTGTATTTATTTACTGATAAAGTTGTCAAAAAAGGAAACCAAGAATTTTAGGGAGATACTAATATGATGTGGAATGAGATGATAACTTGTATTAATATTGTTTCTGAAGAGGTCCTAGGTGAAGCAAAAGGAAATCATCACTCCCCTAGGTAGCTTGGTGGTGTAATGATGAGGTTCAGGCAGCCATTCTAAGAAAACTAGTTTTAAGACATGGCAAAGAACTGAGGTAGGGGGTCAAAAAAATATATAAATCTGTAAAAAAATGAAGTGAGTCTGTATGACCTTGAATAGAGCTGATTGTAGAGTAAGGATCCATGTGACTGACCCTATTTATTTGTGATAAAGGCTATGCTGCCGTTGTTTCTTCTGTTTCCATGCAACACAGCCTCACCCGGATATAAAACGAAAATCTATTTTTATATATAAAACGAAAATCTATTTATATTTTGGCTATTCTTTCTTAAATTACATTTTACTAAAAAATTTCCCATCTACAGGTTTTACCTGGAAAGAAAGAATCTTTTAGGGGTTTTTTATTTTTCTATGCATTGATACAAAACTGCAACTCAAGGCTGGCCTTGGATAATTTATCTGAGATCTTGAACTGGACAGAACATTTTTTGAGTCTCCTAAAGTAGAAAAAGGTATTTGGTGGCCCACCTCCGGAAGGGTACAGGCCACTCATTTTCTGTTTCCACATGTGAAAAGTGATTTGGTAACTCTTGCTGGTACCCCTCTTGTCTACATAATATGATTAGTTGTCATTGTTGATGCTTTGATCAATTGTTGAACCACTTAAAATGTTTTTTTATTTTTTATTTTTATGAATGCCACTTAAAATGTTAATCCTTCAACCACATGCAGTTCTAGTTAGCTATGGTTGCCTGTAGTTTATACCAGTCTACATCGACATGCCAATTTTGAACCACGTTCTACTCTCTCTCTTTAACACACACACAAAATTGCATGTCATTCTGCTTCAACAGAAGAGATTCTCCTTTCATTGAAAATAGTCGTGCTGCAAAGTTTTATTTTTATCTGTGATGATTATGTGCCAAGGCCTGTATCTGGGAATTGTTTGTTGTATGATTATGTGTCAAGGTCAATATATGAGATTTCCTCTGATACAGGGATATGGAAAATCACTCTGGTTGATGCATGGTATGTTCAGATCCAATGGAGGGTGTGGCTATGTTAAAAAGCCTGATTTTCTGACTAGGGTTGGCCCTCATAATGACATTTTCAATCCTAAAGCAACATTGGCAGTTAAGAAAACTTTGAAGGTGAGTTAATTGTGTTGTGATTTAGTGTACTATTAATTCACTTGTTGAAGAGCCTATGGTTGGAGGATCTCTAATGTTGCTGGACAGGTGAGAGTCTACCTGGGGGATGGATGGCGTTCAGATTTCAGTCAGACACATTTCGATGCGTACTCCCCTCCAGACTTCTATACAAGGGTAAAGGCTATTAACTTTAAAACAAACTGTACAGTCTAATTAATTCTATGATTATTCCAGGATTTTTCCATTTTATTTAATTAGATATTATAGACAGCATAACTTTCTGTTAATCTCTCGGTAGATTGGTAAGGCCCCACATTAAGGTAGTTGAATGCTTTGTTGTCTGCTACTGATGGGTTGTAATGGTGTCAAGATATTGCTCAAGTTCATATCGCAAATAAATAACATTCGGGTATTGTTTTGTGGATCAATGTGGGTATAACAAGCCACAAACCTGGCAGTCTGGGAGACAGTCAACTTATCGACAGTCTTAAAGTCTTCAATATAATAAGGATTAAGGGGCCAGAAAGGGAATAGTGGACTAGAGTGGTTATTTGTAATTGTATATTAATTAGCTTGATGCAGACTGAGTATTTAGCTGGATGTAGTTCCTTCTCCTGGGGATCCTCGTCAACCAATTCTGTAGCCTGATGAGTTGGCTTCAGATGGACCAGAACTGGGCCCAGTCATGCCAAACCCGGAGGTCTTCTAGAAGGGTTAGAAAGAGGTCAAAACACTTTTCACGTGAACAATGTACAGCCCTTTTTCAGCCTTTGTGGAATACTATTAGAAAATTTTGTGGATGCCCAAGACCAGATCATGAGAAGGCTTTTAGAAGAACCGAACCTATGAGTTGGGGATTTAGGATATTATTTATTTCTATTTTTTATTGAATGCTAATTGCAAGGTGATACCGGGGGAAAGCTTAACTGCACAACATAGACTTGTGGTCTTGGATATGTGCTTAGTCCCAAGAACACATAAAGGGTCCAAGGTAAACTATCCCAGAATAAGATGGTGGAATTTGAAAGGAGAGTACTCTAAATCCTTCCTTAATGAAGTAGTCAAACAAGGAAAATGAGATTTTAAAGGGGATACCAATGCAATGTGAAATGAGATGGCTGTGTATTAAGAAGGTGGCTAAAGATGTTCTAGGTGAATCAAAAGGAAAGATCCATTCTTATAGAGAGACGTGGTGGTGGGATAGTGAGGTTTAATTTGCCATTAAGAATAAAAAAGCTAGTTTTAAGACATGGCAAAGAACTAAGGATGTTGAGGATCTTCAAAGGTATAGGTTGGATAGAAATGAAGCTAAGAAAATTGTGGGAAAAGCAAGGGAAAGGAAGTATGAAGAGTTATACAATAAGTTGGGCACAAAGGAAGGGGAAAAATCTATTTATAAGATAGCTAAGATGAGGGATAGGAAGAGTAGAGATCTTGACCATGTTAGATGTATTAAAAATGGAGATGATAAAGTATTAGTTTGTGAGGAGGATATTAAGAAAAGATGGGAAACCTATTTCTCTAGTTTACTAAATGAGCATTATTCAAGCACTTATGTTTCGGACGATTGCACTTTTCACCAAGGCACTAGTGTCTGAACCTATATACGTAGAATTTCGATGTCCAAAGTAAAAGAAGCTTTAAGGAGGATGAAACTCGGCAAGACACAAGGTCCTGATGAAATCCCAATTGAAGTATGGAAGAGCTTAGGAACCCATGGACTAGTTTGGTTGACTAAGTTGTTTAATAAGATTATTAGCACAGGGAAAATGCCAGATGATTGGAGGAGAAGTGTTGTGGTTCCAATTTACAAAAATAAAGGAGATATTCAAAGTTGTAATAACTATAGAGGCATTAAATTGATGAGCCATACGATGAAATTATGGGAGGGAATAATTGAAACCCGTTTGAGACACTTAACTACAGTTACGGAGAACCAATTTGGGTTTATGACGGGAAGATCTACAACGGAGGATATTTACTTAATTTGGAGACTTATGGAAAGGTATAGAGAATGTAGGAAAGACCTTCATATTGTATTTATTGACCTAGAAAAAGCTTATGATAGAGTCCCTAGAGCGTTAATTTGGCAAGTACTAGAGAAAAGAAATGTTGCAAGTAAATATGGAGATAGAGTTAAGGATATGTATGATGGTTCGGTGACTAGTGTTAGAATAGTGGGGGGACAAAGTAATGAATTCCCGATAACAGTTGGGCTACATCAAGGGTCAACTTTAAGCCCATATCTATTTGCACTGGTAATGGACGAATTAACCAAAGACATTCAAGATGAGGTCCCCTGGTGTATGCTTTTTGCGGATGATATTGTGTTGATTGATGAGACCCAAGTGGGGATTAATACCAAATTAGAATCATGGAGAGTAGCTTTGGAATCAAAAGGCTTTAAACTTAGTAGATCTAAGATAGAATATCTAGTTTGTAACTTTAGTCATGATCGGGCAGATGATGAGGTGGTGATACTTGACGATAAAGAGATTCCTCATAGTGATTGTTTTAGGTTCCTAGGTTCAATCATAAGTAAAAGAGGTGATTTAGAGGATGAGGTTTTCCAAATAATTAAAATAGGGTGGATGAAGTGGAGAGGTGCGTCCGGGGTCTTATGTGATCGGCGTATTCCATTAAAGCTTAAAGGAAGATTTTATAGGACCGTTGTTTGACCAGCTATGATGTACGGTGCAGAGTGTTGGGCTATTAAAAAGAAATCATATAGATAAACTCAGTGTAGCAGAAATGAGGATGCTAAGATGGATGAATGGCAAAACTAGGACGGATAAGATAAGAAACGATCATATTAGAGTTGGTCTGGGAGTTGCTCCCATAAGTGATAAGCTTAGAGAAAGTCGTTTGAGGTGGCACGGCAACGTTCAACGGAGACCTATAAATGCTCCTGTTCGGAGAAGTGATATAATCCATATTGAAGGAACTAGAAGAGCTAGAGGTTAGACCTAAGATAACCTTAGAAGAAGTGGTGAGAAAGGATATGTATAGCTTAGGCCTTGTATCTAGCATGGCCTCGAACAGAATTGATTGGAGGGCAAGAATCCATGTAGCCGACCCCATTTAGTTGGGACAAGGCTTATTGTTGTTGTTGTATTGAATGCTAATTACTATTAGTTAGTATCTATTTTTAGCATTGAGAACCAGTTCTATTCTCAGCAAACTTACTTTATATTGTTAGGATTAGTAGTAGAGAAGAAAATCCCAACCATAACCCACCCAAGATTTCAGATGTTAATATTGAAGCTTTGCTCTGAGTTTCCTATTGTCTTATCCATGGTTGTGTAATAAGAAGGGTTGAACCTTGTTAAAACTGCTGAACACCTAGGGCTGAAAAAGCCTTGCTGAGAGGGCTAAATCTGCTTATCCCTTAACTTTCTTCTCTTGTCTCAAATATGATGAAGCTGCTCCAAAACTGCTGTTGCTGTTGAGAGTATCAAACTGAAGATACATCATCCCCAACCCACTGTTGTAAGCCTGCTCCTCCTCCTCCTTTCTAACCATGTCTGTGAGTTTAACATTCTTAGTTGATTGGATCCTGCTTCCCTTCATCTCACAAACCCTGTTGGCTTTGTTAGCCTTCCACTCCATCAGTCCATCTCATCTGCACCTTCATTAAATTGAGCTAATCCGTTGGCTGGCTTGCTCTGTAGTACAAGCTTTCTATGTTCTAGAACTCGTTTCGGTTTTGGCGACCATCCTCATATCTCCTGTTTCAACCATTTGATTCATGTAGTAGTAGTTCACCAAAACGCAAGCTTCATTCAAACCAAGGCTGGATGGCTGATCATACTTTGGGTGGCTGGTTTAGTTCAGTTCCTAAGTTACTAATTCCCGTCCTTGTTTTAATTTACTGTCTTGTGAGTTATTTGGGGCTAAGTTACTTCTAATCTTAGCCTTACATTGTTTCCCTTGTAGATATTTTCTTTAGTTCTATGCTATGATGCATCAAACATTGTATGCTGCATAATGACTTTGCAATGAAGTGCGTTTTTTATCAATCCAAAAAAAAAAAAAAAATGGATAAGAAGTAGAAATGTAACTGGACTTAGGGCATCCTATACATGGATGTGCTTGTATGTTCTCCACTTACAGCCCTTACTGATCTTGGTACAATTGGTGAGTACTATTATGTAATGACAGTATTGGGATCCATTGTTGGGTGGTTTGCACTAGGAGACTTAACTGGGATAATAGTGCAATTTTTTTTATCACCCAACCCCCAACAAAATATTTATTGAATGATAAAAAATAATTCAGAGGTTCAAAACCTCTAATATGTAATAGGGTAAGTACTATTCTGTGTGGGAGTGTGGTCTGTACCAGAACTCTCATGCGTCTCTCACCTCAGAACAATGGGGCAGAGGTGTCTTTTCATATGAGGAGGACAGAGATAGACTCATGGGGAGTGCTGGTGAGGCCACAATCCTGGACCATTTGTGTAACATTAATCGAACAGTAATCTTCCATACCTGCTGATTGTTTACACACCTTGATTCTAATGAGCTTGTTACTCTTGGCGAGTTCTTGGGCTGTTTGGGTATGGTTCTGTTCAGGCTATACTTTGTTCACTCATAGATTTGTTAATTGATAAATATGCTCATGGGTTGGTGGTTAAATGATGAGTTTCCATATATGCCTGCTTCACGATTTATGAAGTACCCAAATTTCTTCGGATGGCCCCAACCTGCTTGAGTACATTTGTTAAGTCTCCAGCCTAAATGGAATCACTAGCAAGTAGACGGACATTGAAAAATCTTTGAAAAAGTGACCCATTTCAGCTTAACCATATCTCAGCAATTGGGGTTAAAAACCACTGGAAAGGCGGTATTTAGCAAATCACAGACAATTGAATCAGGTTGAAATGCCAAGAAATTTTTAGAATTGACAAATCTTTTGGCCACGATATTGAAGAATCCAGAAGGCCAGGATCAACTTCTATCTAAGCTATCCCCACTGATAATACCACTGTACAATATGGGAAGCATTTACATTTTTGCTTGGATGAAAATATGTAATATTGACATTATAGTAATTGTGGAATTCATTGTGCAATGTACTGTTCTTCGACAAATCATTGGTTGTGTAGCGTTTGAACGTAAGTCAATGAAAACCCTGCATACTAACTGAACTCAATATTTGGCAGGTCGGCATAGCTGGAGTTCCTGCAGATTCTAAAATGGAGGAAACCAAGGTAATAGATGATACCTGGAATCCTGTTTGGAACGAAGAATTTACTTTCCCACTGACAGTTCCGGAGCTGGCTTTGCTCCGAATTGAAGTGTACGAGCATGACAAGCACGAAAAGGATGACTTTGGTGGACAGACATGTTTGCCTATTTCAGAGTTGAAGACAGGGATCCGTGCAGTTCCACTATCTGACCGCAAGGGTGAGAAGTTCAAGTCGGTGAAGCTTCTTGTGAGGTTTGGATTCGTGTGAAGACTTTCTCTCCTTCCCTTCCTGTCGTGTTAGGTTGGTTCTCGGTGCATTCTTGTAAAATAACACCAAGTCTTCTTGTAATATAAGTTGAGGTCTCCTTGTAACATAAGATCTTGATGTCTGGAAATCGATGCAAGAAACCTTGGATTTACGAAATGAAAATTAGAAAGTTTATCGGTTTAAGAGCTTTCTAAATATTAATGTTAAGTCTATCGGTTTAAGTGAATAGCACCAAATTTAACTTCTGAAGTATTTTGTTTCAGTATCATTTTAGCATTTATTTGCTAGTGGATAAAGCAGATTCACTTAATCATAGCTCTTGCCTGATTGCCCTTGTTTGCCAAGATTTTAATGAATTTTACATCTAACATACACCCAAAGATTTGGAGTAACCACCCTTAGGATTGAATACACTCACGAGGTCCTAGGACTGAATACTTCCTAAACAAGCACATTTCTAGGGTTTGCAAGAATGGACTAATGTAGCCAAAATTGACCCTTGACTTGAACTATAAATCTAGGGGCTTAAAGGGGGTTCTCTGTCAGAAAAGATAAAAAAAAGAGGCATATCAAAATAGACATAACAAACGCCATTCACAGTTCACTGCAAAAAAATTTTGAAATAATGTAGAAAAAGTTGGCATATCTTTTTTTCTTTTGGGTCGGAGGCCACAGATCATCGCTACAAAAAATCTTGAAATGATGTAGAAAAAGTCGGCGCATCTTTTCTTCCTTTGGGTCAGAGGCCACAGATCACTGAAAGCCACTTCAGCAAATACTGCAACTGAAAATGAAAAAAGAATAATAAATAACTTATCCAACTCTGCAATTCCAACAAGATAATGTCAGAAACAAATCAAGCGCAGGCCACTGAATTTTAATCAAAGTGGAATAGATTTATTTATAGACATCGTCATCATCTTGAGAGAGAGACAATGTAGATGAGTTGTTTGATCCTGTCTGTCCGTTTGTTCACCTCTGATGTCATAGTGTCAGATGCGACCGTCACAGACTCACAGGGTCCCATTCCTACGACTTCGAGAACAACAGGATGGTAGGTGGCTTTTGACATGTTGCTTTTAATAATCGTTTTCACTATTGTATGCGATATTGCCAATTATTGGCCGATGAAGAAGAAACAAGTGTCTTAACGTGGTCCTCACCTGAGAGCTGAGACCCAATCCGACCTTGTCTTTGTATGCGCTTCCATTCTGCAACAGAACGGCACTGCTGCTCCACTCTCAGCTGCTGTGCCTGCTGTACTTGCATACTACGATTCACTCTCTCTCTCTCTCTCTCTCTCTGGCATATGAAAGATGTCGAAGCAGACTTATAGGATCTGCCTCTGCTTCCGGCGAAGGTACAGAATCAGAGTAGCCGAAGCTCCTGCGGAGATCAAGTCCCTCTTCGAACGTTACTCTGAGAATGGTACAATGAGCGCTGATCATCTGCAAAGATTCCTCGTGGAGGTTCAGGGAGAAGGTGAGGCCACCAAGGAGAACGCTCAAGCCATAATCGACACCATGAAAGAATTTAAGCACCTCAACATCTTCCACCGTAAAGGCCTCGATCTCGAAGCTTTCTTCCGCTATCTCTTTGGAGACCTTAATCCACCACTCTCGCCTTCCCTTGGGGTACTATTACTCTCTCTCTCTCTCTCTCCTCCCTACGTAAATAACTTAGAGATGTCTGCTTTATAAAGTATTATTCAAAGCGACTGGGAATCTTGGATCCTCTAATGAAAGGATCTAAGCCACTCCAACCATCCATTTTCTTTTCTTGGCTTGGATAGGAGATTCATTTTTCCCTTTTCGTTTCTTACTCCAACCATTCAATACTCGATAAGGCTAATTTAAGGTTATAGTGGTCGGTGAAAAGGCACTACAGATAGCGGCCACTGACCCAGGTTCGGCACGTTTCACGGTGCGTACGGCTCCCTTTTTAGTTCAGTCCTATGTTGGATCACCTCATATATTTGATCTGTACTTCTTTATCACGTTCTGTTTACTTTTGTGGTTGGTGGGGTTTGTTTTTTGATTCTTTTCCTTTTGGACAATCGTTTCATTTTTCCCCGATGGGGCGGCCATGCACCCTTAGTTAGTGGTCGGTGGGCCCTGCGCCGGAAGGCCTCGGGGTTTCAAGAAGCTCAAGCACTACTTGATTGGTGCACCAAACTTATAAAGTCTCATATCCAAGAAGCCATGCAATGATCTCCTCCTTGCTTGAGACCATACATGTTTGATTCGCCCAAAATTTTTCTTCCATATCTTAGGAATGTTGGTCCATTGGTAGAGGTGTCACTGTTGGTAGCAAACATAAATATGTTCATCCAGTCCAACTTGCTCGCGTCTTGATTACATCCTCAGGGAATGCTTGTCGTCGAACCCATGACCTCTTATGATCTAATCACCCTACCAACCTTGCATTGACACCCGAAGTAAATATTGTATTGTATTGAATTAGAAATTATTTTATTAAAAATCATATTACCATTTTTTAAAACCATTTGATATTGTATGGTTTTATACGGTTGGTTTTCAGTTTTGGTATCATATTAACACCCTTAATTTCGAGCCTTATGGTCGGATGAGAGCATCAAAGGACTGGTGTATGGGCTAATTAGACAATGCCATGTGGTCACATTTTGTAGAATAGGGGGGGGGGGGGGGGGGGGGGGGGGGGGGGGGGGGGGGGGGGGGGGGGGGGGGGGGGGGCCCCCCCCCGGCGGAAAAAAAAAAAAAAAACCATCCCAACCAAAAAAAAAAAAAAAAAAGAGACCAAAAAAAAAAAAAAAAAAAAAACATTTTGTAGAATATTCCGATTCTATGCATCTCATTGAACTAGACATTCAAAATTGGTATTAGATTTTTCCTATTGGTGCTTTGAGCATGTATTTATCCCTATGATTCCATGAGAACTTGGGCATGTGTGCACTTCCATTGAGATCCCAGGAGCATATGGATGGTTGAACTTGAAATGGGTGTAACTTCCTCATTCGAGCTTGGATTCGAGTGATTCAAGTTGCAGGTTTTCCAGCAAGGAGAGCTCCATCCTCTAAGAGAGAAAACAAAAAATTTATTTTGAAAATTGCAGATTTCTTGAGTTGAAGCACCTTAGTCTTTGTGAAATGCATCAAATATTGTTACTGTCCGTTAAAAGATACTTTTGGAAGCATTGAAAATTAATGCCCTGGTGAGGCTTATAATAAAATAAGAAATATGCAATGTATATAGGATAAGGCTTCTTTGAAGAAGAAGAGAGAGAGGGTTTTTGATGATGCCCCTAAACACTTGAAATATTAGTTGAAGATTCTTGTGACACCTGGAGATCTCAGCGAAGTCTATCAGAGGAGGCTACATGGGGTAATCCCTAAACTCAGGAGTCCTTATCATGTTCATAGCTTGGAGCGAATGGATTTGATTGAGCTTTGCATGCATGTAAAGGGCAGGCTTTTGTATACATACTGTTTGTTTTGCATGCAGTCTATTTGATTGTAGGCATCTTGCTTTGGTTTATAACGTTATAATTCAATTAAGTGGATGCTTAATTAAAAGTGGGGTAGGTGCCCAAGCTTGAGTGGGTGCTTAGGTGAAAGCAGGTATTGCATCACTTGCATTGTAAGTGAAGTTGAATATGCTTCATATATTGAGTAAATACAAAACCTTGGGTGGGGTCATATATTGAATAAATACAATACCTTGGGTGGGGTATTGCTCTGGGGTTCAACTTCAGTGCTGCACATTTAATGCACAACAGTTGTGATTTCAATCTTGACTGTCTATTTTGGTTTTCACCACCTGCGAAATGCATAATCAAGATTTGATCTCAATTACCAGCGATAGCAGGTGCTATGCATTAAATGTGCAACACTGAAGTTCACTCCATTACTCTATGGATGTAGGCAAGTTATTGGACCACATATATCTTGTGCTCTATTTGTATATTTGCATTGGAAAGCTCAATGACTGGATGTTGTAAGGAAGTTTGTGGCAAATTTGTCAATTTATGTAGACATTTCCATATGATATCCAAATTGTGACTATCAAGTTTTATCCCCATATCTTGTGTCCCAATTCGAATGACCACAAAATCACAAATATTGGGATCTGTGATAGAAACAAAGTAATCAGGTTTGAGTTTGAACCAAAAGGGTGTATACATTTAGTAGAGCCTTGGAGTCTGGCTGAAACGTGTAAGCTTGCGTGCATGCACTGTAGGTACAAGTGTTTGTGCAAACCAATTCAATGATTAGATTGAAGATCCTGATTCATCCCCCTCTCAATGTCAACTTGGGAACAATAGGGAAGGATCAGTTTGTGCATGCACACACCAGACTCAAAGAAAGTGAGCATCAATAGGTTAGTTGATGCTTCCATGGAAAACAGAGTTCCACATGTCCCATATATAAAAGAAAAACATGTAACATAAAACACCCAAAACAACCATTTATGAGACTCAAAATCCAAATCCTTAATAGAATGAACAGCCCAAGAGACATAGAGCAAAAGAATGTAAGAAAGAGGCATTGGAAAGAGAAGCCAAGCCTAGCTCCTACTGCAAAGCCCTAGCTGCTAGTTTAGTAGAAAAAAACTCAAGACTGAGACAATCAACATATTTGCTGATAATTATTATTACAAGTCCCTGCCCTATAAATGAAATTATGTGGAGCAGAAGGAACAGCGAAATGAATGTAAGAATCAGTCCAGAGTTTCTCTGGAGCAATCTGCAACAAAGAGGCATTGGAATCTATGCCAAAAAAGCATGATAAAGAATGGTTGTTAAGCCCAATGACAGAAACCTCAATATCTGGAGTGGTTGCTTTGATTTTTTGTTATGAGCCTCTCTTCCCCTGCTTCTATATATTTCCTTTCCCCTTCTCCCTCTCCTCTTCTCTTCTCTCTTTCTTCTTGTCAAACAGAAAAAGAAAGGTTATTAATCAAAGTTATCCAAGGATCAAACCAAAAGGAAATAGAATTACCTATCCCTAAAACTTATTTGATTAATTTACATTTGTAAGAGTGCAGTTATTCTATTTTCCCGTCCTTTTCTTGCTGCAATTATTGGAAAGTATCTATTTGTATGTGTGCAGAAAGGGCTGAAATCTAAAAATGATCTGTATTTATGGGAAATCTGAAAGCATAATGATGTTAAAATTTTGTGAAAACAAATTCTAACTGCTTCTTATAGTTAGTGCCAAATGAACGAATTCACACACGAATGGCCAAATATTTAAGTATAGCTAAATTCTTGAAGGAAATAATAAAAAAAAAAGAAATATCTCTGAGAGAACTAAATATTTGGATGTAGTACCCATGGGACCCATGAATCAAAAAAATCATGGGTAAGAAATAACTCTGCCCTGCTTTAAATATTTTCATCTCTTTTCCTTTCTTAATATTTGCGATCAACTTCACTAGTCAATGCTATTATGTCCTAGACTTTTGGAGCTTGTGATTAACACTTAAAAGTCATGCTTATGGTAGGTAACCATGCATAACCTCAATGCACTAAACAACTTTTATTTATATGTGAAATGTAGATTTACTAGTTAAAGGAAATGGCTTTAACAAGGGTCTTCTGGCTTTTTTGTTGCTGACAGTATTCTATTGCAGGTGCATCATGATATGACGGCTCCGATATCTCATTATTTTATATATACAGGGCATAATTCCTATGTAACTGGGAATCAGTTTAGCAGCAGTTCTAGTGATGTTCCTATTATCAATGCACTAAATAGAGGTGTAAGGGTAATTGAGCTGGATATGTGGCCAAACTCCAAAAAGGATAACATTGATGTTCGTCATGGAAGGTAAGGATTCAATCTGGAGCCCAATCTCTCTCTGAGCTACTCTTCTGAACTAAAGCTTTTTAAGTTCAGTTGGATAGTTTTCCATTCTGTTTCAGCAAATAAATCTTCCTTCTACACTTTTAAGCTTCAGCTGTTACTGTCTCCTTTGCATCTGCATTTGAAACAAGCTATCTAAGCATTTATATCAAACTTAAAACAACATCACCTTTTATGTCTGAAAGATCAATGTCAGTAGACCATCTCACTTATTTGCATATTATTTAACAAGTCTTTCAAACAAAGCTACTCTAATTTCAGAAACAGTCTCTCCATGAAGCAGGGGTAAGGCTGTGGACATTATGATCCTCTCCAGACACCCCAGTACTGGTGCGAACTTGTGCATTGGGCATGCTCTTTTTTATAGTACATACACCTGCAACCTTGACAGGTCAATACCCATTCAGAGATCAGTTAGAATTTAACCAACAGAATTTTGAAAAGGTATCTCTCTTTTGGTGTCTATGCTGGACTCAAACAATTGATTCATGGTCAGAAGGGAGGTCTGTTTGATACACAGAACTGCTCAGCAAGTGCACACAGATGGCTGTTTGTCCCTCTTTCTTCTCCCGTAGAGAGCATGATGTCGAACAGTATGGCATAATTTTTCAAGATGATGCATTAAATAGGTCAATGGTGTGAGAATTTTCTCCATGCGATTCTTACTAATTACTGAAGCGTTCATCTCTTATAAATTCAGTTTAACAATCTCTGCTTTTTTGCAGAACTACTGTTTACTCATTTTTGAATATTTTGTATTGTTTTCTCTTTGTTTATGTTTATAAACTGTTCTATGCATACAGGACTCTGACACCTCCTGTTGAACTCATCACATGTTTGATGTCTATCAAGAAGCATGCATTTTCCGCATCTTCACATCCAGTTGTATTAACTCTAGAAGATCACCTTACTCCAGATCTTCAAGCAAAAGTAGCTGAGGTAAAAGCTGTTGTTATCTGTGGATCACGGTTGAATCATGATCTTCAGTTACTATCATATGGCTGAATATAAATTAACATATTATTTTCCTTCCTTGTAGATGGTCAAAGAAACATTTGGCGATTTGTTGTATATGTCTGGGCCAGAACGGCTGAGAGAATTCCCTTCACCAGCATCACTGATGAAACGACTTATTATTTCTACAAAACCACCAAAAGAATACCTCGAAAGTAAGATTGTGAAGGAAAAAGAAAATGAATCGCAGAAGGGGAAGGATAAAGCTGAAGAAGATGTTTGGGGGAAGGATGTTCTGGACCTGAAATCTCCTCTTGAAGCTATTGATAAGGTGTTTGGAGAAACAGAGTTTGTTTTATTGCTATGCTGATTCACTTAATAGGTTTCCAGTACATGCCTGCAGGATGAGACAGACGATGGAGAAGAGCATATGGATGGAGGAGATCTTGACGACGAAGATACCAAGTCGCAGCAAATTGCAGCACCTGAGTATTTAGTGCCTGGCTAAGCGTGGACCCAAATGAAGTTAGACGTCTTAGCTTGAGTGAACAAGAATTTGAGAAGGCAACCAAAACTCATGGAGCTGAGATCATCAGGTAAAAATTTCTGCAAGACTGATTTTCAGTTAGATTTTTTCTGTGTGCTCATGCTCCTGCGGTTCAAAATTTCCCAGTAACTCATGCAACTGTGATTGCTAGGCAAAATTTTGCCACACCTATTTTCAGTTAGATCTAGTTTGCATTTTCATGTTTGCGACAGTGAAAAGAAACTGTGTATGAGTATTTTGAACAATAAGACACCACAATTGTGGATACTGTCCGAGGATATTATGAAATAGCTAACAGATTTCTAATGTTCTACCAGAACCACAGTTGGTTGGTGGTGTTCTGCAGGTCCAGGGATCCCAAAGATTAGCAATTGACCCAATTACTTCTGATTGTTATGTCCAACACATTCTTTTTGATTGTTAAGATAACCATTGCTAATGGTTCATGGATGTGAGTCATCATACACACGGTTACCATCTTCTGATCTAGTACACTAGGTGGAACTTCTTCAGGTCAATGTTGCCATCTCCTTGCATGCATGTGCAGTGTACTATTATGCTGTTGTTACCTCATGGTCTACCCTTACCAGTTTGCTACATTGGGTCTTGGACTCTTGGTTTTGTTTGATTTTCATTGCAAATCATTGTCAAACTGATATGGATGCAGTTTTTATGCTTATGCAACTTAAGCATTGCAGTGATTGGCCTGTTCTAGGTTCACCCAGCGGAATCTGCTTAGAATATACCCGAAGATTTTACGTGTTGATTCATCAAATTACAATCCACTAATTGGGTGGATGTATGGGGCTCAAATGGTGGCTCTTAATATGCAGGTTGGATTTTCTTAACTCACATAATCTTCACCATGATCTTTTGTTGCTATTGCATAAATGATTTCAAAATCTCCTTATCCCAGCAGTTCTTTTTTAGTTTGATTCTCCAATCTCAAGATGATACAAAATTATCCTTTTTCTACTATTTTTAGTTCTACTTTTGATGCGATGCTATTGATATTGGTATGCAAACTCCTAAGGTTCATTCCTGGCTAATCTCCTGAGATAATGTTATGCTTATATATTGGGAACCACTAAATGTATGAAGTGTTCCAAATGGTATTGCATAATATAATTTCCTGTGTCAGTTGTTTTTGCTTTCAAGTTCATTTCTGCTTGTCAAATTAATCTTCACTTTTTTTCTTTGTACTGACTAATTTTCTTTTCACACTTATCACAATTCAAGATTATATTACTGCCAATGATCAGTTTCATTGTATCTTGACATTGCCACACCAAAAAAATGAGGGACACACTCAGTGTTTAGGAGTTTAATGAGAATCAGAAACATCTAATCAAGCTTCGGAATTCCAATAAAATATTCTCAGTTCCTGGGCCTCAAAATGAAAATTACACGGGAGCTATAAAGAATACAGTATTTTGTTGAAATAAGCTATAAATGAAATTTATTGAAATTCAGTCAAAGTGGTTGAAATGCTACATTTCTTCACAGAAAAATACTGAACTTCGAGTCAAAATTGCTAGCCTCCTTCATATTTGTTCAAAACTAACGAACTTTTGTAATTCAAACTTCTGGGATAGATTGAGAGGAGATTTGCGGATTTTTGCAGATTCTTAGATTAAATCTTCCAGAAAGAGTTAAAAGTCTGTAAAACTGTTGCGTTGGCTTAATTTGACAAATGTTTGAAGGCTTACATGAGAATTACATCCTACCATAAAACTTTGTTTAAGTTCTGCATACTACCCCCGTAAAAAAATAAAAATAAAAATTACACTGGGCTGGTAAGTTGAGTTTCAATAAACCCCCTCCAAGAAAGGAAAAAAAAGGGAAATGGACATCAATCTCCTGGATTGAAATAAGAGGATCTTTGTTTATTCTTCATCTTTATTACTTTCAGCCAGGATAAATGGTTGTGTTTCTTTATAATTTAGCCCATGTGTGCTTACAAATATGTGGGTTTTCCATGACAGGGATACGGCAGGTCACTCTGGTTGATGCATGGAATGTTTAGAGCCAATGGAGGGTGTGGTTATGTGAAAAAACCAGATTTTCTATTGAAAGCTGATCCAGATCACAAGATCTTTGATCCTAAAGTACGATTGCCAATTAAAAAAACCTTGAAGGTCAGGAAACTTGCTTGAGCATTTGATTTTGTTCCTTTATATTCTTCATCTGAACTGACCTGATTTAAGGGTTGTTGCCCAACAGGTTAAAGTGTACATGGGAGAAGGATGGAATTTGGATTTTCATCGTACACATTTTGATATATATTCACCTCCAGACTTCTATACCAAGGTAAGACCATGTTAAGCGGTTTTGGCTAAAAACTTGACGATAGTGCAAACACTATCACCATCATGCCTGTTCTTTTCTTTCTTCATGACCTCCCATCTAGTATTTGAAATGTATATTTCTTATAACACCAAAACCCCCTTACACTCACCCCAACTGAGAGAGAGAGAGGGAGGAGGGAAAGAAAAAAAAAACACCAAACATACCGTTATCCATTCTAACTTACATTATGATCTTATTCTTTGGGTCCTTTAAACAGGATTAGGTTTTCATCATTGTCCTGTATCCTGTGCTCTGATCCTTTTCTCAATCTTCACCACAAATTTCTCACTTTGCTTTCTCGTTTTCATTACCAAGTTAGTATTTGGCGGTGACAGGGTTTTATGTATTTCTTGATTTATTTATCTAATGTTTACATGGTTCTGATCTTGGTTGCTGAGTTATTTGTTTGGTTTCATCAGTAAGTTTTTAGTGACATATTCTAAGCTGGATCATTACTGGCAGAGACAATACTTTTCTTCCAGGAAGGAGGCTAGGCATTATTAGCAGTGGTTTTGAAAGTAATTGATCCTTAAAGAAGGCTTTGGTGGTGGATCTACTTAGTTTGTTTTCCATCATGTACTCCCATTCTATGTTTCAGCTTGTGCATGTTATAAAGTACTATCATTGCCCTATGTCTTTGGCATCCCTGAGAGGACAGCAGCCAAGTGCTGTCACATGATTAGGCCTTGTCTACGATTATGAGTGCTAACTCAAAGCATGCTTTATCTCTAGAAGAAAAGGGACTGTAACATTCTTTGACATTTTGGCAATTTGTTCTGCCCAGTATTGGGTTTGAGAGAAACTCAAACCATTTCTCAATTGTACCATGGCAGCACAGCCTGCAAAGGTAATATACGGCAAATGATTTGGATGCATCCCCTATCTGTAGGGTTTCAAATAAGATATATTTTGTGCCCAAGATAAAATGAAAGTCTTGACTGATTACTCCATCACATTCCTTAACGTTGTCAGAAAACCTCCGGTAAAAGGTAAGTGACTGTAAATGCCTGAGATAAGCTCAATCTTCTTGACTAGAAAACAATATCATGTGCTATATACTAATACTATGGTGGTTCCCTCAAGTAGTTAAAGTTTTCACTTGAAAGAACTGTCAACCTAGCTTCGTCTTTGAAGATAAACATGGAAGACAATAGGTGGCTAATCATCTGACTGCAGGTTGGAATTGGTGGGGTCCCAGCCGATACAAGAATGGAGCAAACAAGAAAAGTTCAGGACGACTGGACACCAATATGGGATGAAGAGTTTGAATTCCCATTGACTGTTCCAGAGCTAGCTTTGCTACGGATTGAAGTTCATGAGTATGACATGTCTGAGAAAGATGACTTTGGGGGCCAGACATGTTTGCCTGTGTCAGAATTGAGGACAGGGATCCGAGCAGTCCCGCTTCATGATAGCATGGGGAAGACGTACAACAATGTAAAGCTTCTTATGCGTTTTGACTTTGCTTGAGATCTATCTAATGTTTCTAGTGGCTGGGTATCTCGCTTGATGATCTCATGACCATGCTATTGCTGTGTGTGTATTGTACATTCATCATAAAGTTCCCTGTTTGCACTATTACTTAGCAGGTGTTATGTTAATAAAAGAATTTCGTTGTCATTCTAGCTATTAAGTTGGATGCTCTAAAGACCTGTGAGGATTATTATGGAGCCATACTAGAGGCATTTTTTTGACTGCTAAAGATTTAACACTATGTGGTCTGATCTTATGGTCATTTGATTCCTCTATATCATACTCTATAAAAATGGCAGCCGTTGTTTTGCTTCTGTTTACCTTTTCCTTTTCAAGGCATGAGCAGCCCTCGATGGTCTAATGAAGATATTAGGACCCAAAGAACATCCTTGCCTAATGCCCATTAAGTTAGCCAGGTGGAGCTAGAAACCTCCCATCTATGTTTTGCAGATGAAACATTTCTTTTTCGTCTTATTAGTATTGATGATGTTTTTATAGTTAAATCCATTTTAAACCATTTTATTATTTATCTATAGCAGGAAATAAACTTATAATAAACATGGGACTGGTTGGTCAAAATGTCTCTATTGAGATTAGGAATCATTGTGTAGTTTGATGGGTGTCAAAGGGACGTCTATTAATTTCCTCTACTTAGGCATTAAACTTCTTAATCTTTGATCTAACAAGGAACTTGAGTGTCAAGGGTTCAACATAAATAGCCTGCTTGGAAAGCCAATCAACATAAATACAGATTCACTTAATGCTGTCTACAGTCCCCCCCCCCCCCCCCCCCAACAAAAAAAACACCCTGTTGTTTGTACTGAATGTCTAGTTTGTTTTCGATTCCCTTTGAGTGTCTGTTCAAAGTTTGACTCTATTCTAATTTTTAGGATGGAGGTTAGTGGGAAGAAGGTTTATCTTATTCCTTGGGAAAACATGTGTCATCCCCATAGTTGAACTCTAAAGAAGGAAGCGATTGTTTCAAACCCCTCTCCGAAATGAAGACCAAAGCACAGCAAGGAATTTTTCTGGGGTGGGCAAGGTTTGGCATCTCTGATCAATGTGTCATCATAATGCTATATTGATGATCAAGTCAGCTTGGCATCTTTCAACAAAGTGATAAGGTTAGGGCTTTGTCCTAAGAGCTAAATACTTCCCCTTAGGTATCAGCTGATACCCAGTTCCCCAGGCATGGTTACTGGAGTTGGAACAGTATTACTGTCATCCCCAATTTGAAGAAATTTATGTGTGTAGTGCCATTGGTAGAGACCAATATTGAACTAGCCCCTTGACCTCTTCAGTGGATTCACCCCTATCTCATGCAATAGGAAGAATGTGCATAGTTTTGTATTTTTATTGGGATCTCAATCGATTGTTATTCTTATTTACAGTTTGTTTCCTAGTTCTATTTCTTTGGCTATTACTAGAATGACTCTGTTAAGTATGCATGATACTGATTCACTTGTCTACCTATTGTTACACTAAATTTTATCAACAAGACTTGTTGCCTTAAGAACTATCGGTGAGGGTGGCACATGAAACAATATGCAGCTAGTTTGCTACAAGTCAAGGCGTTTCTTTAGGAAACTGTGAATTCAAAGTTAACAAATTTCAGGAGATTGTTTTTCTAATGGGTTACCTACAAAGTGTTGTGGGAAAAAAAAAAAAAACTTGCATGAGGATTTGTTATGTTATACTTGTAAACAAGAGATTGAGTCTAATTGACATTATTTCTGGCATGCTATTTTACCAAAAGAATTTGGGTTTCGGAGGTGTTGTCCATATAGAAGTTTGGTCTAAGAATTCTCAATTTGGTAAATTCAGATCTCTTTTCACTAATGTCTCATTCTGGTACTTTATTTGTGACCAACACAGAATAAAGCTACACTTTGAAATCTCTCACCCAAATCTGTAGTTGTTCTTATGAATTTGGTCTATTTGATCTTATTGATACTTCCTCTTCTACACAATCTGATCTTACCTTTGTTTCAGGTTTCTATCTGGGACATTCCCTCCAATACACCAAATGGGGATTGTTCAAATTTAACATTTTTTTTTTTTTTTTTGGTGTTGGGCTGGGGGCTTAATCCTTTTGATTGGAAGGCAGTTGGGTTTCTCTCACTTGTATTCGGGAATAAATTTTGGTGGTGTAAGAGACAGGGTAGAGAAAAAGGCAAGGGGATTGCTCCGGGGCCTCCAAGGAGCAATATAATTAAAGAGTTTTCGGGGTGAAGTTAACATAAGTGCGGACTTCTTGGCTGGCTTCCTTCGGGTCAGCCATGAAGTTCATTTTTACCTGAAGGACTCCCAATGGAACTCTCCAACCTAAAGTGGAGTGATGCCAATGGGAATTGGGAAGAATTACTTCAGACTTTACAGTGTGATGTAAATCCCATATAATTTATCATATAAAGCAGCTACCTTTTCCAAAAATAAAAATCTCGGAGTGAAAAAAAGCAAGAGATTGAATTCTGCTTTCACCTTATTTGGTTCTTCTTGGTGTCACCGTACATTGAGCTTTTCAGCCCTCTCTGCTCCGTGACCTCCGTCATACTTGTTATAGCTCAACCGACGAAACTGCCTTCTCCTTCTCTTCCTCTTTGGCCTATCCTCTTGCAAAACGAGCCCCTTTTTCCTTCCTCACCCTTTCTTTATCTTATTTCCAGAATTCATCTTGGATGTGAATGTCTTTTGCACCCATTGCTTAGTAGAGGCCTTTTAACTATCAATACTGACTTCAGAACGTAGATAATTTTCTTAACAAACAAATAGGAAGCTACGGATCTGCTTCGGATATGAGCAGGCTTATATAAGCTTTGGCTAAGGTTTACGTACCATTTGAAATTGAACCAGCTTCCAACATTACCAAAACCATGACCTTGCTTAAATCATCTTCACCTTAAAAGGCTTCCATGGTGCACTCCTCAGTATCTTGACCATTTCAATCCCAACGACGTCCCTAATTTCTTCAACCATTTAGTTGCGCAGTACGAATGCGAAACTTCGAGCTCGCAACACATCTCTCTGCTTTCAGAAAACATTTTTAAGAAGTCCATGAAGACAAAAAGAGTTGCAAAGAAATGAACAACAAAAAAAAGAGCAGGGCAGGGGAACGGAGTTGTCGAACGGGTCCCGCCTAGTTTTGTGTAAAGTGAATCGACGGTTCTAAATTCTCCTCATGTTTCTTGAATGCCGAAACTGCCCTTAGCTTCCACAGAACCGTTAACTATTCGGCCGGTCGCGTGAATTACAAATATAATTTTCGGCGGGGAGCTCCTCTCTCTCTATCGTATGAAATTAATTTGTACAGACAAAGCAATTCCTTGATGGCGTCGACGAAGCAACGCGTGTTGCCGGAGCCACCATCGTCGGACTCCGATGCTGATTCTGACAACAGTGTCAAGGGTGCCGACGAGATCAGTCACACCGATCTCTCGGATACTATCTTCAAATCCTATCTCCAGATCACCGGTCGTTCTTCGGCTGATCTCTCCAAGATCCAAGCATTTCTCAACTCTTCTCGCTCCGGAGCACTCTCCTGTCTAATCTGCCTCGAGAGAATCAAGCTTTCGCATCCCACATGGTCATGCAGCTCTGGCTGTTTCGCCGTCTTTCACCTCATCTGCATCCAAAGCTGGGCTCGTCAAGCTTCCGATCTCGCAGCGGAACGTGCCCTCACTCGTCTCTCTCGTGAACACTTCCCTTTAGCTGCAGCCAATGCCTTTGAATCCTCTCTTTGGAATTGCCCTAAATGCAGGGTAGAGTACACTAAATCCCAAATTCCCAAAGCATATTTTTGTTTCTGTGGTAAATTAGAGAATCCCCCTTGCGATCCTTGGATCCTGCCGCATTCGTGCGGTGAGGTATGTGGTAGGCCTCTCAAGTACAATTGCGGCCATGAATGCTTACTGTTGTGTCACCCGGGTCCTTGCCCTTCGTGTCCGAAACTCGTAAAGAGCCGTTGCTTTTGCGGGGCTGTCGAAGATGTTCGGCGATGTGGATTCAAGAATTTTTCGTGTGGTGGCATATGCTCGAACAATCTCGATTGTGGGATTCACAGGTGCTCTGAGGTTTGCCATGAGGGTTCGTGCCCTCCTTGTCGGGCGAGAGGGATCTATCTATGCAGGTGTGGGAAGACGGAGGAGGAGAGGGAGTGCTTCCAGAGAAATTTTAGGTGTGGGAATCCTTGTGAGAAGTTGCTAGGGTGTGGGAAGCATTTCTGTAGTGAGGGATGTCACTCGGGTCCTTGTGGAGCATGCCCTCTCCAGGGGAAGAGAACGTGTCCCTGTGGGAAGAAAGTTTACGAAGGGATGGCTTGTGATGTTGCAGCTCCAACGTGCGGTTCAACCTGCGGTAAGATGCTGGGCTGTGGTCATCATAGATGTCCTGAGAGGTGTCACCGCGGCCCCTGCCTTGAGACATGCAGATCGGTTACCATTAAATCTTGCCGGTGCGGGAGCTTGAAGAAAGAGGTGTGGATTGACATTTTCTTTCTCTTAGTCATGTTATTTATGTTGGGAATATGGTCTGTTTCGGTTTAAAATGCACGACATTAGACTGAATCTAGTTTAGGTACCCTGCTATCAAGATTTGGCTTGTGAAAGGAAATGTCAGAGAGTACGGGATTGTGGGCGCCATGCTTGCAGGCGTCGTTGCTGTGATGGGGACTGCCCACCTTGTTCAGAGGTTTATGTCTTGATTTTCTCAAGGTTCATCTTTTGATAATGTGTTCGAAGCACATTGAAATGAACCTAAGATTTCAAATTTTCAGATTTGTGGCAGGAAGCTGCGATGCAACAACCATAAGTGCCCTTCTCCATGCCATAGGTACTTTTCACCAGTCTATTTTGCTTTTACGTGGTTCCATATATGAATCAAGGTTCCTTTTTGGTCTTGCATTAGCATTAGCTTCCAATCATCCATGAATTTGAGTTCTGTGTAGCCTTTAATTTTTTATTTTTTTTAACTGACTTCATTGATAAGATTCAATCCACCCAGCTAGTGACTCTTAAAATTTCTCCTTTATGCTGTTTTTGGTTGGAAATAGATTGATAGAAAAGAAAAGAAAAGAAAATGGGGTCTTGAATAGTGAAAAGAAAAGAATAGACAGACAAATTATCTTGATGCGTGGTTGTAAATGGAAAAGAAAATATCAGTTTTATTTTTATTCACAAAAAGTTGTACAACCATGACAACGTTTGTTCTATGAACCTCTTTTTCTTTTCCCTCCATCTCTTGACGACTAACATAGCCTCTCTAAACCGAAGTATATAATACAGAACGAAAAAACTGGAAAAAGAAAACAAGAATTCATGCATTTTTCACCCATAACTATCATATGATAACATTCAATTTTATGCATTTTAATCATCTTGGATCTTGAACTTTAAAGTTTGACGAACCTTCATTTTGCCATTTCCTATTGACGTCCATGCTCTACAGCACAAGGCACAGTGTATGTCTGTATGAGGGTACTTGGTGGAGGGATTTTATGCTTTGTTTATATAAATTCACGGTCAATTGCCCTCATTCATTGCTGTAATGCTTCTCCTTTATGGATCTTTGGAAATGACCTGTAAGGTTCTTTTAGAGACAAACCTACCAAATTTTATATTCTTGATTGATCCCCAATTCCCCATAATAGGCATCATCTCTTGATGATCCTGATATTCTATAATGGTAGAGCCTGCTTCTTAAAAGCCTGTGGTTTATAACTAGTTTCCAGTGCTTGGGATACTTCTGAATTTCATCAATATTCTTGTTTATAATTCTTTCCTTCCTAAACCTGGGTCCTTTATGTTAGAGTTTCACATATAGCTGATTCAGGTCCAAAGGCCTATATCCACATTTGGAAGCCCAAGTGAAGCCCTAGGCTTGCTGCCTAGCAGCATTTCGACTTATTGAGTAATTTTTTTTTTCAGACCATCTTCTTTCTGTCTTTTTTTTTTGTTTTTTCAGCAGCGTTAGCAGTTTCAGTTAGGCAGTGGCGTGCAAATACTGCTGACTTAAGTTAGGGACATATCTGTCCTTTCAAGTCCTTTATTCAGTTACATTTCATTTTCTGTTTATCAAGTCATGCAAACTGCCCATGATTAGTCTGGTTAGTCTTATGGGTAGTCCTAATTGAGTCCTAAGGTTAAAGTCCTATGTGCAGTCAATTTTGAGTCACAGTTCCAATAGGACTTAATGTGCAAAGCTATGTATACCCGCTGACTGATGGGAAGAATACAGACTCAATATTTTTATATATAGCTCCATTTTTGCTACCTTTGTATTGTGGGAATTGATGATCAAATTACCAATTAGTGTCTAGCCTTATGACTAACAACCCAGTGATATTTCCTAGGATTCATTTTGAAAAATATCGTTGAAGCAGCTGTGTCTGAGAATTCAACCTCATTGGACCACTCCATCTCCACCACATCGAAGACAAGGCCTCTTGATGTGAACCAGGATCTATTTTTTAATCGATTGAGGAAAAGCCCTAGATCTAGGTCCACCCCAGGATCCCTTCAAGAGAATCAGCAGTCCTCTAGGGTTTACTTTAGAACACCCTATGGTTGAAGGAAATTGGCTACTTAAAGGGTTCTAGGGTTGGGAAAGGGTAGGATTAGGTTCAGCTAGGAACCAAGTCTGAAACCTTGCTGTAATTTTAGTTTCAGAACTGAATTCAAGTCTAGGATCTTGAAAAATTAGGGTTTCTAGGGTTGGGGTTAGGGTCAAGTGTCTATTGGGGTTGAGTGGAGTTAATTCTAGAAGGGCGTAGAGTTTGGATGAATGGTTGAAGAGAATTAGGAATTTGTAATTTTAGAGTTTCTGGTGGAGAAGATGAATTGCAGAATTTTCTAGGATTTAGGTTAGTCAGATTGAGGGAAGATCACCAGGGACAGGGGAATGATGATCCTAACGTTTGGGGCAGATCTACTGGTTAGATTCTTGTAGATCTGACCTTGAATTTTAGGTCTAAGAAAAAGTTCAAAAATTCCAGAAAAAATTCTGGAAAATGAAAAAAGGATATGGGTAAGTGAAGGAATGCCGCCACAAAGTTTAGGGGGAAGGGGAGGGATGATTCTCATGGGGGAAGGAAGCTTGCAGATTTGGAGAGATGAGAGAGGAAGGGTAGGCTCGGAGTGGGAGCTGTCTTGTACTTGGAGAGGAAGAAGGAAGCTGGAATTTCAAAATTCTGCAGAAATTCTTTATTCAATGGCTGCTGCAAGTCTCCCCTCCATAGGAACCCACGAGTTCCCACTCTTGCTCCTTCAATCTCAGCTTTATTTCATTAGTCATAATCTGCCTTTTACAATCTAGAGAGGCTTATTTATAGCTTTTAAGAAGGAATTCACAATACGACTCAACTTTAGAAAAGAAATAAACTAGGATCTAACTTGCAAGACAAACTAAAACTCCTACTTGACTAAAGACTCTTACTCACACAAGGAATCTTCATATCTCACTTTAGAAGAGTCCAACTAGAATTCTAAGAGTAGATATGGGATCCTTGTAAGAAGTATGACAAAACTAGAGAGGCTGGGAGAGTGGTGCTTATTCAATTTGTCCTCCAATCTTCTTATCTTTATTGGAGGATAGGAAAGCTTTTTATCCTTTGCTGGGAGAGTGGTGCTTATTCAATCTGTCCTCCAATCTTCTTATCTTTATTGGAATGGTATCTTTTCTATTCCCAAATCCATTATCCAGTCCATGGAGTCACTCGTCTGTGCTTTCCTTTGGAAAGGTTAAGAAGCCTCTAGATTCCTTCATTCCATCTCTTGGGCCGCGGTTTGCCGAACCAAATTTAAGGGTGGCCTGGGTATCCGTCGCATTCTTGACGTTAACTTGGCCTGCCTCCTTAAGCTCATTTGGAAAATTGCCTCCAAGCACGACTCTATTTGGGTTTCTTGGGTCTATTCTTACCTTCTCAAACATTACTCCATTTGGACAGTTTCTTGCCCCTTTAATCCTTCCTGGATCTAAAAGAAGATCCTCCTCCTTCACCCCCGTGCCCTCTCCGCCATCTCTATCCAAATCTCGCATGGATCCTCCACCCTTTTCTAGCTAAACCACTGGCATCTGTTGGGCATTCTCTTCACCCTTACTGTCTATGAGACCCGCATCCCCAAATCAATCACCCTTGACATCTTCCTCCCCAATGGAACTTGGCCCCCTCTCCCCCACCCTAGCCTTACACATGTTTGAAATGCTCTCCCCCCACCCATAACCTGTCCCCGAGATACTACCAGTTGGTCCCCATTGCCCTCCAAATCCTTCACCACATCCCTTGCCTGGAACCTTCTCCGCTCCCCTCATCCCCCAACCCCCTGGTCTCATTTAGTTTGGTTCAAAGGTCACATTCCCTGTCACACCCTCACCCTTTGGAGAGCCCTCAACCATGCTTTCCCTATCCAATCATTCCTCATTAGCCGCCATATCCCTGTCAACCTTAGCTGCACCCTATGTTGGAGTGGTTCAGAGGACATTGACAATCTTTTTTTCACCTACCCTTTTTCCCGTCCCCTTTGGGACAGAGCCCTTGCTTCCATTTGGCCCCGCTCGAGATGCTCACATGGGTTTGCTCATGATTGGACTTGGATCTTGAGAAACTTGTCGGCCCCTCTATTTGCGACTGCCTAGGCAATCCATGAAACTTGCCCTCCGCCAGTGTTTTGCTGCCGGTCCCAAGCCCGGGTAAAGGAGGAGGGTTGGTGCGTCAGGTCGGCAGCCGGCACCGGAAAAAATCTAGCCAAACCTTTTTTCATGGATTCGACCTTATATGATAAAAGCTATGCTAGGGCGTTCCCCGACAAAAGAAGCGATGCGCTACACTATGGCCCGGGTGTAGTGATAAGTGGGCAAGGGTTAGCTAGGGCGTCCCCTGTAAGCGACGCGTCGCATCGGCGCCCGGATGCGGTGATAAGTAGGCAAGGGTTCCCGCGCCGTGGACGAGTGTGGGTAAAGAAGCTAGTCCATAAGCGTATGATTAGATTGGCATCTTGGAACATAGGATCTCTAACTGATAAGAGCTTAGAATTGATAGATGTTATGAGGAGAAGAAGGATTAATGTAGCTTGCATTCAAGAGACTAGATGGAGGGGTAAAAAAGCCAAAGAGTTGGATGACTTTAAACTTTGGTATACTGGGGATAAAACAAATAAAAATGGAGTGGGTATAATAGTGGATAAAGATTTAAAAAATGATGTGGTGGATGTTATAAAAGTGGGTGATAGGATTATTGCTATCAAGCTTGTAATGGAGAAAGAGTTCGTAAATATAATTTGTGCATATGCACCTCAAGTAGGACTAGATGAAAGTCTAAAGTTAGAATTTTGGGAAAATATGGGTGGGTTACTGCAAGGAATTCGTCAAGGAGAAAAGATTATCATAGGAGGTGATTTAAATGGACATATTGGAAAAGATCAAAGAGGATATGAGAGTGTTCATGGAGGTTATGGTTTTGGAGAAAGGAATGACGATGGGATTTCAATTTTGGATTTTGCTACTGCTTTTGATCTATCTATTATAAATACTTACTTCAAAAAGAGAGATGAGCATTTAATTACTTTCAAAAGTGGACAGCATAGAAGCCAAATAGATTTCTTCCTAACTAGAAGGACTGATAGATTGTTGTGCAAGGATTGCAAGGTGATATCGGGGGAAAGCTTAACTCCACAACATAGACTTGTGGTCTTGGATATGTGCTTAGTCCCAAGAACACATAAAAGGTCCAAGGTAAACTATCCTAGAATAAGATGGTGGAATTTGAAAGGAGAGTTACTCTAAATCCTTCGTTAATGAAGTAGTCAAACAAGGAAAATGGGATTTTAAAGGGGATACCAACGCAATGTGGAATGAGATGGCTATGTGTATTAAGAAGGTGGCTAAAGATGTTCTAGGTGAATCAAAAGGAAAGATCCATTCTTATAGAGAGACGTGGTGGTGGGATAGTGAGGTTCAAGTTGCCATTAAGAATAAAAAAGCTAGTTTTAAAACATGGCAAATAACTAAGGATGTTGAGGATCTTCAAAGGTATAGGTTAGATAGAAATGAAGCTAAGAAAATTGCGGGAAAAGCAAGGGAAAGGAAGTATGAAGAGTTATACAATAAGTTGGGCACAAAGGAAGGGGAAAAATCTATTTATAAGATAGCTAAGATGAGGGATAGGAAGAGTAGAGATCTTGACCATGTTAGATGTATTAAAAATGGAGATGGTAAAGTATTAGTTTGTGAGGAGGATATTAAGAAAAGATGGGAAACCTATTTCTCTAGTTTACTAAATGAGCATTCTTCAAGCACTTATGTTTCGGACGATTACACTTTTCACCAAGGCACTGGTGTCCGAACTTATATACGTAGAATTTCGATGTCCGAAGTAAAAGAAGCTTTAAGGAGGATGAAACTCGGCAAGACACAAGGTCCTGATGAAATCCCAATTGAAGTATGGAAGAGCTTAGGAACCCATGGACTAGTTTGGTTGACTAAGTTGTTTAATAAGATTATGAGCACAGGGAAAATGCCAGATGATTGGAGGAGAAGTGTTGTGGTTCCAATTTACAAAAATAAAGGAGATATTCAAAGTTGTAATAACTATAGAGGCATTAAATTGATGAGCCATACGATGAAATTATGGGAGAGAATAATTGAAACCCGGTTGAGACACTTAACTATAGTTACGGAGAACCAATTTGGGTTTATGCCGGGAAGATCTACAACCGAGGCTATTTATTTAATTAGGAGACTTATGGAAAGGTATAGAGAATGTAGGAAAGACCTTCATATGGTATTTATTGACCTAGAAAAAGCTTATGACAGAGTCCCTAGAGCGTTAATTTGGCAAGTACTAGAGAAAAGAAGTGTTGCAAGTAAATATGTAGATATAGTTAAGGATATGTATGATGGTTCGGTGACTAGTGTTAGAACAATGGGGGGACAAAGTAATGAATTCCCGATAACAGTTGGGCTACATCAAGGGTCAACTTTAAGCCCATATCTATTTGCACTGGTAATGGATGAATTAACCAAAGACATTCAAGATGAGGTCCCCTGGTGTATGCTTTTTGCGGATGATATTGTGTTGATTGATGAGACCCAAGTGGGGATTAATACCAAATTAGAATCATGGAGAGTAGCTTTGGAATCAAAAGGCTTTAAACTTAGTAGATCGAAGACGAATATCTAGTTTGTAACTTTAGTCATGATCGGGCAGATGATGAAGTGGTGATACTTGACGATAAAGAGATTCCTCAGAGTGATTGTTTAGGTACCTAGGTTCAAACATAAGTAAAAGAGGTGATTTAGAAGATGAGGTTTCCCAAAGAATTAAAATAGGGTGGATGAAGTGGAGAGGTGCATCCGGGGTCTTATGTGATCGGCGTATTTCATTAAAGCTTAAAGGAAGATTTTATAGGACCGTTGTCCGACCAGCTATGATGTACGGTGCAGAGTGTTGGGCTGTTAAAAAGAATCATATAGATAAACTCAGTGTAGCAGAAATGAGGATGCTAAGATGGATGAGTGGCAAAACTAGGATGGATAAGATAAGAAACGATCATATTAGAGTTGGTCTGGGAGTTGCTCCCATAAGTGATAAGCTTAGAGAAAGTCGTTTGAGGTGGCACGGCCACGTTCAACGGAGAAGTGATATAATCCATATTGAAGGAACTAGAAGAGCTAGGGGTAGACCTAAGATAACCTTAGGAGAAGTGGTGAGAAAGGATATGTATAGCTTAGGCCTTGTATCTAGCATGGCCTTGAACAGAACCGATTGGAGGGCAAGAATCCATGTAGCCGACCCCATTTAGTTGGGAAAAGGCTTATTGTTGTTGTTGTAGGCAAGCTTGTCTTTGGTGCCTCCATCCATCACATCTGATGGGAGCACAACCTTAGAAGATGGACTCCAAAATCTTGATCCTTAGACCTGATTTGGAAAGCCATCTACTTTGATGTATCTTCTAGATTGCTATCTCTTCCCCACCCCTCTGGTTGCGACAACCCCATAAATAGGTTAATTGTTAGTTTCTGGGGCCTCAGCTGCTCTTTCATCCCCCATTGAGCTTGTGCTCCCCCCCCCCCCATTCGGCTCCTTGGTTTCTTGGTTTCTCCTCTTGTTGTTTGTTGGCTGTCTTTAATAAATTATTTATTCATCCCCCCCCAAAAAAAAAAAAAAAAACTAGAGAGGCTTATTATAGCCTTTAAAAAGGAATTCACAATACGACTCAACTTTAGAAAAGAAATAAAACTAGGATCTAACTTGCAAGACAAGCTAAAACTCCTGCATGACTAAAGACTCTTACTCACACAAGGAACCTTCATACCTCACTTTAGAAGAGTCCAAATAGAATTCTAAGAATAGATATGGGACCCTTGCAAGAAGTAGGACAAAACTAGAGGACTCCTTCAAAACTTAGGAATTCTAACCTAGCAAGGACTCTACAATAACTTAATAAATTTGACTCAAATTCAAAAACAAAAGTAGATCTAGGGTACCATAAACATACTGGACCGAAATAACCTTAATTGGACTTAACTGGAAAAATAGCAAAGTTACCAAAATACCCTTTTGATGTAACCACAATTCTGGGGTAGGGGCAAATTGGTATTTTTCCTAGATTGTGGCTGCCCAGGGATTTCCAGCACTGTAGTAAGGGTTTCCTAGGGTTTTAAAGGGGTTTATTAGCCCTTAGAAACCAACCCCAGATCTGAATTCCAGTTGTAATTGAAATACAGACTTGAAGTTTCAATTCCTAAGCAACTAGGACTGGGATGAGGTTTTGGTTGGGGCTGGGAAAGGGGTTAGGCTTCTGGTTCTGCTTAACAAACTGAATTTTATTAAATCCTCTCAACCAGAAGAAATCTAATTGATAGGAGAACAACAAAGTCTGAATTCTTTAGTTCTAGAAAATCTCAGAAATTCTGCAACTTCTTAGTGAAGAAGATGAAGTGCAGGTTTTTCAAAAATGTAGAACTAGAGCTTGTTGGATCCAACAGAGGTTAGGGATGTGTTCTAAGGGTAGAGGCGACTCAAAAGGAAGGAGAAGGAGGTCTAATAGGGCTGGGTATAGTGGTTTCCCAGTTGAGTTAGGATTCAGAAGTCGTGGGGAGGAGGGGAAAGGAGGGGTTTCGGTTGCTAGGGTAAGGCGCTGGCACAGCAGGGGAATGAAGGGAAGGGGAAGGGAAGACTTGCGATGGGATGGGGTTGGTTTCCAGGCCATACAAGAAGGGGAAGGGGGCTGAGATGGTGCGGTAGCAAGGGGAGGGGTGGAGGAAACCTACAGACAGAGGAGGGAGGGTTGGCGATGATGGGGAGGGGCTGTACTCACTTGGGGAAGGTGAGATGAGACTGGACTATGTGCTGGAATGCTTTGATGATCACTTGAAGCTGCTGTAGTTGAAGAAAATGATGATGAACAGAAGAATATCAAACACAAACACTCTACCAAGACCCACCCAATGAAGGAGACCCTGGTCGACTGGTCCTTACTCAACAATTCAATTAATCATCAAAAACCTAAAATAAATTACAATGATGAGGTCTTTTATAGCCTGAAACAAGGGACTTTGACCGACTCTGAAATTCCCTTAACTGGTGGGAACCTCCTACTTATCATATTGGATTCCTGTCTAATCTAAAAGAGAATCAAATTACTATGCAATCTCAGCCCTTGGATCTCACATCTCACTAGTCTACCTTAAGTTATCTAATTAAGTAAATGCTAATTAAATAACTTAAGACCTAAGCAAAGACTTGACTTGGACTCTTTCAAACATGACTTCAACTTACAATAAAGGACTCGAGACAACTCCAAATCAAACTCAAATTATCAAACTGGACTCAACTAAAAATCTGGAATATTCTAATAATAAGTTCAGAAATAAAATAATAGAAAATATGGACCAAAATGCCCTTCATAAAGGGTTTGGCCAGCACTATTAGGGCTTCTTGGATCCATCCAGGGGTACCTCTTAGGTTTTCTGACAGCGGGGGTCCCTGTGTTCACATCACCATTACTTGGAGTCTTGGACAAAATTGCTTGGGTTGCTGGTAGGGCCACAAGGTACTGGTAAACCCCCGGTGCCCTCTTTGGGTGGTCTTGGATATGGTTTACATCACCTTTCCATCAAGGTAAGCTTGAGGCCAGCAACCCTTCTCTTAAAATAGGCTGTCCAAGAAGAACCAGCCCAAAAAATGCATAACACCCACTGAAACATACCACCAAAATCTGGTAGTCAAGGAGATTTCAGCCAAAATCTCCGTAGCTTGGGGGTCAACCCCACCGAGATACCAAGACGAAACGAGATTTCAAACATTCACATACTAAATGATGAAACAAATAAGATAGATCAAGAGGCTCATACAAGAACAACACATTACATCCTAGGTGAAGGAGGCCTGTAAAGGGAAACTGTAACCCTTGAGCTCTTAAATGTTTCAAACTTTAAGTAAGGTCACAAAGGTTGAAGAACAATCTCCACTTATTGCATAGTATTCTGTATTCGTGAATGTCATCCGTGAGTTTGTGACTACTTTTAGTTAGCCTCAGAAGGGTGAGAGTCCAACCAAGGTATGTCATCACTGACTCCAAGGCCAAAATAGATGCATCAGATTGGGTTTGGTTGGTATGTATGGGAAGCATTTTGGGGTGTGGTCTCAAAGGTGTTGTAGTAGTGTGAGCGATGGAGATGCTAGGGTGCATGGGTTCAACTGTTTTCAGATCAAACAGCTTGGGCTAAGCTTTACTGGCCAATAGGAGGTTTCTTTATATGGGGTTAAAATGAAGTAGCATTTAGAGATGTATTTGGATTCAGAATTGGCTGAAACTTGGAATAAGAGGGGATTTATGCTCTCCAAGTTTGCAAGGATTTGGATGGCTGGTTTTGTAATTATGAAGTTCCTTGATTTTAGGTCAAGAATTTAGGGTCTTATTGAGATTTCATGCTTTCTATCAAGCTAAGGTTTGGATCAAGTACTATTGAGGTTGTGGGGTTGAAGTGTATGGAGTTAAAGATGAGTTGGATGGGTGGTTTAGGAGATCTAGGGCTTCTTGCAAAGGGAGGGATAAGGCAGCCAAGGGGTTTAATGCTCAATACAGAAATCAAATACCCATGGTTTTTTTGGGGTGAGACCACATATCCATGGTTAGTTTGATTAAAAACAACCCACGATGGTTGCTTGGATTTGCACTCAGGCTTGGTTTATGGTGTCATCACCTAGTGTATTTCACATATCTAAACATGCTTGAAGTATATGTTGACATAAATTTACATTTCAATGTATATTTGTTCATCAGTATGCAGTACATCTATCATATACTTCTTTACAACATTGATGTAAGAAAATTGATTTTCTAGATACAACTATTAAAAAATCATGTATATTGCCAAAAAAAAAAAAAAATTTGACACCGTGAATTTGTAGAATTGGCCCACAGTGTTCTCTCTCTCTCTCTATATAAATATTTTTATACACACACACATATATAATCTTCATCATCATTGAATTACTGTTGAACGCAAAATTTCCAAAATAGTAGTTCAAAGAAATGAAGGTCACCTCAAAACTGAAGAAAACACTTTAATCCTGGTATTAGGAGCTTCAGGTCACTGTTTCCACGTGTTTGCCAATGTTTTTTTACAAATACCCTTTATTCAAATTACCTTGTTGTCGAAATCAAGATTTCTATGAGATTTGGTATTTGTCCTTTTTTTTAATCTAGATATAGATAAGCGGCATAAGCCCCTTGAGATACCGAAATCTCAAGACAAGGATTGAAATTTTGGGATTTCATGAATTTTCAGTTGAGATTTTGTTAAAAATGATTTTGACCCCTCGTCTCAGCTGCCCCCGGGGGGGGAGAGGGGGGGAGGGTTGAGATATCTAAAGTTCCCAAGATTTCCTGAGATTTCATTCCATGATTATGATAGGAATGAGATTAAGGAGTTCATATGGTCATTTTCTACACAGGGTTAAGGACACCACAATAAGGATGAGCCATATGATTTTTATTGAAGGAGCTAAAAGAGTTAGGGTAGAAAGACTATAAGAGAATTCGTGAGGAATGGACATGCGTAGTCTAGGTTTTGTTCCTAATTTGACCTAGATAGAGCTTATTTGAGGACAAGGATCCATGTAGCAGACCCCATTTGGTTGCTGGGCTGTGATTCTTTCCTTCTTGATGTAATCCCAGATCAGGGGCCAGTCTTCGAGATCCTCATTTAGAGAATCAGTAGTGATTAGGGCTAAAAAATCTGCTGTTTTAGGTCTGATCTCAGTCAAATTTTAATAGACAACCCTGCAGTTAGGGGTCCTTAGCTCATTAGCTGAATTAGGGTTTGAAAATTCTGTTTTGAGTTTCTGATGTGGACAGCAGTTGTTTTCACTCAGTTATGGTCTGTGACTAAGAGCATTTGAATTCCAAACCTTGGATCTTGGGTTAGGGAAGGTCTAGGGCTAGGTGAGAAGGTTGTTTAGGGTTTGGCCAGGCTTTTGGGGGGCTGAAATAAGAAGATGTAATTCTGTAGGCTTTAAGAATTTTAGGGTTTTGTAATTCCTAGGGTTTCTAGAGTAGGGCTTGGGTCAGGGCTGGGATCGAAGGTAGAGAGGGGGTAGGAGAAGGTTATCCTTAGAGGGTCTGAGTTTTGGGTAAAAAGTTAGGGAGATGGAAATTTGAATGAGTTAGGGTTTCTAATGTTTAGAAGGAAGAAGATGAAAGGTTTTTAGTAAACGTGTGATCCTAAGGAGAGGGTAGTGGGGAGGAAGGGTAGGTGAATGAGGGTTTAATGATGGGCTGGCGCCGCTGCTGCTACATGGAACATGGGAAGGGGAAGGAGTGTTGCGCAAGGGTTTGGGAAGGGAACTAGGGTTGGGTGATGGGTAGGGGGCAGACTGACTTGATGGGAGATGAGAACCCTGGAGTGCTTGAATAAATCCCTGAAGATCCAAGGCTGCCACAAGCTTGAAGATGGAAGGAAGACCAGAATTCTGGAATTTGAAGAAAACTATGAACAATATCAGCCATGGGTTCCCACTGCTTAAGTCTTCCTTCAATTCTATTCTTTATTCATTCAAAAACTGTCTTACTTACATGGGGGTGGCTCTAGTTATGGCCTTACCATTGAAAGAAATCATACTCGAACGCAACAAATGAAAGACTACTTGAAAAGGCAACTAGAAAAGGAATTCTTTTTAAGAACTCCTGGAAAAATCAAACCAAAGAATTCCTAACTTAAGAAGGACCCCGACTTGACATAGGGTTCTAGCTTAGCAACCAAGATAAAGGAGGACTTCTACTGGACTTGGGATTCCCACTCTACTGGGGACTCTCACATATATCTTCCTAGGATGAGTCAATTACAAAATAAGAGTAGATCTGGAATCCTTGTAGGAAGTGGGTTGCAACTAAGGAGATCCCTCTCTAATTGGGCCTCCTAATCAGATTGCCAACTCTTCAGTAACTTGACCAAAACAAAACCAAACTCAAACTCAAAAATGAAAGTAGATGTAGAATCCTAAAAGCATTTTGCATCTAACTAGCCCAACCAGGGCTCCAAAGAGAGTTTAAATGACCAAAATACCCCTGGTTAGATTCAGCCTTCTGTAGGGCTGCAGAGAAGAATGGCAGGTCCTCCCTGGTTACATCACTTCTACTTTCATCTTTCAATTTGTCCACCTATTTCCTATTGTACCTTTCTTCTCCCTTCAACGTCCCCCTTTTATAAGATGGGATAAGGCTGAAAGTTTTTGGCTGTTGTAAACTATAATGATTTGTAAAATTTATTTATTTGTTTTCCTTGGTTGGCATTTCTTGCAGGGGTGCGTGTGCTCCTTGTCCAGTAATGATCACTATTTCATGTTTTTGTGGGGAGACACATTTTGAGGTGAGTTTATGATAGTTGCTTATTTTGGTCATTGTTGCCACATGTGCCAGCTAGGTCTATCTTTCTGTTTTGGGGGCATCATTTGGGGTTTATACTTTTTATTATGTTCTACTTCCCACACCCTGGAAAAAAAAAGGGTTTATATGGTGTCGAGTTATTGGAAGTTTCTCAGTATGTTTCTATTGTAACTGTGGTAATTATCTTTGCAAGGTTCTCAATATAAAGTTAGGTGGCGTTGGTTATGCAGAAATAATGTTGTTTCTTTTTGTTGATAAGAAATAAAGTTGTTATGTACGATTTCTTACTCGACATATCTTGAATGGAAACTTTTAACTTTATGTATGGTCCTCATGTTCCTCTGCCCTTTGTAAGTTCTATCAAATAATGGGAAAGAAATTATGTTGGAGTCACGTATGCTGATAGCTTTGTTGGCTAATTCATAACTGTTCTAAAATCAACCTGTCCTCAACAACTCCCCCCCACCCACCAAAAAAGAAAGAAAAAGAAAGTCATCAGTCTTTTGAGAGAGAGAGAGAGAGAGAGAGAGAGAGAGAGAGAGAGAGAGAGAGAGAGAGAGAGAGAGAGCTTCTTATTACGGATGATTATGCCATGCCACTTCTTTGAGGGGAATGACTTGGCTAATAATTATTGTGATGTACTTATTTGTTTTCTTAGGGAAGATCATGTATGTAGTGCAAAGAAGTGCAATCATGGTCATCAAGGCGAGGCTGGGCAATAGAGGACAACGAAACCAAGGAGACACCAAGTCGCCTTGACCCAAAAATGGGCTTAGGCACCTACGTGGTTGCTTTGACAACCGTGAGTGCAATTCTTGTTGAAATTGTCGTGAAAAGTTGATTTTTACTCGTCATTTTTTCCACTATAGAAGTCTAAGGATGTAGAGGATCTACAAAGGTATAACTTTGCTAGAAATGAAGCAAAAAAAATTGTGGGAAAAGCAATGGAGAAGAAGTACGAAGATTTATATAATGAGCTAGGAATAAAGGAAGGGGAAAAATCTATTTATAAAATAGCTAAAACAAGGGACAAGAAGAATAGAGATCTAGACCATGTTAGATGTATTAAAAATGAAGATAATAAAGATTTAGTACGTAATGAGGACAACAAGAAGAGATGGGAAGCCTATTTCTCTAGTTTGCTAAATGAACATAATTCAATTATCTGTGATTTGGATGACACCATTCGCCATGGCACCAATTTTTGAACATATATACGGAGAATTTTGATGCCCAAAGCAAAGAAGCTCTAAGGAGGATGAAAGAAGGCAAGGCACAAGGTCCCGATGAAATCCCAATAGAAGTCTGGAAGAGCTTAAGAGCTTATGGTTTAACTTGGCAAACCAAGTTGTTTAATAAGATATTGAGCGCAAGGAAAATGCCAGATGAATGTAGGAGAAGCATTGTGGTTCCAATTTATAAAAACAAAGGAGATATTCAATGTTGTAATAACTATATAGGCATTAACCTAATTAATAATGCTACGAAATTATGGTAGAGAGTAACTTAAACCCATTTGAGACAAATAACCACAATTACGGATAACCAATTTGACTTTATTCCAGGAAGATCTACAATGGAAGCTATTTACCTTATTAGGAGCCTTATGGAAAGGTATAGAGAATATAGGAAAGATCTTCATATGGTTTTTATTGACCGCTTATGAAAGAGTCCCTTGAGCGTTAATTTGGTAAATACTAGAGAAAAGAAATGTTGCAAGTAAATATGTTGACATAGTTAAGAATTTGTATAATGGTTCAGTGACAATTGTAAGAACTGTGGGACGACGAGGTGGTGAATTCCCAATTACGGTCGGACTACATCAAGGATCCACTTTAAGCTCGTATTTATTTGCACTTATACTTGATGAATTAGCCAAAAACATTCAAGATGAGGCTCCTTGGTGTATGCTTTTTGTGGATGATATTGTGTTGATAGATGAGACACAAATAGGAACAACTTTGGAATCAAAGGGCTTTAAACTAAATAGAATATTTAGTTTGTAACTTTAGTCTTGATCAGGTGGACAATAAGGTGATGAAATTTGATGAGGAGATTCCTCAAAGCGATTGTTTTAGGTATCTTGGTTCAATCATAATTGAAAAATGTGATATAGAGGATGATGTTTCTCTTAGAACTAAAATAGGGTGGATGAAGTGGAGAGGTGTGTTCAGGGTCTTGTGTGATCGACATATTTTTGTAAAGCTTAAAGGAAGATTCTATAGGACCATTGTATGATCAGCTAGATGTATGGCGCAAAGTGTTGGGCTGTTAAGAAGCATCATATAGACAAACTCTGATTAGCTGAAATCAAGATGCTAACATGGATGAGTAGCAAAACTAGGAAGGATAAGATAATGAATGATCATATCAAAAGAAGTCCAGGAGTAACTCTAATAAATGATAAGCTTCTGCAAAGTCGTTTGAGGTGGCACAATCATGTTCAATGAAGGCCTATAAATGCCCCTATACGGAAAAGTGATCTAATCTAGATTGAAGAAATTAGAAGAGCTGGGGGAAGACCTAAGATGACTTTAGGAGTGCTGATAAAGGATATGCATAGCTTAGGTCTTATATCTAGTATGACCCTAAACACAGGTGATTGGAAGGCATGACCCCCATTTAGTTGGGACAAGGCTTCTTGTTGTTGTATAAGTCATTTAATGGCTAACTACTTGTTTGTGTTGTTGAAGTTTGCCGGGCAGGACCCAAACTTGTTGCTCCATTTTCTGTAACATCTCTTTCTAAAAGGTGAAGAATCACGAGTGTGCATGAAGATGGAAACTTGGAACCTATACTGAACCCAGTTGGATGTACTAACCACATCATAAAATCAACACATGGTCCTCCCGACTGAGGATACAGGGCTTACTGTTGTCACTATGATCCAGGTGTATAACTATGATGAGTAAATTAAATTTATGAAGCAAAACTTCTGCTGACAGCTACGCAAACAAACTGAAAAACCAAAGTGACGTAAACCCAGGTTTAGGGTTGGGGTTTTTGTGAAATTTTCCCTAAAACTAAGGCCTGCCCAGAGTTTTCCAGCAAAGAAAACTAATATTCTAGGATGTTTACGGTGGGTCTTGGGGTTCTCAAGGGTTTGATAGGGGTCTAGGAAGGTTTGGTCAGATTTAGGGTGAAAGGGAAAGGGTTTTAGAACTGCAAACCTTGCCGTAATGCTGATTCCAGATCTGATTTTTAATGGAAGGGTTTAAAAATAGGGTTTTAGGGTTTCAGCTAGGATGGGGAATAGAACTGTTATTGCTGTTTTGTAATTTCAGATTTATTTCTAATGGGTTTAGAGTGTTGGTGAGGGTTTAGGTCTAGAGGCTGAAGATGAATTGCAGAAATTTAAGGAAGAAGATGGAAGTGCAGAGATTTTAGAAGTCTTAGGGTTTTAGGTTTTAGATGGAATTAAGGGTAGGGATGGGGTCAGGAGTGATATGTGATCCAAATAGGAGGGAAAGGGGAGGCAAGGGGGTGGGTTAAGGTACTTAACAGGGGAGGGATACTTCTGCTGCCGCAGAGGAAGAAGAAACAAAGAGAGAGAGCACAGAGAGAGTTGAAGAGATGGGGGGGGGGGCTGCTAGGGCTTGCACACCAGCCGGGGGGTAGAGGGAGCCTGGGGAAGGGTTAGGGTGTCATAGGGATGAGGGGAGGGGGCTTGAATGCCTACAGGGGGTGGGGGAAGCTGCTGCCATGTCACGGCAGCAAGGGGAGCTAGGGTTGCACAGGATCAGGGTAGGGGCTGTGGCTAAAGGGGGGGGGTGCCTTGCATGGTTAGTGAAAAGAGGAGAAGGTGCTGGAGTTGGTTTACTTGATTACTTGAAGAACACTTCCTGAAAATTCTGAATATGCTGAATATTGAAGAAGAACTTTACTAAAATCTGCCGAGGCCCACTCAACAGGAACCGCGGTCCACAAACTCAATAACTTTCATTCAATAACCGGACTTTCCCCCTACAAAGGAAGAATTAGCTTTAATTTATAGCCTACTAAAAAGAACTAGACACTAAGTGGGATTCCTTTACATATTAGAATCCCACCACATTATCTTGACCATTGAAATAAATTCTAAACATCCAAAGGTCCCTAATGGACAAATGTTGAAAAGAAAAGTTTTAATTAACTTAAACTCTAAGAAGCACATGCTTAATTTCTGTTTTTTTGTAAAACTCTAATTGTCACATGTGCTATAGAGTTCAAAAGAACTAAGGACTTAATAACTTACTCAACCACTAACTCAAACAAGAACCTTTAACCAACTTGGACTCTAGAAATTAAACTGGAATTACATTCTAGTAAATAATTAGGGTAGAAAATGTGCAAAATACCCCTCCTAGAGGGTTTGGCCAGCCTAAGGAGGCTTCGTAGACCATTTTGTGGCCCCACTTCAGATTTCAGTTAGGGACTCAGGGGTCCAAATCATGTTCACATTGCGAACTAGGCAAACGAAGACTATAAGTTCATGAGTAATGAGCAAGGTTCAAAGTATCGGTATCGAGTATCGTATCGGTCAAGTGATTTTAAGAGACGTATTGTCCTGTATCGAGTATTATATCGCTCTGGCTAATGTATTTTAGTGTAATTTAATAGAGAGATGTATCGAGATATATCATATCGGTTGGGTCAAATATAGATACGTATCGGCTAGTATCGTATGGTATCGTGGGATACTTTAAACCTTGGTAATGAGGACTCTCTGAACCAATAGTCCATTCCCCCAAACCCTAAGTTCCTCTATCTTAGCCTCCCAACCCCATGCAAGCCTTTCCCCTTTCCTCTAGAACCCTACAGTGGTAAACCCTCCCCTCCCTTTTACCACCCTAACTCCCCACTCCTTTTTCTTCTTCTTTCTCTTCTTTCTCTTCTTCTTCTTCTTCTACTACTACTACTTGCAGCAGCCTAGAAATTCAGAATTTTCCTAAAACCCTAACTCCTTGGATCTCCCAAACACCTTGGTCATACCCTATCCCCTTTTGGTGTCAAATTCCCCCTCCCATTCCCTTCCTTCAGTCCTCTACTTCAGCCCTAACCCTTCACCTAAACCCTCTTAAATCTTATTTTACTGTTTCTCTTAAAACCCTAGAAACCCTAATCTTATTTTCATGGGTAATTTTCATTTGGACCCTCTGAGATTTGATTCAAGTCATTTTTAACCCAAAAAAATTGACAACTTGCATCTGCTTGCCCTGTGGTTTTCGAAAAAACCATTTCCAAGAATCCGCAGTTTCTCCTCATTATTTGTTTCTCCTCTCCCACTGCCCACAACTATTCCACTAAAACCCAACTCTCATTCAGTTACTAAGGATCAGATTGGATCGAATTACGTTAGGAAGCTAGATTTTAACTTGTTATTATCAGCTGTTAACCTTTCGATGAATCTGAGAATCAAACTAGAGCATCATTTCTTGTTTGTATCAATGTCCAGAAGCAGGTCCCCACTCGGAAACCGAGAAGACAACGAAGAAGAAGGCGTAAAGCTAGTTTCAAAAACCCATATGTGCTCTGTCCGATGAAGATGCCAAAGAGGAAGAAGAAAAAATCTATGTCCTTCCTCTCTCGCTGTTTTTTTACTCCATCTTGTGTTGATCTGAGACGTAAACTAAAAATTTAGTGATGTGTCATATATATAGGAAAAAAATTGTATTGGACCCATAGTAGCGAAGCCCGCCTCATTTGCTTTTCATCGGTTTTCACTTGGGCTAATTTTCATAAATCTAAAAACTCACAAGGTAAGTAAATGTAATATTTCAAAATTTTAAGTGTTAATATGAAGAAAATAAATAAAAAAGATGTAAGGGTATTTTTGTCCTAAAATTGACTATTTGTCCTTAAATGGTTTTTCCTGAAACTACAGGGAAAGAAGATGCAAGTTATCAATTTTTTGGGTTAAAAATTACTTGAATCAAACCTCAGGGGGTCCAGATGAAAATTACCCTATTTTCATTCATATTTCACAAACCACTCATCCCACCCCTGTTCTACTTTAGGATTATCCTTTCCCCTACCCTATCGTCAATCCCCACCCTAACCTTAGTTTCTCCCTTAGAAACCCTAGAAGTTCATGAACCTAATTTTTTAACCCCTGGAACCCTCAAACTGTACCTAAACTTTAAAACAACAAATTTCAGATTTCGTTCTATCAAAACCCTAACCCTAAGCCTACTGACTGAACCCCCCCTATAACCCTTCCCCCTCAACCCTAAACCTCTAGAGAACCTAACCGGACGGTTTAGAAGGCAAATCTCTCTAAGTGCAGGTTGGTTAGCCCTGAAACAACTGCTGACTGCCCTAGAAGACCTGATAGCAAGGGGGTTTAAAGCCTTAAAGTATTGCTGAATCCACCCTAAAGATCCGGAAGACTAGCTTAATTTGGGGGTGACATCAACATTTAGATGGATGAGTCATGAGTTTATAAACTACTGAGGACAGATGAAGGAATTGCCATGATAGAGCCTGTAGGAGAGTAGCATTGGTTGAAAATAATATATGAGAAAGTTGTCTGAGGTGGTATTGCCATATTCTTTGTCTTTGGTGAACAAGTTACCAGTAGCAAAGCCCCAAAAAGGGGAAAAGAAGGGTTTGGGGGATGTGAGGGGGGAGGGGCAGCAAATGAACTCCCTGGAGGCAAAAACAAAGAACTAAGACCCAGGTAACAATCTTTTCCCTGTGGAATCAAAATTAGGGGGTGAAGCAACAACTGAAGCCAAGAGGTAACATCAAAACTAATGGCTCTCCAAAATCAAGTCAGTCCTAGAGATGGAGGTCCATCTGCTAAGGTTGCATTTCCACCAAGTAAGTGAAATTGCTGCCCCAAATACCAGCTTGCCAGCAAGATCATGAATAGATTTACCAGATGGGTTGGAGAGTGGCCAAGAAAACAAAATGTTGGTCCTAAGGTATGTGCATATTCAATGGGGCCTTCAGACTCTAGTCCGGTGGAGTAACTTGACTTGATTCAGATTTATGGAACTTAACAGCTAAGGGCATGCCTAAAATGAACCTAGGAGAAGTGGAGTTTACATTTTGTGTCTAGTAGGATATTGGATAGAGCTAAGGGCAAGGATTTTGTGTGGACGCCAGTTAGCTTGTGCAAGACTAATTTGTTGTTGTTGTGTTGTGTTACTTTCTATTTTACCAAGGTTGTCAAAGTGTCCACCTAGGCGGCCGCCTTGTCGCCTTGGCCCATTTTTGGGTAAAGGCGAACTGGTGTCGCCTTTTGCCTTGATTTTTGTTGCCCTCTATCGCTTAGCATTGCCTTGTCGCCTTGACAACCATGTTTTTTACCCTTTTAAAATGTTTTTTCTTTGCAAGGATCATGTGGCTGAGTAGTAGTTGCTTTTTCATTTGTCTTCTGGATTTGTTGGAAGAAAGATCTGTCTTGAGAATTGGTGCAAATATCTATGGTCCTGCTTTACAGCATTATGTGTTTCGGAACTTGCCATAACATGTCATATTTTATTTTAATTCTTAGATGTGTTCATGATGAATATGGAATTTTCCCCCTCTTGAAACTGCGCAGTCACAACTTGTGCATCGAGTATTTCTGAATAGTATTTGTGAACTATGATTTGGCATCCGTAATGCAGGTTCTTTGATAAAAGGGCATTTTTTTTCAAATGCAATTGCTTTTTCATACAAATTTATAGTATAAATTGATGCATTCTCACTTCATCGACAATATTTTCATTTCACTTTTCCTTGAGTTAATTGTGCCTTGCTTTGAAATTTTTTTTTTTTTAATAAATTATCTTGAAATTATTTCATTTGCATTAGTTCAACATAACCATACTTCATGTAGCATTTATGCACAAACATTCATTCCTTGCTAGGTTCCATGTGGGACTGAAGTTGAAAAACCTCCTAGATGTCCAAAGCCATGCTCGATATCTCCTTTGTGCAGGCATAGATCAAATTGCAAGGTAATTGTACTTTTTGTTGATAAGTAATGATTAATTATTTGAAAAGGAATATGAAGACATGATGGATTAGAGTCCTCAAAGAGGGAAATTGTAGATGAAATGTTTGTTCATGTGCATACTTGTGTCAGTATCCAATATGCATGCAAAAGCAAAAACAACCTTTACGGTTTTTACTTTTTAGAGAGATGCTAAATGCGAGAACCTTATGCATTGGGTACAGCTTTTTTTTTTATAGACGGTTAATAATGTGATGCTTTTGAGGTTTGTATTCAGTTCTCCTTTTGATTCTTTGTTTACACATGCTACTAGGTTAGCAATTTTATTTGTTCCTGATCTGTTCTATTAACTGCTTGATTATCTTTTATATCTGAGCTTCTCTTGAATCTAGAATCTGATAGGATTTTTAATATTTTATTGATTCATATTATTGTTTTTGTTTTGCTGATGATGTCAGCCTATGAAATTGTTTTATATTGAAGAAATCAGTCGGTGAATAAGAGGTGCGAGCGTCGGCTGAATGGTTGGTATCGAAACAGCCTCTCAGCAAAAATTGCTGGGTGAGGGTGCATAGGAAAATTACACCAACTCCCCCCCCCCGGCCTGCGGACTCTGTTTGTGTAGAAGCCTCTAGCACCAGCTTGGCGCTTCTTAAATCATTCCATGAAATCATGAAGAACCCACTTCAATTGATAGGATAGGTTTCCTAATAGTAAACAAATACCAATGCACAAGTAGGACTAATGGGCAAGAATGTACTGGCAGTATAGCAACATAAAGCCCTTACCCACGGCAATAACAGAGGTTGGGGTGATGTATCCAGCCTCCAGTCAGCCCCCTCAGCCCCAAAAGAGCCTAGAAGAGGCCCAAGCCCATTCAGCAAAGGGCCCAATCCAGGGGAACCCAAATCTGGCCTAGGGGTAAAATTGTTGTTTGCACCCCTTGGTTCGATTCCACATTAAGCAGGATCAAGTCCAGCTTAATTTTGAAGTTGAAATCTGCTTTAATTTCCTGTTTTAGAGTCCTAATTTAGGTAGTTTGTTTCTTTTTTGGTTTGAGGTTCCAGATAGGCAACAGTCTTGTTGGGTTGTTTTAAATTAGGAAAGGAGTCATTTCCTTTCAAGGAGTCTTATGTTGAGTTGTTTTCAATTAGAAAAGAGTTGTTTCCTTTAAGGAAACTTATTTGGAGTTGTTAATTTAGGAAAGAGTAGTTGAGTCTAGTTGGGTATTGAGTGGCTATAAATAGCCTTGTCCTCTTATGTATTTTGGCAGTCTTGATTATTGAATAAATCAGAGTTTAAAAATTGGCATGTAGAAGTTGTGGGAATCCTGAAGGACAACCTGTGGCTGGGTTTGTGAGTTGTTTCTTCAAAGCTCAAGGCTTCCTTGACTGCTTCTAACATTCAATCACAGGATTTTCTGCAAAGATCTTCATTCTCAAGTGAGTAAGAGACCCCATCCCAAACCCTAACCCTCTCTCTCTCTCTCCCCGCAGCCTTCTTTGCCCCTCCCTTCAGTTACAGACCTTGAAACCCATCACAAATCATCCCCCTCCCTTTCCCTTAGTTCCAGCCTACCCCTAGACCACCCACAAGCTGCTGTGACCCATCCCCTCCATCCCCTTCCTCCCCGTGAAACAACAGGTTTCCCCTCCCTGCAGAATTTAAACCCCAGCCCCTTTCCTTCCCCTTTTCACTCTCTTTGGTTGCCCTTACCAAGAGACTGTAGTCCTAATTCCAATTTCCCAAAAGCAGCCCTATTTCTGAAGTTAGAAATTTCCTGCACTTAATCTTCTTCAAGTGAAGTTGCAGAATTTTTTTGAATTGTCAAAAAACCCTAAAGCATTCATACCCCAGCCCCCTCACCTCTGGACAGCATCTGAATTACTAATTTAGCATTAACAGTAGTTCAGTCGTACAGAGCCAGCAACCCTCACCCCATCCTAAACCCTAGCCAACCCTGAAAACCCTAATTGAGTGCTGGACCCATTCCAGAAGATGCTGGATATCTAACCCTAGAATCCAGGGTTACATCGTTCAAACCTGAAACAAAGTCAACAGCAGCATTGCGATAATAGTGATATACTCCCAAAGTATTGACATGAATCACATGATCCAATGGTTGGACTGGCAACCATAGCAGGTGTTCTTTCCTTTTCTCTTTTCTTTTCTTTTATTTTTTCTATTCTTTCTTTCTTTCTTTTTTGCTCTTCTTTTCTTTCTGTTTGAGATCTGCCACAAGGCATAGAGGGGAGGAAAAGAGAGTCTGTGATTGCTGGAATATGTAGGGAGGGAAAGAGAGGGGAGGGGGCAGGGGAGTGGTTCAGTTTGTCATGGGGGTGAGGGGGGGGGGGCTGCTTAGGCTGCAATGGGGTAGGGAGGTAAGGGAAGGGGTGGGTTGCTGTACTTACTTGATTCTTGACTGCTATAGCCATTAATGGTTCCCAGAATTTGTGAATGCTTTAGAGAATTGGAAGACTTGGAGTAGCTTGAAGAAGGATGTTGCATATTGACAAGAACTTGCTAGAAATCTGCTGATGCCCCCTTAAACAGAAACCCCGGTCCTCGACTCAATAACTTTTTAATTCAATAATCAGATTTAAATAATAGGTTTATTTATAGCTTACTAAAGACTCTTAACACTATGTGGGTTCCTTTAGAGACAAGGATGAAGGATCCCACCACATAATCTGGACTTGAATTGGAATCTAAACAACTAAAGACACATGCTGAAAATAAAAGACTAATTAACTTAAGATTCTATCTAAAGAAGTTTACTTGAAAGAAAAAAATCCCCAAGGACACTCAACCACCAAACAATTTCTAATTAAAAGTAAACTCCTAAAAGATGAGAACCCTCTTTTTACAAGAGTCTATCATATCCACAACCTAGCCAATACAAAAGCAACTCCAATTAAGAAGTAAGAACTGTCTCAAACTTTACAAATTGAGCCGGAAATAATTCCAGCAATAAAAGAGGGCTGAAAATGCCCTAAATACCCCAACTAGGGTGTTCAGCCAGCTCAATGGTGCTTCTTGGAGCGGTCTAGTGGGCCCCACTTAGGCCTTTGGGGGGGGGGTTCCATGTTTACATCAAATCCAAATAGAATCCCTTTGTCAAGCCCAAGCAAGAGTCTTGATGTAAGGCTATAAATAAGCCCACTCATCTGTAACAAATCAAAATTGATGAAATTAATAAAAGGACTGAGTTTGGAGACAGAGTGCGTTGTGGGATCCAAGAAGGGTCCCCACGACTTGAAGTTTTATAACTTTCTACAATTTCCAGCTTCGTTTCTCCTTCAAACTTGTGGCAGCTTTTGAAGACCATCAAATCCAGTAGTTGATCACTTCCAGGCCATCCTTAATCAAGTCCAATATCCAACCCCTTCCTTATCCTAATTCCCTTCCCATTCCCTTGTGCAGACCTCCCTCCCCCTCTGTCTACCTTGCGGCAGCAGTAGGTCCATCCGGACTCTACAACCCTAGTATCCCCCTTCTCCCTTGATCCAATTCCTCCCCCCTCTACCCTAGAACTGCACCACTCCCCTCCACCCAGACCTTCCTTCCAACAACAACACATCCCCTATCCCTCATTAATTTAGAAAAACATGCAATTTCATCTTCTTCAAGCAAACCCTAGAACACCCTAATTCATTCAAATCCCTGTATCTCCATAACCTTTCAACCAACATCCAAACCATTTTAGGATAACCTTCTCCCATTCCCTCCCTACCTTCGACCTTAACCCTAACCCTATCCCTATCCTAGATACCCTAGAAAATACGAACCCTACTTTTAGGAACCCTAACATTGAGGAGCAGTTCTGCTATTAAGAATTATGTTAAAACAGAATTGTTTCTTTAATTTTGAGACCCACTCCTAGGCTGGCCAAACCCTAAAACCTTCCCCCACTTAACCCTAGACCTTCCTATTCATATCTCCAAGGTTTGGAAGTCAAACCAGCCTTAGCCACAAGAGTATTTGGTTTATTGTTAGCTGCTGTCCATTGTGTTTTGACTAGAACAGCAGGGTTTTAAACCCTAAATTGCCTGCTGATTCTTAGAAAAGATCCTATCACTGTCACTCTATTCCTGGGTTACATCACTTCTGTTGAAGTCTTCGCTGTTAATGCTGGCTTACTAGCCATCGATGCCTATTGTGGGTTCGAATCTGTAGCTTCTGTTCAAGTCATTAGTTGGGGAAGATATTTAAGGTGACCATATTCTAACTAAGTCTTGTCTGAAGGCACTTCCACAGGGAGATTAGGAAGAGTAATACACTGTCAAAGTTTGGACACAATCTAATGGTTGGATTCGCAAGCAAAGCAGGCCTACATTGTTTGGTAGCTTGCTGTCAAATTTATAAGCATGTAACTCAAACTGTTGGGGAGGATTCTGGAAAATCAATAGCAATGGTAGGTCTCAGTAACAACATGATCCCCCTTAACAATCCTCCCCAACTGATGACTTGAACAAAAGTTACAGATTAAAGCCCAAAATAGGAACTAATGGCTAAACAATAAGCCTGCAGTGACTGCGGATTGACACCACAGTTGGAGCCAGATTCCTATCCAGGGAAGGGGCCTTTAGTATCTAAAACTTCAGAAAATCAACCACGAGTTGACTGCGGTCATGGTTCGAGAACTAGTCAAAACTGTAATTACTTTGTAGTTTCACCTTTTAGGCCCATAACTTACAATTCACAATATTTTCTGAAACCTTCATCCATCTCCTTTTGATGGTCATATATACTCCAATTAAGCTTTCAACAAAAAGGTTCCACTCTGCTAGAATCCAGTCCATAGTCTTAGTGACTTCTAATCCATCAAGTAATCATATGGATTCTTCAGTGCTCAATAGGCCCGGACTACCCAAAGAGAATCCAATAAATTTCAGCCTTCCCATGCCTTTGGGGTAAGGATGCTGCAATTTGGTATGATATATTGGGTGTGGTTGTCGGTGCGATTGAAGGCCTGCAATCTTGATAAAGAAATTTAACTTGGGTGCCTCTGATATCATGAGTTGCTTCCCTTGAGCTACTTAGGTGCTCATTGTGTGACTACTTGAACCTCTGAAAACTAATCGTGCCAAAAAGTTGACGATGTACATGCTTCTAAGACTCCAAAGCACCAGATTGTTCCAGAGGAACTTCATTTTTCTACTTGAGTTGAGGTCAATAACAAATCAGTTTGTGTTATTTAATGCTATTTGATGTAGTATACAAGGATGGAGAGGGGGGGAAGAGCAAAGAGTTGTGATGGTTGTTCTGACTCTTATTATAAAGCCTAGGTGAACTAACTGTGAGAGTTTTAACAAATTTTCTTGTGTGCATTTGAAGACGGATAAATAGTTGCATCATCATTTACACTTAGCCAAAAAAAAAAAGTGTCTAGTTTCCTATGTTTGGAAGTGCAAAAGTAAATTCAGAACTTATGCTGTATGTGCTTTAAACAGTCTCATCACTTGATAAGGTCTATGTTTCCACCTTAGGGTTCAAGTCTGCATATCTGCAAGTGTGGTGTACAGGTTCATTTCAGAATCATGGCATGAAAATGCTAGTGGGACAAAATTATAATTGTACCTTTTTGGATGTTACTTTTAACAAATGCTTTGTGGAACAAGGCAGATCTGACCACAGGGCTTGGTTTGGCATGATCACTGTCATTTAGCACTAGAAGTGCCAACAGTCGGCAGGTTTCGGTCTTCTTACTCTCTGGACAATAAAAATTTCAAACTGATTATTTTGGTTGAATCTACCATTATCCTCTCTGAAACCTGAGCTTCCTTCTAGTGGTTTTGTGATTTTGTTTGTGTTTGACTCTTCTATCAACGTGATTATAAATTTACAAAATATCATGATGTTTAATGCATAATTTATTGCACACCTTAATGAAAGAAACTCTACCAAATTACCTTTGTTTCCTTTTTCAGCCACATAAATGCCATTATGGACCGTGCCCTCCATGTCGGCTTCTGTGTGAGGAAGAATATCCATGCGGCCATAATTGTAAATTAAGGTTTGGATTGTTGCAAGATTTCCAGCTCATGAATGCCATTCAATGTGCTTGGAGCAGAATTTTATACAGGTGGTGTTACATGGCTTTAATCCAGTAGCTCTCTCTGTGTTCAGGTGCCATGGTCCTAAACCTGCTTCCAACCCAGAATTCACATTAAAACCAAAGAAAAAGAAGTCAAATCAGCAGACTGGAAGCTCCCCTGGGTCACCATGCCCTCCTTGTCCAGAACTCCTATGGAGGCCCTGCCTTGGCCAACACATTGGACAAGAGAAGATGGTTTGCGTTCCTGCAACCTTTCTAGAAAAGCAATCTGGTTCTTTCTTTTGTTTTTGGTTTTTTATTTTTTGGGAGAGGGGACTGTTTCGTGGGACTGGGAGAGAGCTTATTTTCAGAGATTTATTTCAGTTCACTTACTTCCAAAATTAATCTCAGTTGACTTGCAAGTATATTATTGTTTTTTTTTTTCTTTTTCCCTTTCAGATGGTCTGCTCCAATAGAACAATATTTTCCTGTCAAAACTTGTGTGGGAACGTTCTCCACTGTGGCAATCATTATTGCACTAAGACTTGCCATGCTCTGAAGGGCGAACCAATATCTGGTCTGAATGAAAGGGGTGAATCCTGTGAGGAGTGTGATCTTCCTTGTCAAAAGGTTTGATTATATTATTTTATTGATCCTGGCAACGTTTCTGTTGACCCAGCCCCCCAGCCCCTCATGTGATCTCTCTTTCCTCAATATTCTGTTAACCCTCCACCCCTTAACACATAGTTTTTTGTTTCTTTTCTGGTTAGTTCTTACTTTTTGCCATCACCTGGACTGGGATATATTGAGGAATAACTTGAACTTGATACCATTGTTGTTGGACTATATGGAAGTACTATCTTCTGAAATTTGTTAGTTGCAGTTGTAATTTATATTTCTTCTTTCAGGAAAGGAAGCCTGCATGCCCACATCCATGCCCGCTACCATGTCATGTTGGTGATTGTCCCTCTTGTAAAGCACTTATTAAACGATCATGTCACTGTGGTTCCATGGTCCATGTTTTTGAGTGCACATATTATAATAGCTTGTCTCAAAAGGAACAAATGACCATCCGTTCATGTGGTGGGCCCTGCCATAGGTAAGTCATCAATTTTTCTTCTTATATCTGGTACTGCTGATAATCTGGGTGAGCCTTATCGGGGCTTGGGAAGTAATATATCCCATGGTCAGTATAGAACAACATTGGTGTCTTAACGCTCCCTCGTATTACTTGAGGTGCTCTCAGAAGCTGGAATTTCTTTTACTCCATGTTCTGCAAATTATGTTATACGTAACACTGACACAACTAAGGAAAAATGAGGGTTCCCTCTGCATAGACCAAACCAGAAACCTGCATGAAGGTGATCATACAATATCTGCTTGTTTTGTAACCCTGACTAATTCATAATCCAAATGTTTTATATAACAGTAATTGTCAAAATGTGATCCCATCTGGCACTCTGATGATGATCTCTGAAGAAGCCAGAAGGGAACCTAAAATTTGTAAATTTGCTAGAGGCTTTTGAGGGAGCCTTGTGAAAGAGCTTCAGCAAGATTCCCTTTTCAGAAGTTTCAGATCTTGAACAACCTGCAGTACTATGTGGGAGAAGAAGGAAATGAGTGAAGAACCAAAGAATGAAGAGAAAACTAAGCTGCCAATTGGAATAGAATAGCTAAACACCAAATTTGTGGCTGTAGGTAGTAACACCAATACAACAGAAGGGTCAAAAATATACCCATAATTTAAATGACATACAACTAAGACCCTAAGGATTCAAGTTATTCTAGAATTGTCTCCTTTAGCACTTTAGCTCTCCCCTCAAATTAGACCATGAATACCACTCGTGCCCAGCTTGGAACAACCATGGGGAAATACTGATGTAGGTCCCAAGACCTACACCATGCGAAATCTCAAGAACCGGGGAAACCCCTAGGCTTGCTGTGCAACAGTAGGTTAAAACTATTTGATTCTAAGTCTTTTCTTCTCAGATATGTAATTGTCAATTGCGCAGTGGTACTATGGTAATTCTGCCCAGTTTTTATGTCAAGGAGAGAAAGGTAATTTATAGTTTTGTCATTCCTTTATATATGTCTTTCAAATTCAAATTTATTCTTTTATTCCTCTCAAAGCCTGCCAAGATCAGGCTTGTGGAGTCAGTATAGGTTTAATAAGCTTCTGTCCTAGTAGCAGTCGTATTTCAAGTCCTATAGGACTTCAATTGTAAGGTTACAAACAACCCCCTACTTGACGGGTGGAGGTACAGGCTAAAAGTCTAAATGTTTGATATTTCTCTCAGCTTTGTTACAACTCTCTGAGTGTTTATTGATCTTAGTTTTGCTATCAGTTTTAGCTTTGGTAAGGTACCTTTGTAGTGGGTGTGCTTGAAGGGTTCTTGGCGAATACAAGACAGTCAAGGGATCAACATTATTCCAAAGCCATACCTACACAATCACATCCTCACATGTCTACGTCTCATGTGCGGCCACTGCTGTTGCATCCTTCGATTCCTGACTCGGACAATCATCTTTGAGATACTTGGATTTTCCTTGAGCATGGATAAGTGCATACATGGCTTTCGCCCATAGGAAGTAATTTTCAGCACCTTTTAATTTGACGCTGTTCACTTGAAACGAAACATCTTTGGTTAAGAGTTTCGCTGCTTCAGCCATGGCCACCACACAAAAAACACTACACATCACCAAAAAATCTATGTACGGGTTACAATAATAGAAGAGTGTTCAAGCTCTTTTCGTCATCATGTGGATTACTACACACTACCGCAGCATAGGCACAGCTGCCACAACACAGGAAACACGAGAGTTATCAGTAGGATGAACTAGCAAGTTCTTCACGCCTAGTGATGAAGCCGCTCTGGTACCATGTGACTAGTATAGGTTACCAGGTGTGAAAACCTTGCTGGAAAAGGGGTGAGAGAGATGAGAGGAGAAAGGGAAAGAGGAACAGTGGTGGCTCAATGAGAGTTCATACCTCCTATTCACACTAGTCTTTATATAGTTACATACCCTGGTAGAGTTTCCCAATATGTGAGAGCCTCTACCTTCGTAATCAAATTAGACTCCAACTATTGAGCAATAAATAAAAAAAAAAAAAACAAATCTGGATGCCAACTTTGTGCTGATCACTGTTGACTTGGTCACCACTCCACACCGAAAGACCATGTTAGCCTCGCCTGTAGAATCTACAAACTGGTAACAGTGACTGTTGACACCATAGAATAGCATATTGTAGATGAGAACTTTTTCCTCTTTTTTTTTTTTTTTTTTTTAACTCAAGATCTGTTACCATTACTTGAAAAAATGTATCTGTTTTACCAATTTAGCTGTGCACTCATTACATAGCTCTAGGATCATAACTTGTAAAAATGTGTCTGCTCTTGACCTCTGTACATGTGTTTGATTTATAAAGTTCTCGTTCTCATCAAAAAGATCTGTTACCATGGTTAAAAGTAAGCTCCTCAATGCATTTCTCTGTTAGTGCATTGGCCTGACAGCTATGTCAGTTCAAAAGCTTCTATACTCAAAGTTGTTTGATATGTCAAATCCATTCCTCCACAACTTAAGCACATCAAATTCTCGTCAAATTACCAATCTTCCGGTCCTTAAAACTGACATTTTTTCAGAAGAAGCAATAATAATTTATTGATATGAAATGAAGAGATATTGCATACTCTAAAAATGGGTTGACAATCACTTTAGACACCACAGAAAAACATATTCTAGCTAAGAACAGAAAGTAGCATTTTCCCCTTCTTTTAACCTAAGGTCTCTTTCTATGGTTAAGAGTAAGTTCCTCCATGCCCTTTCTGCATATGTTGGTTTCGTAGTTACGGCACTTTGAAGGCTTCTATATCTGAAAAGAGAATGATCTGCAAACCTTTAGAATTTCTAGTGTAATAGGGTCCCCAAACAGGTCTGGCATATAGTTATAACTGTTTATATTTGTGGCAATCTGTTTTGACAGATTTCCCTGTTGCTTGTGAAAGGTAAAACCTTAACAATGGTTATCCTTCTGAATATGCAGGAAGCTACCAAATTGCACGCATCTTTGCCCAGAGACTTGTCATCCTGGTCAATGCCCATCACCTGATAAGTGCTGTAAAAAGGTAATAACTCCATCGAACTTATTTTGTACTAACATTTATTAACTTGACCCACAATTTCTGATAGGCTGGTAATGGGATTAGGTTTATTCACTCGTCTTGTTATAACTTTTGTGTGAGTGAATAATTCTAATTTGGTGTATCAGTATTTCCAGTTTACATAGGTTGCAGTTCCTGCCAATGACAGGATTATATTTGGAAGAAATATGATGTTTATGAAATTATAGAACGTGTTATGGATTTTCATGGACTAACAGTGTTATAGTTCATCCCTCCTTTCTCAGTTTCTTGTTTTGTTTTCCTTTCAGATACAAGAGTGACTTATCGACCCTTAACTTGCTGTCCACCATTAAACCTGCAATTATTCCCTAGAATAGTCAGTAAAACCTCCATTAAAGGATCTTGAACTGAAAGCTGCAACTCACAATTTCGTGGTCTTTTCAGTCTCACATTTCGTGGGCCCATCAACCCTTAGGTTGTCACCATCCCCTACAAGTAGCAGCCCATCCATTGTCTATCCCCTCAACCTTTTGACCTTAAATGTCTACTTTGACTCAACTACCTCCTAAAACTTAGGACTTCCATACTTCACCAAACTTAAATCAATACTTTCTTTTGCTTTATCAAGCAACCCCTTAGCACCACATAGCCATTAGAACCCTAGGAATCCCTAAGAGGCCCCTACAGCCCTTGTTTGAAATTCCCTTTCTTGATTCTGTTTGTTAATTTCCTATCAATTTTGCACTTGTTTGATCACCTCAATCCAAGGTTACACCATTGGGGGGTGTTCTTATGTACGTAGCCTTACCACGCTTTGCAAAGAGGCTGTTCTAATTTGTGTAACAATCTGACTTTATGAATAATTCAATATCATTGATCCATAACAATGCCAGAAATCTGAACTAGGAAAATCTTTCATGAGATTGAAATTTTAGGAAGTCGAATACAGTTAGGATTCTTGACATCAATTGAATGAATACAGTTTTGTTAGCTGTTAAAAAAAATTGGTGGGGGGATATATTGGGGATTCAGAAACTGGACTACAAGGACCAAGGATTAACTGAACATAATTTAACTTGTTGAATTGTATCTAATTTGAACAGACAGAAGCTGAGAGAGGGAAAAACTACCATTTGCAATGTTTAGAAATTTAATATTCTGACTGGATTTGAGATTAAAAAGAAGATAGATAACCAGCAATCCAACTGTTTGAGATCAACAGTCTACTGGATCCCTTGCTGAATAGCCATTACCCACTAGCAATACTCAAGGTTCAGAATCTTGGTTTTGAGGCCTGTTTTTGGCCAGCCAGACACCGTGATCTGGCCAAGATCTCAGGAGACCCGGCCGAAGCCAGGGAATTTCTCCAGCAAATCGGTATATTTTGACTCTATTTGCAGACCCATTAGCCTAAGCTTTGTTATTAGCTTTCGTTGCCGTAAAAACTCTCTCTCCTCTTTCGAATCCCTCATGATAATCTTTGTCGCCCAAGAACCTGCAAATTTCCAATTTGGGCAGGCAAAAAACGAAAGTCTTTCTGATGTACCCATCTGGACCAATGAGAATAAGTTTCACGAAGAGTTCAGGGTGGCAGATGGAGCCAAGGATTCCAATCATGGGGGAGATGGAATGGCCAACGTAGTCGCACCTTTCAATGTGGAAGGCATCAAGGATGTTGAGTAAGTCTTCGATGTCAGGCTTGAGAGACGAGGTCGTACAGTACGATTTTGTAGTATAGGGCTGAAAATGGGGAACAATGCTTCTCGATACTGACTGGTCTGTGCCAAAGCCATGTGTTGGAGTCTTGGCTTCTGTCGAAACCACCGAACTTTGCATATCTCATTGAAAGAAAGACAGTTTATCACTTAAAAGATACTGTTTTGACCAACTCGGCTTGAGTTAATCCATTTCTGTCAAAATTTTGACCCACTTGAACCAAGTGCGGTGACTCATTTTTTCCCCCACAAGTTTTGTCTCGGTTCTGCTGGAAACCAAGATTCCAGCGAAATTTGTGCATGTTTCAACTGAAATCTTTTCCATGGCAATACATGAATGCACAGGTGCATGAAGTCTAATGTCCAGCCTGAAACGGGCTTTTTTTATTCCCTAAGTCATGGGTAGGCATAGGCTACCAACCCTTATCTTCTCTATATGGGATATTCAGACCATTTGTCAAAAAATGGCCATATTAAAAAAAATGACGGTAATGAAACCTGATTTGTTACTAACCAGCAATTAGTTGAGTCCTGGACTGATTTAACCACATTATTAATAAAAAAAAGTAACAATTGAAAGAAAACCCAAGAGAAAGGGTGTCTCCTCCCGGCGAAAAACTGTGGGTAGCTGTCCTAAACAGACCAAGGAACTATATATTCTGAGGCTGTTCCTATAGAGTCCTTGTACAGCCAAACTATAACCACTTAAATAACAAATAAAATGAAGACATTAAGATTCTGAACAAGACCATACATGATTTCTGGGTTCAAGGAGAACCAGAACTCCAATCCGCAGAGCAAGTTGTGGACCAGAAACTGGACCAATTGGTCCTAGTTGAACCCAGAGTATTCTTACACTTCTTCTCTGCCCATTACTGTGATTGCTGAAATTCTGATTCAATATTTTTTATTGGTCTAAGGTTTTCCATGTGACCTACTGTTCTATCTAGGAAGCCTCACAATATTGTGCTACATCAAAGGGTGATTTGGTAATGCTGACTTGTAGATTATCTAGATAGGCCAGTTGTCAAATTTGTGATGATAAGTCATAACTTGATCATTTGCTTTCATGTTGCATTTTCCTCGTAGTTCCTGCCTTTGTTTTTTAGTTTACTTTCTGCAACTTATCATTAATGGATTTTCAGATTCTATTCCATTACATGGCCAAACTCCTTTGGGTCTAAATTTTACCTGCAGATACACGACCGTGTTTTTTACTTTGATTTGGGCCCCATCCTATTTGCTATGTGGCAGAATGTATTAATCCATGCAGGGAGGTTTGCTTGGGCTTTTACCATCTGTTGATAGATAAAATAAGTTCTGTCAATCTTATGAAACTATTTTTAATTTTATTGCTCTGACCACCTTCAAGGTCAAAGTTCAATATTCCAATTTTCACTATATCGCTTTCTTCCAAAAATTTAAATGATTAAACATCCTAAACTCTTTCACCTTATCTTTCAGCTTGGCCTATGAGGATTCTGGGCCAGGCTTGCCTTGACTAATCATAGAAAATCAGTTTACTAAAAAAATAAAGGAAATGCAGCACATCAGTAGATCTCTCACAATGAAGAAATTTTGATCAACAGATTCATCCGTGCCCATTCTGCATCAAATGGATGCTTTCATAGATTCAGTTCCCTAGAAGGTGGGGGCTTTGCTCCTTTTTGTTTATTTTTTTTATTCTTATTACTATTAAGTCATTTAGGATCTTGTCTGAGTGTCAATGCAACTACCATAAACAAATCTTGAAAATGTTGATATGGATGTTCTTTTTAGGGAAATGCACTGATTTTGGTTAAACGAATTGAGATGTGTTTGGGCAAGTGTTGTAATTTGAAAAGAAATATGGCTGCTTTTATCTGTGAGAGAAAAAGGAGATGGATGTAGTTAAAGAATGTGCTTAAGAAGTTAGAACTGTGCCAGAAATTGCTACAGTTTTGTCTCATCTTAATTGCATTTACTATACTGTTTTGCAAGGTTACCGTTCGTTGTGCATGTCAAAACCTGAAAAAGGAGTGGCTATGTCAAGATCTTCAATCTGCTTATCGCAAAAAAGGTCTTGATCCAAATGATATCCCAAAAAACCGGTTTGGGCTTGGACTTCTTCCTTGTGGTCCACAGTGCACTAGTAAATTAAAGGCTATTGAACCAGACTTACAGATCTGTAAAACTAAAGTTCCAGAGGTAAAAAATTTTTGGCAGCTGGAGTGTACTCTTAATTTCGTATTGCTCCATTACTCTAATGGGTCTTTTAGCTTATTGCTTCTGTGCTGTAACTTACCTCCAGACTCCGATGCATGCCACATTTTGATTTACATTTCTAAATACAGCATTTTTGTCTGATGGATAACAACTTTGATTGTCAACATTCCACAGGGAGGTCCATGTCAAAATCAAACTTTCTAGATAGCTTCCTTGAGCAAAATATATTGCTAATAGTATCTACCATCACCCTGGATTATTTTTGTAGCATGTAGTAACTATTTAATAGGTTCCTGTTCTGAAGTAAACGACTAGAAATGTAGCAATTTAAGGAGGCTCCATGAGTGAAGGCTTTATTACCAGTAGAATAGACTGATTGAATGCCCCCAGAAACCTATACCTTGTACATGACTCTATGGGAGATAAGACTACTGTTCTGTGATAGGACCCTCTCAAACTTGAATCTGAGTCCTATCAATGACTTACTGACAACAATGGATGACTACAGATTCAATACAAACAGCAACAACATATAACTCTGTTCTTTCAATATCTCTGATAAACTTCAATAACAGAAACAAATAACACCAGAAACCTATGAATTCAGAACAGCAAAACAACAGAATAAAATTGGAGATATAGTCAATTACATCAAGCTTCCCTGATTGGATATGGCTGCTGAATACAGACTGATTCTACTACTGATAAACACTTCTGAAATTAAGATAAAACCAATTATAACTCTGATAAGCTAGAACAGCCGATGGCTAGCTAATCCCCCCAGAGGTCTTCCCTCTCCCACAAGCACTTGCTTGTAGCATTTCTCCTATCTAGTTCCTTCCCCTCTCTTCAGCCTCCATAACAAAACTCTGACAAACTGTTATGCTCCTATCCAATGTTCCTCTGCCACCTGGACTGTCATTTCTGCTCCTCTGCCCATGGCAGAGTGGTGGTTGCTGTCCAATAAGGGATTGCCATTTGTCCTCTCCCTTTCCCTTGTTGCGAGTGTTGCTGTATTCTCACCTGCACCAGCTGCTGCTGCTGCTGTCTTCCCCTGCTTCTTCTACGTTTTTACACCTTGGTTATTAGGGGCTTAACATTCTGAGAAGAGATGAAGGTGCAGATATGTTCTGGGAAAATTTTGGGCTTTGAAGACCCTTCTATTCTCTCTTTGTCAACAAACCCCAACCCTCCGCATATGGTACTGGGACACACAAACGCACATACACATATACCTTTTTGACTCAAAAAGTCCCATTAATTTCAATTAGCCTGGCATAGCTGTATGAGATGCTAACCATAATCATCATAGATAAGTTTGATGCTTTTATTATCCTTTTCAAGAATAGTGGTACCAATTAATTCCAGGAGAACAAAGTTTCCAAGTTGGAGAGGTGGTCACATGGTCAAACTTGCTAGTGAATTAGAATATATAATTGTGACGCTTTCAACAACTTCTCTAGCTACCTTTTGGTCTCAATATCTGTTGTGCAGATACTTGGAATCTGGTAAGACTTTGGATGAAACTGGCGGGACAATAAAGGGGTTAGTTCACAAGACTTAGATTGTGAAAGGTCACCTTGATTCTAGCTTCTGAGAAATATATTTTTGAACAACATAGAAATCAGGAAACCAGTCCCTACATGAGCAGAGAAAGAAGAAAGAGGGAGAGGAGGAGAAAGCACAATGGAAAGGAACCCTAGAGCGCATGTTAGGATTCTGCAACCTCATACTTCTTTATAAATGTAAAATTACAAATAGGGTGTATAATCTTATGACAACTATTCCCATTCAATAACTAGGACTCAACATAAAACTCCACAGTACATTGTTTCACAATTTCATTCTAATCAATCTTCTAAAGCTTGTGTCCTTTGCCAAGGTATGTCACAGACACAGTCTGGTTGTCGAGACCAGAAATGGACTTCCAATGGCATATGAAGAAAATAGAAGAAGACTTCCAATTTGCTGGGAAGCAGGATATTGCAAATTCTGGGACTTGATAATCAGGAAACCAGTCCCTACTAGCTTAACATTTCTTTCCGGAGATGGAAGGATAATCAGAAATTTAGTGGCTTGATACCCATAGTTGTCAAGGTGCTACCTAGGCAATGCTTTTGCTTGCAGGGAGACTGGTAACGCCTCACGTACTTGAGCAAATATGAATGCTGTGAGGCATTCAGATGGAATCCACTGTCGTACATTCATGTATGTGAAGAATCCCTACATTTGCTTATTGGCATGATTCAAAACTTCTCCAATTTTCAGCCATGTTTTGGGGTTTTGACCTGATTGAAACAGAACACATGGCCGAAGTCTTTTGTACACAGTTTTGAAGGGGCTATTTGTAAAAATCGTGTTTAAGAGCACCATTTCAATGCAATTTTGACAGATCGAGACCGACACTGCAGTGGGCCGATCTACAAATTCAGTGGTGTCAAAATGTTTTTTTCAGCTAAGTGTATTATTTTATTTTTGTATTTAACAAATCTATTTTTCAAATGAAAATTTTTAAAAATATATGTGATATACAACTTGTATGTGATGGAATAAATATATGTTGAACTTCATGGGCCAATCTATGGTCTCACCAAGTCGAAATAGGAAAATATATGGTTTTGAAATATAGAAATTACAAAAAATAGGGGAAAATACTTGTCATGGTTTTGAAAATTATGGAAAAGTGTGAAATGGATTCTATATGTTTTTCAAGTGCTACCTATGTGGTTTCATGCTTGACTTTGCTAGTTCATATTCCGATTTGCTTTAGGCAATCAATTTTATTGCTGGAAATTTTCTAAAATGATTGATTTTATATTTGAAAAACAAATATATGGGCAAGGGGAAAATTACTAAAAGGTAGAACATTGTTTTCTTTCTGTGAAAGAACTTTTTCAATGACTGCAAGCGTTTTATGTATGCAATAGTGATAATGTCAGACTGTATGTGGTTATTGTCATAGAGGCAAGAGGAGGGGAGTTCATATGAGCGGGATGATCAAAGCCAAAGATCATCTAGGGATTCTGGTACGCAAGGTGGAGGTGACATTACATGGTAGTAAGTTACACCTATTGATGAGAATAAGAGAAAAACTGAATGCAATTTCTATCACCAGAAGTTTTTGGGAGGTGGAGCCACTAGACAAAAGCAACATCTAGCTAGCACTTCTAGAGATGTGGTAGCACGCCACATAGTTTCCGTTGATGCAACACTGGTAGTGAAGGATTACATGAAGGGAGGGAACAAGAGGAAGGCAAACAAAGAGAGAGTCAGAGTTGCACTAGAGGTAGGGAGGCCTTCATTCGGAGCTAGGGATGGTGGTGGTGGTGATGATGATGATGATCCTATAATTAAATCTAGTGATGAGAGATAGATGTAACTGCTAGGGACGTGCGTTGGGTGATGAGACAAAGCAAGGCATCATTGGTACCATAGAAGAAAATTTGACCGAAATTCCAATTATTTCGAAAAAGTTACAGATTTCGACTAAAATTTCGGAGATTTCGACCATTTCGAAAGTTTCAACTGAAATTTCGACCATTTCAACATTCCAACTTGTTTTTCCTCATTTTTTGTTGATTTGTATCCCATTTTCACTTAATTTCCACAACCCATTTGCCTTCAAGCACCTCTTTTGCTCATCTTTTGCCTCCAAGCACCTCCTAAGCCACAACAGCTACAAAGGAACTCCGGCAACAATAAAATGTGAAGCATGAGCCATACCCAACAGTTCCAAACTTCCCCTTTTTTATTTTTGTTTTGTTCATGCCTTAAATAATCTTGTGTTGGCTTGAAATTAATATATGTTTAGCCTAGGACTATGATCTTTGTGTTTTGTTAAACTTATTTTTTTATTATTTGCTACCATTTTTTCATTTTCTGATTTTAATAATTGTCCGTTGATTAGCCTACTTCTCTCCGAGGTCTTTATTCTTTTCTTATTATTCTTACTATGCGCCTTGTTTTGACTGTATTGCACTATGTATCATTTGAAAACCCTAGAAATACCTGGCCTTTGATTTGAACCTCATTTCAAATGGAGGAATTACAAGAATATTTCAAAATAGATAGATCTCAGCAGGAGCCCTTGAACCTAGCCCCATCTCGTGGGATATTGGTTCAAATCCAATTCTAAGATGGGAGATTTGATTCATTCTGAATGAATTTAATTTAGTAGGACTATGATCTATGATTGTGTTTTGTTTAACTTTTTTTCTTTTTATTTGCTACCATTTTTTCATTTTCTGATTTTAAAAATTATTTTCTAAAATTATGTATTTTTATTTTATGTATATATGATATATAGGCTTCAACTTAATATATGTGAGGCACCATCACTTGATCTAGTTGGTCATTTTATTTTGTTGACTTGTTGTATATGTAACTATCTACCAAACAATTCATATATGTTGATTCTATGCCTGTATGTAATACAGTTTGTACTTGTCGAAATCAGTCATTTGTTAGTATACTTGAATGATAAATTTTCAATGGTTTTTTTTTTGGGCAAAATGCTAGTTCCATTGTGTTTATTATGCTTTAAATAGGTAAGAGGCAATAAATCAGATGAAATAGATGTCGTATAAGGCCCGAAACCTAAGGTCGAAATTTAAAAAAAAAATCACATGTTTCGACCAAAATTTCGGCCTTTTCTTGGGTCGAAATCTTGGTTTCGACTGAAATTTTTTCCTTGATTAGTACAAGAGTAGGAGAGGGACAAGGGTAATGTAAGAGTCGGTACCTCTAGAGCTGTAGGTGTTGGACCATCTGTGTTTGGTGGTCTACTAAGGAGATCACAGAGTCAAAGAGCTCCACCTTCATCAATGCCAACACCAGAAGATCCTATTCTTGAGTAGGACCCAGAGGTGTTCAAAAAGGAGGCAAAGCATCCCAAGATCAAAGGGGCGTATTAAAGAATTTATTGCAAAGTGGATTCTCTTCAACACCATCCCAGCTAACAACGCACAAGGCTTCTATTACCAAACAATGATTGACACTATTGCACGGGCCAGTCCAGGTTACCATGGCCCCACCCCTTATGAGATCATAAGTGTGTATCTACCACAGCAAAGTGCAAAGATTGATGACTACATTGCAAGGATGGGACCCTTCTAGGAGAGTTATGGGGTAACTATGATGTGTGATGGATGAAATGGCCCGATGAGAAAGTCCATGAAGTTTATGGTATTTTGTGATGGGCAGTCAGTCTTTTAGAGATAAATGGTGCCTCTAAAGAGGTGAAGGATCACAAATTCACAATATATCTATAGGCTCTCAAAGGATGTGGTAGAAGAGGTGGTGGTGAAGAATGTTGTGCAAATTGTCACAGATATTTGTAAGAAACATCAAGAAGGCGTGGAATCGATGATGAGTAACACCAAATACAGCTTTTTTTGGATACTGTGTGCTGCCCACTGCATTGATATCATACCAAAGGATATTGGAAAGATCAAGATTGTGCAGTGTGTAGTTGAGAAGGCAAGGCAGGTCTCCAATTGCAAATACTCCTTTAACATGTTGAGAGAGAAATGCGATGGAGATATAGTTCGACTAGGAATCACCAGCTCTGCGACAAATTACATTGCTTTGTAGAGTACTGAGAGCTCCTTTGTGTGGTTTCCATTACATTCAGAATGGTGGGGGATGTTTTTAATATAATGGATTTGTTTCAGATTTATTTCTTGGAATTAATAAAAGTGCCTTTTTCCTTTATTCTATATTAGGAATGTCTGTATTATTTTAGTCCCACATCAGAAACCAATGATTTAGAACTTGGGTTAATTAATAGGTGCTGCCTATTAACCTTAAAGTATGATAATATGACACATTGATGTACGGTGGTGTACATGCAAGGACAGTTTACCATCCGAACACACATGCACAGCATGGCTGCAGGTTGTTTTAAGCTCTTTTGGCGCACGCACTTAGCACTTAGCATGCTTGCATCGCTATGAGCAAGATCTTACTGGGCCACTTGTTTTGATCAACAGTCGATCAAGATAATGGAGGTAGAACCATCGGATTCTGAGAAGATCCAATGGTTAGAATTTACTCAATTAATCTAACCATTATAAGGATGGATCCTAATCTATATGATTATTTCAATTTGGACCATTGGATTGTGTGGCTGAACAATCCAACTATTCAGATCTGTTTGTGTACGGATGTGCCTATACAGAAAGGTATCTATATATATAGAGTCATGGCTATACTGAAAAAGTACCTCTTTGCTAATGAATATTCCCCCCGGTTTACAAAACGAGTTACTAAATTTCTCATAAACACTCTATGGTTCAGGATTGTCAATGCAGAACAAAACCTGAAAAACAACTAGTGTTGGGCTTCCTTGTATCCTAAGAGACTAGTCGTTGTAACCTTTTGCACATAGTGGGGTGGGGGGGGGGGGGGCATTAAGTCTTAAGGAAAGTGACAATGTAACGCACCCAAGGTGCAAAATACCGGCGAATTTCGCCGTTTTGCCCCTTGGAGAAACTAGCGAAACAGAGAAATTCGCCGATATTTCGTTGTGTTTAAATAGGACTCTGACCCCCAATTTTGGGGGGTATTTTATGTCATTATTTGCCAAAATTAGATATCTTAGCTTAATTTGAAGCCAATAAACATACTAGGAATGCTATTTAGGCCCAAACATCACCTAAACTGATGTTCTTGATCGGCACTTACCCACTAGGTGTTTGACTACCAAATTCCATCGTTTGGTGGGATTTCTGGCCACTTTTAGTTTCCTAGTTAGATTTGGGTTTCTAAGTTTAAGTCGTTTAGCTTTGTTCTTCGCACACACTACATCAATGTCGAAGGTTGAAGCAAAATAGAGCAAGAATGCTAAAAATAGGAGAGAAAAGCCTTGGAAAACAAAGAAAATTTGAGCAGAAATTCACTTAAAAATATAGCGAGAAATCGATAAATCAGCGATGTATCGCCAATTCGGCAATAAATTGGCAATTTATTGATAATATTGTTTTTGCCCCCTATTTCAATTCGCTACCTTCCAAACCGGGTGAATTTTGCCAAGTTTCGGCTGAAATTTGCCGAAACTTCCTACCATGAACCCGCCTAAGAGTGCCCATTGTGCTGTTTTTGAGTTCCCTTTCTCACACATTTGAGGCCCCTTATTTTTATAAAGGACTGTGCTATCTCCATATTCCCTCTCATTTGCTTTTTTGAGTCCTTAAAAAACATTCAGAAAGCCTTTCTTTATTGTCGTATATTGGTACTACGGCTACTTGATGTTAGAACTTAAATATGAAAATCTAATTGTGTTGTTTCATCCTTAGGTCAAGGAAGTGAGCAGTGAAAATCATGGACCAAAACGTCGAAAGAGGCGCGGACAGATTCAAGAAAGCAGGGAAATTTCAAAGCTGCAGGTTTGCCTTATTATATCCCGTATGGTAGAAGTTTGTCATTGATGTTGTGCTCTTTGTTTTTCCTATTAATAATGGAGGTATCTTTCTGAACAGGCAATTAGAGCAATCGTGTGGAAATGCGTTGTTTTTATCTCCATTATAGTTTGCATTTTAGGAGCCTCATATTATGGTTACAAGGGCCTTCTCTGGCTCTCTGATTGGATGAATGAGGTCGAGAAACAAAGACAAAGAAAAAGATTTCCCAGAATGTGAAAGCATCTTCAGCGTTGGTACATTTGTTGAGTCACAAGTAGTGAGTTGTGTTGAAATAACATAGTTGCAGCATGGGTCAAAAGTTAATTGTTGGATCCTATTACCTTCGGTAAGTACAGCCCCTGTAAAGTGATTGTTTACCATTATCATAATGAAATAAGCCAAGTGATTTTTTTGCAATAACCTGTGGTGCATTCATAATTGAGAGTTTTGTAATTTTATAATGTGAATGATGTCTGTTTTTAGCAGCTACCCTGTTGATGTCATTTTGCTAGCACGTAGGGGCCAAGGTCTTAAGTGGTTTCATTGTCCTTGAACATGGAAATAGAAAATTGTAATATGCTTTCTTATCCTCAACATTTGGCTTGGTTGATACCATGTGTTGGGTGACCTTGGATTCTTGTGCCATGACCATACCTTGATTCTTAGACGAGCAACCGAAAAGGACCATCGTGGAAAAGAGGAAAAGAAATTCTTCATCAAAGACCATTGACAGGTCAAGAGTGGGGAATCTATTGTTTGTGTATCGTGTAGGTTTACGTATCTCTTTATCCTACTGAGTCTGAGTCATTGATGTCGATTACAGGTCCATCGACATGGCAGATTCATCAGATTGGAGTAGAGTGTGATTAGACGACCCAGTCCGATGATGAAGTTAAATTTTCACGCTTTCCTGGTCTAAGTTGACATCTGGTATCTAACTTGGTCAACCATATACTTGCCTGGTCCAAGTTGACGTCTAGGAATCTAACTTCGCCATCCATTGTGCTTTTTAAAAAGGCAATGGACTTGGTCTAAGACTATCCAAGCCACCACGGTATGTGATTTCAACCAGTTCCAGTATCCATGGGAAGAGAGCAGCCTAACGCAATAATCAAGATTCTAAATGTTTTATGGATGTGCAATGAATTTGATTTCATACTTGGGCATAATTTGTTTTTAAGCTAGCCACTTGGCATGGCATGTTTTCATCTGACCGAGTAGTTGGTAGGCTGGTTCATGGTCCTTCCGTTGGGTGTGTATCAAAGCAAATATCGTTCATTGAACACGTATATTGGTATTGCACTTGCACATCACGCCATTGGGTCAACAAATTCAGCTCTTGACGCCGTGTTGGTGGCCCACCGGCTGACACGGTCACACTGACGCGGGCTGTCTGGTTAATATTTGATGTTATATTGTGGAACAGGGAAGCAGCGTGAGGACCGAGGAGGCGATAAGATCAACAGCCATTATTTGATTTAAAATTTGGATATGGCCGGCAACCATGGTAAATGCAATCTTATGTTTCAACTCCCTCATGTGATTCTTTTCTCTCAAGCAGGGAATTGGAGGGACCTTGCTTGTGTTAATGCGCAGGACGCTAGATCGTCGGTCGTCAATTTTGACCGAAATCTCATCTTAATCTCGATCGTTGAAGATCAACGATTGAGATGGAGAGATCTCGATCAAAATTTCAATTAAATTCCGATCCAACGGTCCACTGAACATTTGTATTCATTTAATACACGGAAGCAAAATGCAAATCGGACTTAGGGGTTTTACCAAAAAAAAAAAAAAATTAAACACTTGGGGGTACTGGTACATGTGGTCCCAAGGTTCGTTTGGCGAATTGGGATACAATCATACAAGTATCAACACCTCCGAAAATTCCCTCTCCTTTCCAATAGACCAATGTACGGTTTCATTTTTCGCAAGTAAACAAACGGAACTTTGTTTGCCATGATCACTACCTGCTCCTTTGAAAATAGAAGAGGAAAAAAAGGTCTGAAAGCGACCATAAAAATCAATAGGATTGAGTAATTCAAAGACTGAGTCGGAAAGAAAAAAAAAAAAGACTGAGTCGAAAAAATGGATTGATATATACAGTTTTCAAATTACGCAACTGCTTCTGCAACTTGGTGGAAGTTGCATAAAGTCTCCGCATTTGCTAGAAAGCTAATGAACTCAAACTTGAAGGCTTCAAAAAGCATTGGGAGTAAGAACCCATTAATCAATGTATAATCCAGAGTGCCTGTTGGCAGGAACATACTCCCATGAGAAGGAAGCTGAGGTGAAACCTTTTCCTTCTCTGTGTTTTCCTTTACAATTGGAACGTCGAGTATAACGTTAAGAATCTAAGAACTAATCAAAAAATAATTTTTTAAAAAAAATGTAAATGGGTAACTATTCCAGTGTAATATCATCATCAGTATGAACCTTGGAATATCTTTGGCTTTCAGTGGGAGCAATGGAGATTGTTGTACTAGAATATCTTTCACGGCCGTCATCGCAGAGAGAGAATGCTCTCTCCAAATTAGCAACAATGTCAGTCATGGATGGCCTTTCTTTTCCCTCCAAGTTCACACAAGGCACCGCCGTGAATGCCACCAGCTCCACCGCCTCTGCCTCGTGCGCTTCAGGCGGCCCAACCCTAGGGTCCAACACCGATTCCAGCTCTCCGGCCAAAATTTTTGGCACTGCATAATCTACTACGCTCGTTCCTTCTCCTTCTGATTTAAATATAGCTCTCTTCCCGGTCAATATTTCGAGTAACACCACTCCAAGCCCATAAACATCACTCTTCGATGTTAAGACATTAAGTCCGTAATACTCAGGATCCATGTACCCCACTGTCCCAGCTGCTTTCATGGACAAGTATTCCTCCCCTGAAGATTCCGGCCCCATTAGTGATAAGCCAAAATCTGATACCCTCGCTGTCCAATTCTCGTCAAGCAATATGTTTGAAGATTTGATGTCCCTATGAATTATGGGTGGAACAGCATAGGTGTGAAGATATTCGATTCCCCTCGCTGCATCTAATAAGATTTTGATCCTCATTTTCCAGGAATTCACTACACTACTGCTCTTCTCAACATTGTTCTTGGAATGGAGGTGATCAAAGAGTGCCCCATTTTTCATGTAATCGTATACCAGAAGCTTCTCATCTTTCTCGTCGCAGAAACCCACTAGCCTCACCAGATGTTTATGGTGAAGCCGAGACAGGAATGCTATCTCAGAGTCGAACGCGATTTCTTTCTCTTGAAATTTCTTTTTCTTGGTACCTGACTCTCCCTTTTTAATGGCGACTGTTCTCCCGTCATCGAGTTTGCCCTTGTAAACACTCCCAAAGCTTCCACCCCCGATCTTGTTTTCTGAAGAGAAATCGTTGGTGGCCGCTGCTAGCTCTGCTAGGCTGAATTGCTCAGCCCGATCAGCATGCTTCGACGAAGTCCCACTCCTCTGTCGCCTCATTGCTCGTGAGCCCTGGCGCCTAATGGTAGAAGACCTTGACATTGTGCGACTGAAGATATCACCACTTACATTGCCCCCGGAATCAGCACCAGCATTGCCTCCAGTGATAGTAGGCTGCACAGAATTATGTATCTTCTTGCGTTTGCAACAGCAAGCTCCAGTCCAGAATAAGTACACAATGGTACAGACACCAGAGAAACACCCAATTGATCCCACAATCATAAAAGCCAATAAACCCCTATCTCTGGCCTTTGATGAAGGCGATTTTGATGCTGATGGAGAAGGAGATAATGCCGGGGGAGGTGGGGGTGGCGGTGGCGATTGTGCTCGGTAACAATCCAGACGACAGAGAGTCGCAGAACCAGAGCAAAATGTGGCGGAATCAGGATATTCACCGCAGCTACAATTACTAACGGTACAAGAACCTGGAAGAATCTGCGGCAGAGGTAGACTAGCATTCATAGACATACCAGGTCCCCAGCAAATCACCGAAAGATTTCTGCTTTCCAATCCACAAGTGAAATCCGAACCAGCGGAAATCAACTGGAATGAAACACCATTTGTGATGTTACTGGAAAATCGACCTCCGCCTCCCCAACAAACCACTGAATCATCCGAGGTTCGAGTAGCACAGCTATGGTTGAACCCCAACGCGAGGTCTGCAAACTCAAATGACGAATTTTCGGGAACTTCGAGCTGCCCAGAATCGTTTCTTCCTTTGCAGACGAGAAACCCATTAACATTCAGACCACAGGCATGCGATGCACCAGCGACCAAGCTGTTCATGGAGACGTTCCCAAACTGATTCTGAATCTCTTGAGCAGTTGTATTGTTAGTACCCCAACATCGTACTCTCCTATTGCTACTCAGAATCCCACAAGAAAACCCTACCCCTGACGTAATGGACCGAAACTTCAGATCCGTCGATGCTGAAGGGAAATTATTCTCAACCCCTCTCCAACACATAGCGACTTGGGTCTCAACCGCCACAGCACAGACCTGATCATCCCCAACTGTTACATCCCTCAATCTAACGCTACTGTTATAATAAACCCTTTTGGGTTCAAAACTCGTATTAGAGAAACTAGTATCCCAACAAAGCATGATAGATCCATCCCAAGTGAGTCCACAGAAGAAATTCCGTCCACCGGAGATGACTTCGAAAGATACATTAGGAAGGATAGAAATCGTCTGACCTCCTCTGTAGCATTCGATTCTCTGGGAAGAGTTGCCTGAGAGGATTCCACAAACAGTACCAGATTCGTAGCTGACGGTAAGAGTTGAGGCTGAACCGAGGCCATCTGACGGCGAAGGAAAGACAAAAGCAATGAAAAATACGACCACAATTACACAGGAAGGTATTGTCTTCATCTGATTGAGTGGTTTCTAATGCCTACCTCTGCTTCTTTTTTTCTTCTTCATTGGAGGATACGGAGCACAAGGATTGAAAGACAAAGGTAGAATAGAACCCAACTGTAAGAAAGAAAGTTTTGGGCTTGCTTTCTCTAGTTGTAGTTCTTCTCCTTCCTCTTCTCTTTCTTTGGTCAACGTTTTGAGTAGAAAAATGTGTCTTTTCACTTTTCAGACAATGGAAACATGGAATTTTAGGCGTCGGGAAAGGAAAATGAAGAAAATAGCAGCAGGTGAAAGTGAAACGCGTTGCAAATAAAGATTTAGAAAGTCATTGTTTAAGCAGTTTCGTACTCCCTGCAGCAGCTACCCACATCCATCGAAAAAGCTTCGATCCTGCGCATTTCATCGAGTCGAAATTTCGACCGTAGGATTTGAAATTTCGGTTGAGATCGAATGCCACCGCCCAAAGTGAATGGCTTGATGGTCCTGCACATTTATTGCGCAGGACCCAAGCAAGGTTCCACATCCACTAGACCTTAGGCGAACTGGTTGACGAATTCTTTGTCACGTTTTATTCCTTTTCTACCTATCTTACATTCTTACCTCTTTTTCCAAGGTTAAAAATTCAAACTAATACCTACTAGATGGTCAAAGTTAAGTTATAGATCAATCCAATCCAGCAGCCAAAAGGCTACTTCCACAAAGTTTTGCTAGTTTATATATAATTAGTGGTTTAACTTCAGTGCTGTGCATTGCAGCACTATACTACTAATAGTCAAAATCAAAATTTCGACTGTCTATCTCACTTTCAACTATTTACGAGACGAACGGTCAAGATCAAATCAATCTCAACCGTTTGTGGCAGTTACTATGCATTTAATGTATAGCATTCTCAAAATTTTGATCTCGACTGTTAGTAGCTGATAGTCTCGGCCTATATTCAATGCATCATTCTTGAAAATATGGTGATTCAATAATTGGAACTTGACAGCCAATAATCTCAAATTTAAAATATTTGGCGATAGAGTCAACTGCCAACTCAGACCACTAGTTGAGGTATCAGTATCACACAGTTGCATGTGGAAATATATTGTAAAGAGCTTGTTGAGATGATTTTAGAGCTAAATAATGCAACACCTGTTGAAGCTGAAATGATTGTTAAGGATATTCTTAATTTCTTATCCTCTGTTCTAACTTTGAAAGTAATTCTTTCAGTTTTGCTCCAAGAGAAGTGAATATGATCGCTGATATTTTGTCCTAAAAGGTCGTGTCTCATGTGTGACAGAACAGACACATTCCATTCCTTGGCTTCACCTGTTATGGGAATATTTTGTACACCCTTCTTTTGAGCAGTAAACTATCATTCTACCAAAAAGAAAGTTCTACCACGTGGTCAATATATTTGCTGAGATGATGTATCTGTAATGCATGTAGGGACGCACGATTACCACAATGCGCCCGGACTTCAATTCCCAACATTAAATGCGCAGCATGTGAAGCTCAACCCTACCACATGAGCATAGACTGATAGAAGTAGAAATGTCCGATCACCCACTGTATCAAGAAAAATCACATCCAATGGTACCACTAAAATTGGAGAATTTACATATTATTGTTCAGGTCAAATGGTTTGATGCATACGGATCCTAACTTGGTTCAGATGAATTTTGCTTGGGAGGAGCGATGTTCGAAGTATTAGTCTATGTTGATTCATAACTCTGATGGGATCTTTTATCCACAAGGATTGATGACTAGCTCCCCTCATATCATTTCATCATATGTTTAGAAGGAGACCCTATCTTTAATCTACTTTGTTAGTGTTAGAGGTGTTATTTCTTTTAAATATATGGTTGAGAGGTGTGAGAGATGCCCAATAACTATGCTCTTCCCTTTTATCACATATTCAGGAGTCTCACATGTAGTCCACCTTGTTAGTGTTTAGAAATACCATTCCTAAATGTTAGAAGAGTATAAGAGAAGCACAATTTTCTATCCTCTTAGATACAGAATCTATACTCTAAACAAGCTAATTTGAACACCTTAGTTTTAGTAACGAAGAAAACAATTCTAACAAAATAGAACCCAAGATTAGGTGTCATAAATATCAATTTATCAAAAGCTGTTCATGTACACGAATAGATGCAAGACTACTCAACTAGACTAATTAAATAAGCATGTTGTTTGTGTGATATGATGATAAAAATTAAAAAAATCAGTTGAGAAACTTAAATAATAATAAAAACAGAAGAAAAATAAAAGAAACACGAGAGGAATTTTTTTTTACATATTTTAACTGTATAGATATTATTTTTTTTTAGTAAGATATAAAGAATTGAGGATGCAGCTGTATGAATCTTGGATAAGAAAAATAAAAGAAACAGGAGAGGAATTTTTCTTATATATATTTTAACTGTATAAATATTAGTTTTTTTAAGTAAGATATATAAAGAATTGAAGATGAAGCTGTATGGATCTTGGATAGCAAACTACAATGAGAATAGAGCAATTTTATTTTATTTTATTTTTTTTTTTGGTACAAATAAACAGGGTTAAGTAATTTCGGAAAAGAAAATTAATCAAGCATGCAAATCTTATCTGCCAATAATTATCGTGCATTTGCATGTGTAACCTTATATATATATATAATTTAATTATAATTTGAATATTTGAATTTGACATTTTAACAAAAATTTGAACTTTTCTTGATCTGATCGGTTGGAGATAAAATTGGGATTGATGATAGAGTTGGTTAAGGTGAATTTGAATTTTTATTTTTTTAATTGAATTTGAGAGAGTGAATTAGAATGACAAGTGGATTTAGTGGGTGATAAATATGCCATAGATTTCAGCTATTAATTTCCAAAGCCTGAACAGCCGCTTTGGGTCTCTCTTCAGATCTCTTCAGATTTCTGATGACGGAGAACATGAGTTTTGGGTTTTTAGAAGGGTATTTTGTTTTTTTTTTTTTGTCCTGATCATCATGTTGGTTCCGGCTGTGAAGGTTTTGCGACTTGGGCTTCGCAGCTTTTGGAATTCATCTGCTGTATCCAAGAACAGGACAAGTTTAAGTAAATCCAGGGATGCTAAAACAAGGGAGCTATCTTCAGAATCTGAATCAGGAGAAGGGGGAGTTTCTGTAGGAGAAGACATATTGGCATGAAAAAGATTACTCGAGACTGAAAGGGGTCGTCTCAATGCTGCTCATCTGGAGCTGGAGAAAGAGAGGGAAGCAGCAGCAACTGCAGCAGGCGAAACAATGGTTGTGATCCAGCGTCTTCAGAAGAGCTGGTGAAAGAGAGGGAAGCAATGGTTATGATCCAGCGTCTTCAGAATGAGCTGGAGAAAGAGAATAAGCTGGAGAAAGAGAGGGAAGCAATGGTTATGTTCCAGCGTCTTCAGAATGAGGTGGAGGAAGGGAGGGAAGCATTGGTTATGATCCAGCGTCTTCAGAATGGGCTGGAGAAAGAGAGGGAAGCAGCAGATTCTGCAAGAGGCGAAGCAATGGTTATGATCCAGCGTCTTCAGAATGAGCTGGAGAAAGAGAGGGAAGCAGCAGGCAAAGCAATGGTTATGATCCAGAGTCTTCAGAATTCAATAGAAATTGAGGCCATCCAGTCTCCAATGATCGCTGAACAAAAGCAGCTTTGTTACCAGGAAATAATCCAACTTCTACAGGAAGGTCAAATTGATCATATTGATCATCAGCCTTTGTTTGCTGACAGTTCTTTTTCTGCGGTCGAAGATGGTATCACTGATGCTTTTGGTACTTCCTTTGAAATGGATTCTTCACTTTTGTAACTTTTGTTTTGAAATGCTTTTGCAAATTCTCTTAGGTCTGTTGGTTGCATGAATTCAAAGATTTTAAATGTCTAGATTCATGAATCTAAGAATTATACCTGTTTGGTTGTAAAAATCTCTAGATTCATGCAATCTAGAGATTCACATTTTTACACTAAAAACGTGAATCTGTAGATTTATGAGTTAGGGGTGAAATCCAGAGATTTCAAAAAAAGCTACACATTTACACATTCATAAAAATCATGTCAGTTTTTTACGATGAATTCACAGATTTCATTCCACAACCAAACATTTAATTTTATAAATTATGACTCCACAGATTTGAAATCTATAGATTTGAAATCTCTAGATATTTAAAATCTCCAGATCAAATAGTTTTTTATGATGAATCCACAAATTTCATTCCACAACCAAACATTTAATTTTATAAATTATGACTCCACACATTTGAAATCTATAGATTTGAAATCTCTAGATATTTAAAATCTCCACACTCATGTAACCAAACAGGGCTTCTTGCCTGTTGATGATGAGGGAAGGATAAGTAGCTTGGTCCGCTTAAGCAAAGTTCCGGTATCGAATCATTAGGAGACTCATTCACCACAGCCTGGTAAATCCCCACTCACCACGGCCAGGTGTGCGACCGGGTCGGATTAGTCAGGGCAAAGCCTTGAATGGACTCATATTCTTTTTGATCCACTATCATGACAGCTTTCTCCACAATATGGGTGTACAATATGGGTGTTACCACAACAATTGAGTCTCTGTTTTTATAGGCTATATACCACGTGCATTTGCGTGTAACCTTACTAGTTATTATAAAAGTACAAACTCAAGAAAAAGATTACTTATTAAATTAAATACCCTCTACCATTAACCAAGTGCTCTTGCATGTCATGAGTTTGGTCATTTCTTAATATAAATCCTTCCATATACATTATTATAACATTAGCAATATGGATAATTATTATTATTTTTCCATATATAGGGAAGCCTTGTATTGACTAGTAGGGTTGTTATATTTTTCCTGATAGCAATTATTATTTGAAATAATTTATTATTTTGTCGAACATGGTAGTATGATTGTTATATTTTGAGAAAATTACATTATTATCGACCCTTAGGTTTTTCTTTACAAAATTAACCACTCGCCTCCCCTTCCTCATCATCATCCTATCCCTTGAAGTGAGCATCCTTCATCTTCTTTATGCAATACAAACCCAAGGAAACCCAGCTATTCCATTTGTTCTTTTTCTTTGTCCCTGCAGTCTCACCTCTTCATCTTCTAGTTTCAATCTAAATTTTGAAATGATGATCGGAAACAGCTTGGGAGAAATACTATTGAAGGTATTTTTGCACTCGTCCAGGTGCTTGTCTACATCAGCTTCACCAAATCATCCTCTACCTTCTCCAAGAATAATTAGTTTCAGACATGCTTGCATTGTCAGCATGGATTTTTTGGTTGCTTTGCGTGCTTCTAACTTACATGTCGATGTTGAACCTTCACCTTCGTCAAGGGGATCATAGCCTCAGCTACCAACAAAATCCGAGGAAGAATGTTTTGAGTGGGAATAACAATTTTAAACAATCATAGCTATAATTTTTTAATTTAGAGTTGTAACTAACCATTCTAAGAAGACGACAGTGGCTAAATGGGGTGGTTTGTTGAGGAAGTGAGGGAGTGAGGAAGATAGAACGACTTATCCAGAAAAAGAAAAAAAAAGGTGGGGTTTCTTGGGCAAACAAGAGGAGGGTGGTCGTCATCTCTAATGTTGGTGGTGCCGGAGGATTCTAGGGCTGATGGAACAGTAAGATTAGTTTTAAAGCTAAAAATGTTTATAGAGAATATTTTAGCTAGTTTTGTAAACATAAAGTTTATTTTAGTAAGTTTTGTTGATGGAAATATTGAATAGTTAATTTTATAAAGAAAATTTTAAAATTTTTCCTTCATATTTTCCCAGACAGAATTAGTATCCTATCTAAAATACATGAAAGTTGTATATTTTAATCTTTCAAACATCATAGTGAAATTAACCCATGTATATATCTCGAAAGAAAGGTCCTTACCTTTGTATGATGCTACAACCTAACAAAAAAAAACTATTGCTAGAAGAAAAGAGGAACAAAATCATGAGAAAATACCGTAAGGAATCCAATAGATGTACCCCAAATAAATCACCATTGAGGGAAAGAAAAAGAAAAGTTGGAAAAGTGGCCTATCATAAAATCGTATGGAAGAACACGAGACAAAACATGATGAAACCCCTAACATATAGATCATCAAAAGATAAATGGAAAAAGCATAGCCCAACATTGGACTTTTCAATTCATGCTCCCAATCTAATTTCAATTATAAAAAAAGAATAGTTTTTCAAAACTATATCAGATATGCCATTTCACCTCAAAAATCTTATCAAGAATGGCTTATAGCCACGCAATCCACAGCAGTAACCAACCATAGACAAGAGAAATATGATGATCAGCACAGAAGGGATAACAGGAACAACCACTGCCTCTGTTTCTTGATGGGTGCGAAAATTAGTAAAAAATCATCCTTCTCTCACTTCTCCACGGCCTGCAACAGTATAAGTAACTGAAGGAAGTAGTAAGACACACCCCCTATTGTGGCATATTGCAATTTGCCACTCCCTTCAACTGCCGGAAAATCATCATCTCCTGCACGGTTGAACCCTCCGGCAAGCCATCCCAAGTTCTGATATCCTCCTTCATGTAATCTTGTGACTGCCATCATTGACCTAAAGCAACATATATATGGATCTTGGCATCGATCTGAAAAAAACTAATATTGACAGTACTGTTAATATACACCGCAAAGCATTCAATAATGACTCACCTTAGCCCTTCTCCACAGGCTACAAGAAGCTTACTCTTCTTGTCAGGAACTGCTACCTCGACCTGCCGGAGAAATTCAGAGTTCAAGGTTGTAAGATATTGGCCAGTCCACAACCCAATGTAGCCGAAGTGAACCCATTTCTTTAGGAGGGTGAGGGGACTACTGTCCATGTCTTCTACAAAAAGTGGAACATGTAATGAACCAGACACCGATGCTTTTTCTCTTTCCCACACTGGTCTGATATCAAGGAGTGTCCAACCATCGGAATCAATGACTGCAGTAGCCTTCTTCGGCGATATAGTTCTGACAGTGCCGGACTGGATGAGTTCCCGGGCATTACTGGAAATTGCCTTCGCCTGTACCCTAAGAACCCGAGTGAATAAGAAGGGTTTTGTGTTGATGACTGGATTTTTCTCCTCGTGCTTCAAATTGGAGAAGCAAAGCCTCCCCATGCGAATTGCCATCTCTCTCTCTCTCTCTCTCTTATCCAAAGCTGATTGAACCAGTGAAGTTCACACTTCTAAACATACTATCTTTGTTTATTTTGCTATGTCACTCCACAGTCCCTACCTTCCAATGACCACTCGGTGTTTTAAGACCCTTAATCGGGTCTGAAACAATAGGAATCGGGAGACCAAGAAAATCAGAATATTCATTTATTCCCATACGGCTTCTCGGTTTCACTGATTTCGAAATCCCAGCATCACCCGTCCCCCCTCCTCTTAGATTTGTCGTCATCCTGCTGTTCCAAACATGTACATAGCCTTATAACCTACTATAACAGTAGCTAAATATGTTTATTTGATGATGACATGTTATGGATCAAGGTGCGAAAAGTCGCTCTAAATGTGAGTGTCGGTGGCCGGCAAAACCACTGAAATCCCGAAAATGTAGGCGAAATATCGCCGACATTTAAAAGGGTTAAAAGTTAAAACTTAAAAGGAGTTCGTTCTTCATTATTCGTTGGAGATGATTTTTGCACAGAGAGAGAGATACCTGGAGATGATTTTTGCAGAGAGAGAGAGAGAGAGAGAGAGAGAGAGAGAGAGAGAGAGAGAGAGAGAGAGAGAGAGAGAGAGAGAGAGAGAGAGAGAGAGAGAGAGAGAGAGATGGCAATGAACATACCTGAGAATGCGCTTCCTGCCGATCTACTTCCAAATGCGTACAAAGTTAATTGAGGTGAGTCAGACAAAACCCATGCCTTGAAATATTATAGAGAATAAAGGCTTAAATCAGATTTTCCTCATTTCAGAAAGAAGGCAATAAACAATACCTTGGGGTTTTCACAGCCAAAAGAAGGACCGATGCTCTAGTCATGTTTCTAAAGCATAGAACAACTCGCTGGAAAATGCAAGTAACGGCAATTCTTGTTGACAGCGATATTAGCTGATTTGTTGACGAATTTTCGGTGACTTTTGGTATATTTCGTTTCAAAGGTTGGTTTCGTGTCGGTCTTGAGTGACACATCGAATTTTCATTGACATTTAACGGTATGTCGACAACATATTGTTCATTGTTATGGATAATGTTATATGTATTTAATTTATTACATTATGTGATATTGACCAACATTGTTTCATGATGCATATAGGTTTTGTAAATCATGTGACCGTTGTCAAAAGACAAGAAACATAGGACATAGTGATCAATTACCCCTTATCCCTATACTTGTTTGATAAATTTTTTATGTTTAGGGTATAGATTTCATGGACCCTTTTCCTAATTTTTTTGGTAATTTTTATATAATTCTTGTTGTGGATTATGTCTCCAAATGGGTGGAGGCTAAAGCTATCCGAACTAATGATTCTAAAGTGTTTGTGGATTTGTCAAGTCTCATATTTTTGTCAAATTTGGCACACCAAAGGCAATGATTAGTGATAGAGGCACTCATTTATGCAATAACGTGATTGAAGCATTCTTCCACAAGTATAATGTCACTCATCGTGTTTCCACTGCATACCATTCACAAACGAGTGGACAAGCTAAGGTGTCAAACCATGAAGTCAAGTCAATTCTTGAGAAAACGGCAAATCCAAATAAAAAAGATTGGAGTATAAGACTTAATGATGCATTGTGGGCCTACCGGACAGCCTACAGAACTCCCATAGGTATGTCCCCTTACCGCTTAGTGTTTGGGAAAGCTTGTCATCTTTCTCTAGAGATGGAGCATATAGCATTTTGGGTTGTAAAACAATGCAATATGGAGATGGATAAAGTTGGAGAGCAACGAAAGCTTAAGTAACAAGAGTTAGAAATTCGCAACGATGCCTATGAGAGTTCAAGGGTTTACAAAGATAAAACAAAGGCTTTCCATGATCAGCAATTGCGAGTTAAGAATTTTACAATTGGTCAAAAAGTTTTGCTCTACCAATCTAGATTGAAATTGTTTCTAAGAAAACTGCATTCTAGATGGTTAGGACCTTTTGTAGTTGTTAATGTCTTCTCTCATAGTGCAGTTGAAATCCAAAGTTTTGACACTAATAAAATATTCTAAGTTAATGGTCATCGGTTAAAACCTTTTTATGAAGGTTTTCAAGTGCATAATGTTGAAATTGAGCTTGGTATTCCAGACTACATGGAATGAAAATGCACTATGTATAGCCAAATACGTTAAAATAAGGCGCTATTGGGAGGCAACCCAATTTTCTTTATTTTATTATTTTCCTCTTTTTGAGTGATTTTATTAATTACTTGTTATTGTTTTATATTGTTAGAAATCTTTTTTTTTTCTTCTGAAGACCAGATTGTTTTAAACTCAATGTCTTCCATTTGATTACTTAGCTTCAGTCCACTGTTCGATATATTAGGGGAATATTCCTAGATTCTTTTATTTTCATGACAACGGAGACATTATTAAATTTAAGTGTGAAGGAGGGGATCATATTTATACTTTTTGTGGGTAAAATTTTCTGAATATTTTTTTAATGATGTTTCATTTTCTATGAGTTCATGGAATGCATGACTAATACTTACAGGTTGAATTCAATTTTGATAAATCATGATCAATTAAACTCTTTGAAATCACATGTTGATGAAATATTTCTTTAATTTCTGATTTAGAGGAAAAGATGCTAAAGGTTCATATACACAAATCATTTTTGTGAGTTTGAGCCTAAGAGCAAATATCATTGGTTTTGCTTTGATTTTCTTGGTTGTGTGATAATCTTTTATGGTTGGATACTTCTAGAACTTGTTTAGTTTTGCATATTGAAGCCACATAATTGGATTAAATGCATACAAATGACAAGGGCACCTAGGATTCACCACTTTTTAGCTTTCTTTTGATAGCATATCCTTGATTATTGTCTCTAGGAATCCATTTTGAGCCTAGACCTTTTCTTTTGATGCACCACTATATAAACCTCATTAACTTTTTTTGTTCTTTTCACTCTATTGAACTCAAATCAAAGGATAGTTGAGTTATTGATATGAAATGTCAATTAACGGTGAGAAAGAAGGGCAAGTAATGCCAAACTTAATGCACCTTTTATTTAAAGTGCATTGACAAAAAAAAAAAAAAAAGAAAGAGGAAAGAATCATTTACTCCAAAAAAAAAAATGGTGAAGAGGAGAAAAGAATCAATTGGTCGAAAAAAAAAATGAAAATAATCAGTTGCTTGGGAAATAATGTCATTGAGCTAAATATTTCATTTTTCCAGTGCATACTGTTTTGCCTTTTTGCTTTATGGCTTCCATAAGTTTTTGAGAACCTGATAAAAATTGATTATGACATATTATTGTGATTCAACTCATTCCTTTGGTTTTGTTCTGCACCAGTGTCTCTATTTTCTTTCATACCCTACTTAAAGCTTCATTACAACCTATTAAAGACCTTTGGATGTATGTGTTTGATTCAATACTTAGTGGTGGAAGTTAGTGGTGGAGGTGTGATTTATTGCAAGCATATGGTAAATTATCCTTCTGTCATTGATTTGAGTGATTTTGTTACCCTTAAACACATGAGTATATAGAGTGAATCCAAATGAGAGAGTATTAGATCTTGATGCATCTTGAATCTAATGATTTATTGAAACTAGTTGTTCATTCATGTCGATTGATGAAGTTTAGTTGAAATTGTTGAGTCTTAGTTGAAATTTAATCTATTTTTGAAATTACAGAAAAGAAGAATTTTTTAAATAATGCTACAAGCAATGATTTAAGTGTGGGGAATATGATAGGTCACTTAATCGCATTAATATTATACCAAATCTTTGTATTTTAATGAGACTAACTGGTTGTTTTATTTGGATTTATATTACATAGACATATTAGAGCGTTTGAATATCAAGTCTAGAAGTCAAATGTTACATCCTTTTGCAATAGTCTACACAAGGTTGTGTGATTTTGGAGAAATCCTTGATAAAGCGACAATAAAATCCTGCATGTCCCAAAAAAGAACAAATCTCCCGTACAGTTACAGGGTAAGAGAAGGATTTTATAATATCAATTTTTTACTTATCAACCTCTATACCTTTTGTAGAAACAATATGTCTAAGAATAAGTCCTTGATCTGCCAAAAAGTGACATTTTTCATAATTTAGAACAAGATTAGCTTCTATACATCTTTGCAGCACTTATGTTAGATTAGTGAGACATATATCAAAAGAATCACTATAGATTGTAAAAATCATCCATAAACACTTCTATGATGTTCTCAACATACTCAGAAAAAATACTAAACATACATCACTAGAATGTAACAGGCGCATTGCAAAGTCCAAATGGCATCCGTCGGTAAGCAAAAGTACCAAAAGGAAATGTGAATGTGGTTTTCTCTTGATCCCCTGGTGCAACCGGAACTTGATGAAAACCTAAAAGACATCCAAACAACAATAATGAGATTTATCCACTAAACGTTCAAGCATTTGATCAATAAATGGGAGAGGAAAATGATCATTCCTAGTCGATGCATTCAATTTACGATAATCTATACAAACTCTCCATCCGTTTTGGATTCGGGTGGGCACCAACTCACCATTCTCATTTTGAATCACAATGATGCCAGTTTTCTTTGAAACTACCTGAACTAGACTTACCCATTTTCTATATGAGATTGGATAGATCATACTTGCATCAAGGAGTTTTAGAATTTCCTTTTTCACTACCTCCATCATAGGTGGATTCAAACGAAGTTGAGGGAAGGGTTGTAATTTTCTTCAAGCAGAATTTTGTGCATACTTGTTGAGGGACTTAAACCTTTTATGTCCGCTATGGTCCATCCCATATCCTCCTTATGTTTTTTAAGCACTCTAAGTCTCTCTTCTTCTAATGCATTAAGTTTACTTGAAATAATTATTGGGAGACTTTTATTATCACTCAGGAATACACATTTTAAATGATCTAGTAATGTTTTGAGTTTCAACTTGGGGGTTTGCACAATAAAAGGGAAAAGTTTTGTGTTAGAAATAGGAAGATTAGCAAAAGAAACATCAACCCTCACAGGTCTAAGTGACTCTAATTCAAAAACAATGTTTTGCAATTCTTCCTCTATTACAAACTCTTCTTTTACAATCTGCACTTCTTCAAGAGTTAAACCATTACTAAGTGTAATTTTTAACTTATCTTCATTACAAAAATTAAATGTTTTTTGAGCTAGAGTGTCAATGGCATCAAAAGCATAAACAACATATACATCATTAGGATATTTCATGGAAGCATAGATATTATACTTAATGATCTCGCCATCAAACTCCATTGTTAATGTATCATTATGCACATTGATTTTAGTTCTAGCGGTTTTCAAGAAAGGTCTCCCTAATAAAATCAAACTTGAGTTAAGAGAATAGTCTTCCTCCATATCAGCACATAAAAATCTGCAGGAAAAACTAATCCATTTACTTGAACTAAAACATCTTCTAACACCCTTCAGGATAAACATTTGATCTATCAACCAATTGAATTATTACATCAGTATTTTTCAAAGGTCCAACATTCAAAGATTTAAAAACTGATAAAGACATAACATTAGTAGAAGCACCCAAATCACACAATGCTTTCTCAACTTTCACATTACGTATCTTATAAGGAATAACAAACATCCCTGGATCCTTGCACTTTGATGGTAATTTCTTTTGTAACACAGCTGAGACATTCTCCCCTACACTTATTTTCTCATTGCCTTGCAACTTTCTCTTATTAGTACATAATTCCTTAGGAAGTTTTGCATAGCGAAGAATTTGTTTGATAGCATCAATTAAAGGAATATTTACCTCAACTTTGCGAAATGTCCCAAGAATTTCTTTTTCCTCTTTGAATTTTTTTTATTGAAAAATTCTTGTTGGAAAAGGAGGGAGTGTTAACTTCGGGCTTACATGTTGTACAGGAGGTGTTACTTCTTTTTCTTTCTCCTCTCTTAAATTTGAATGATGAGCAACGAGTCCTTCTAACTCTTTGGCACTTCTCAATACCATTGCACTCACATTTTTCTTTGGATTGATAATTGTTTGTGAGGGCAATTTTCCTTGATTCTCAAGCTTACTTACTGAAGATGCGAGTTGATTGATTTGATTCTCCAAGTTTTGAATTCTTGCTCTTGTATCCTATTGGAGTTGATGAGAACTAAGACCAATGGGTTCAACTAATTATTCAATACACTTACCTTGCTTAGGAGCTTGTTGATATTATTGATCAAACTGTCTAGGCTGATATTGTTGTTGGAAATTGTTAACTCTAGACCCTTAACTCAGATTTGAGTGATCCTTCCATCCTGGATTGTATGTGTTTGAGTATGGCCGGATTATATCTTCTTTGTGGTGGCCCTAGGAATCCTCCAATAACATTGGCATGTTCACGAGTCTCATCTTGAAGTGTTGGGCATGTATCTGAAGAATGATTTGTTTTGAATAAAAGACCACAAGCCTTCACTTGTTGGATATTTCCTACAACTAATTTTCCACAAGAGAAGTTAGATTATCCAAACGTTGGTCAATGGAAGAGACACTTACCTCATTAACTTTTATTGGTAGATCATCCCGTCTAGTCCCAAATTGTTGAGTGTTAGCAACCATATTAGAGATTAAATTTCTTGCCTTAGTAGGAGTTTTATGTACCAAAGCACCTCCACTAATAGCATCAATCATATTTATATCCATGTTAGATAGCCCTTCATGTAAATATTGAATTAGAAGTTGGTCAGATATTTGATGATGGGGACAACTAGCACACAATTGCTAGAATCTTTCCCAATACTCATGAAGAGTTTCTCCATGATATTGTCGAATCCCACCTATATTTTTCCTTATAGTGGCAGCTCGCGAGGCACGGAAAAACTTTTCAAGAAACTATTTTTTTCATCTCAATCCAGATGGTTATTGAACAAAAAAAGAAAGTAGTACAACCAATCTTTAGCCTTTTCAGACAAAGAAAATGAAAAGGCTCGTAACTTGATTTGTTCATCAGTTACACCATATGACATCATTGTGGAGCACACCACATGGAACTCCTTGAGATGTTTATGAGGATTTTCACCTGCAAGACCATGGAAAGTGGGGAGTAAATGAATCAAACCATATTTTTAATTCGAAAGCAACCTCAATATTTGAATATTCAATGCGTAGTGGTTGTTGGTTCAAATCTGGCATGGCTAAATCTTTTAAGGTCCTTTCATTAATATTATTAGCATCCACGGTTTCTTCTTCAAGCTCAAATAATCCAATTAAATCAATACTAGGAGATGAAGAAAATGATACTCCCTGAAAATGTTGTTTGGTTTCTTTCCTCAATCTACGGGTTGTTTTCTCAATCTCAGGATCAAATTAAAGTTTGCATGTACGAGTGGATCGAGGCATAAAAAAACAACTAAGAGATTGAGAAAGAAATAAATAAATAAAGCAAAAGGAATAAATCTAAAAGAACCAATCCCAGGCAACGGCGCCAAAATTTGATGGTGTCGAATCCACCAAAGATAATCCTTCTATCAACTGAATTTGTAATAGCAGTGAGTAGGGTCAAATCTGAAGAGATTGATGAAGATTTATTCCTTGATAGAAATTGGGGGTTTTGAATCAAGAGACTAAATAGTGAATAAAACAAATAAACGGATGCAGTAGTTAACATGAAAATCAGAATAATAAAAACTTTCAATCAAGATTTAATTTCAATATTGATTCTCTCAATTGATCATTGATTTAAAAAACAAAAACTTTAATTTCGGGTAGATTGGTTATGGTCATTGAGGATCATTTTCTAATAACCAATTTTTCCCTACTTTCTTTATAACATTTGGATCATTCCTGTGAGATTGATCTATCATTCATCATCCAGAACGTCATACTAGAGGTTGTGGAGCATCCGGGAGTACGGAACCTTTGCTTCGAACGTCTACTTACACTCATCTTCCAGCATTTTGGGGTGAGACTGGAGGATACCGAGATGCAGACACGAGATCTGGGCTATGACATGGGGACGAGGACCGTCCATCAGATGCAGCTTAGCCAGGCCAAGAGGTCAGAGGGTGAGGATGATGATGACTCAAATGAGGAGGATGACGAGTCCGATGGTGGTGACGAGGGTGCTGGTCCGAATATAGATGACTAGGCAGGAGATGACACCGAGATGCATGAGGCATATCCGGGCCATCATGAGATCCCCACATCATCACATTTTGAGATTAGAGGTCCATCACTCACAGTTCCAGAGACTTCGGAGCTGTGCACAGATGCGCTCTATAGCTTCCATCCTAGAGAGGATAGAGTCGATGCAGGAGAGGATGGAGTCACAATGGACTCAGGTTGTAGAGGATGTTAGAGTATTGAGAGAACAGAGACAGTAGTTTAGATAGATTGTACTAGGATTTCCTTTTATGTTTTTATCATATGTAACTCATTATAGAACTTTCCTAGAATTAATGAAGTTCACTTTTGTTTCACTGTCTTCTTTGGGTAGGTCTCAAATCTAGGAGCCCCTATCGTCTTACGTCTATGAGCCCCTACTTAATGTGATTGGTTTGACAATGACAAAAAACAAAGAGTTTAAATCTCTTTTAAATGGAAGCGAAGGTTCATACTCTACTTATATAAAAGCTATTTCTAAGGATCTAAGGGATTATTTAGTGTTGAAACCATATGAATGTTCACACACACACACGAAAAGAAAAACCTGTAAATATTGATCGAAACCAAACTTGAAACAAGAATCAATATTGGAATTCTATACAGATGCCATTAACTAGGTAATCAAAGAAAAGCCCCAATAACAAAGGAAAAATTGCTTTCACCGCAATTTGTAGAAGAAAAAAATCCCAAAGAGTGACCAAGATTGCTCCTCATTTTTTATTTATTAGGCTGTTTTACGAATAAATTAATCAAATAAAAGAAAAACTCAATTAAATGATCTCAGAGACAAGAAAAAGATTCTACTGTAACCAAATAAGGTACTATCTGGAACTTCCCATGAATCTTACAGAACCAGAAGGTTCCATAAAAACACATTGGCCACGTAAACATCAACGTAGAATTGTTAAGAATTGTTGTTTTTCTCCATAATCTATATGGGTTGTCTTTCCCTGTATTATTTTAAATCAAATAAGAAGTACTTGAAAAAGCCTATCAAAGAATGAGAAATTCTAGGAACGAAGGAGACTCTTTTAACTGATTCTGTTTGTACAGTTGTATGGTTGGCCATTGATTGAGCAAGTGGTCCCACTTGATATGATCTCGTTTACATTTATGGGGTAATATAAGATCAGTTGATGTACATGTACTCCATGTTTGATCTTGTTTTCGTTGGCTTCATATCAAGACTCGATCGAGAGTGTGAGGAGTTTACACGACGCGTTGCTTAGAGGAGGGAAGATGGCGGTAACCATTACTGACTGTATCAGCGTCATGATTTACAATATTCTGCTCCTTTCCGTATTCTTAACTGTACTTCAGGTTCTCTTCCCTTCCCTTCCCATTCCCTGCTTTGCTTTGCTTTGCTTTCTTTTTTCAGTTCTATCACAAATTAGATAAGTAGGCTTTACTTTCAGCAGATATGTGATTTAACAGTTAACTCTTGTCTCCGTTCATCTCTCCCGCACGAAGAACCTTCATAGTTCTTCCTGTTGGAATTTGAAAAAGCTCAGTCGAAATTCGATTCTTTATCTGCTTTCTTCTGCAAGATTTCTTTTCCCTTCTTCTTTATCGGGATTCATTCTATCGCAGACGGAAAGGAAAACTGCTAGACTTCTGTCCACACCATATGCGACTGATGGTACATTCAATAAGGTGAGGAAATGGTTCTACACGGTTTCGCTTTTGCTATTCTTTCTAGTGTATCTTAATTTGATACAAGTTTGAGTCCCATGATTTCAAGATTTCTTCTGTCCTCCAAGTTTGGTCATGGTTGATGATGTGTTCTTGCTTTATCTTGAGAGAAAAGAAAAAGGAAATCCTAGTTAAAGATTGATAATCTTTCGTCTCCCATGTAATGCTCTGTTGCCTGGTTTGACATGAACTGTCAGTTAAACTAGATTCTACTAATGGATTTATCGTATTGGCTATACTTTGGCTACAAAAAAGGCGAAGAATGAAAACTTAGAGGAAATAAAGGATGAAATCTTTGCGAAACTAAAGGTTGAAAGCTTACCGGGAATGACTCACAAAGTATACTTCGATGTTGAGATTAATGGAAAGCCTGCTGGTATGTTTTTCTGTTTTCTTGTTATATAACATGTTGTCAACAGATCTATAATCTCTTTTGGTTCAATGCGATTGGTGAATTAGTTGCTGATAGGATGCCATGCATCATGGTTTTTTCTGATTTCAGGTCGTATTGTCATGGCCCTCTTTGGGAAAATAGTACCTAAAACCGCAGGTATGTTTGTGTGATCATGTATATATGTTGAAATACTACTAAAATCTGAAAACAACAGATTACATGGTGCTATCCTTTTTAGGTTCTTATTATAATTACTGCAATACAATGCATGAACAGAAACTAATCTTTTCAAATATTCTTTCTGTGATGGGCAGAGAATTTCCGAGGGCTTTGTACAGGTATCCCATCTATCCAGCTGTGTGTTCCTGATCAGTGCTTGTAGTCCAAGATGTTTCTGTGCTTGAATCTTGTATTAGAAGTTTTTTCTTCTTTGTTGCAGGGGAGTACGGTGTTAGTATCAAGAGCGGGAAACATCTTCACTTCAAGGGGAGTATATTCCACAAGATTTACCCCAAGGTTATGATTCAGGGTGGTGATTTTACCGATGGAGATGGAAGCGGTGGAGAATCAATCTATGGAAAATATTTCGCTGATGAGAACTTCGAAGTGAAGCACAGTGGAGAAGGGATTCTTTCAATGGCAAATGCTGGTAAAAATACCAGCGGTTCCCAGTTCTTCATCACTATAATCCCAACTAGCTGGTAAGTGGGTGATACTTGTCTTATTTTGGCTTTCTTTTTACCTTTTGGTCACCATCGCAGCTTTGCCATTTTTAAACTCTGGGTCTTTTGTTTTGCTATTCTTTCTTTGTATATGACAAATGTAATAGGTGGGATCATGGGGGTGTAATTCCTGGGATTAAAATAATAGTTCACACAACACTGTGAGGTCAATTACATGCAGTGGCAAACCCATGTGAAGCTCTGGTGTATACCATCACTGGCTGTACTGCTTCACTTTGTTTCATTTGTATGAAGTAGAGCTTATAGAAAATGAGTGTAAGATCTACAGCCCATAGATAATTCTAATATGAAAAACACTTGCCAATCTACTCTTTGTTTAGGGGTTGAAAAATCCACTATGTGTTGATCGACCAATAAGATACTTTCAACTCAAGCTAATTTCTTTATACATGATTTAAATGATTTACCTTTTTATCTGTAACAGGTTCGATGGCAAACATGTTGCATTTGGTAGGGTGATTAATGGGATGGATGTAGTGCACAAAATTGAAGCTGAGGGGACATGGAATGGCATTCCCAAAAGCAAAATTGTTATTGTGGACAGTGGCGAGCTCCCATTGATGTGAAGGGATGAGTGGATGGCACGCCCAAAAGTTTAGTTGTTATTGTTGACAATGGTTAGCTTCCATTGTGATTGCCGCATATCTTTCTCCCAATCACTATGCTCATCTTAGATGACTTACACCATTGTCTTTCCTGCTGCTTTTTGTACAATTTTGTAACTTGTATTACAATGCAAATTTTGTACCATATATAAAAGTGATATTACTAGTATAGAGACCACAAATTCAAGTACATAGACATTCTATTTTGGGGAGAAAAATATTTTCTGCTTTGTGTGTAAAATACAATGTAATATTTTCATAGCAAGATTTTAAATCTCAGTTGCAAGGCTGGTTTCTAGGAATCTTGTATAATTACCTCCCCTTGAGGGCAGCACTATCTTAGCTCTTCTACGAATCTACAGTCAAAGAGTCAAGTAGGAGGCTTATCTCTTTAGCCAAAGAAAATAAAACCCTCTCTAAATGTATGGTTTGGGGATTGTTACACCATCAAGGAGGAAGTGAATTAGACCTAGTTTCCTAGCTAAGAAATTTCATGATCGGAAGAAGGTTCAAAATTCTTCGTCTCACAATTGTATAAGGTTGCTTCCAACCATGGTGTGAAATTTCACGAAGTTTCGTTGTTTTGCCATAGCGTGAAACAGAATGGGCACCAAAGTGAGAGATTATGTGCTCCACAGCCTCTGTTTGGCGATCATGTGCTCCAAAATCTGGTTTTTGTGATCTTAGAGCTGGTCCCTCTAGAGTTGTAGAAGCTGAACCATTTGCATCAAGTGGTGTATTTGGCATGTTCAGGAGGTCAAAAAGTTAGAAGGGTACTCCTTCCTCAACAGATTTTCCATGGTGACAAGATCCGATACTAGAGCAGAATCCATATGTTTCAAGAAGGAGGCAAAGCAGCCCAAGATCTCAGGAGCATGGAAGAACATGAAGGGAAAGGTGAAGGAAGCAATGGATAAATGGATGCTCTACTACATTATCCAGCCAACACAGCATGGGAACTTTATTATTAGTCCATGACTGACACGATCGCAGAGGCAAGTCTTGGTTACCCTGTCCCCACAACTCATGAGGTGATGAACAAGTATCTCACATAGCAGAAGGAGGAACTAAAGGCTTACATTGCAGGGATGAGACCCTTCTAGGAGATGTATAGAGTCAGCATAATGTGTGATGGATGGCCGATCCGACTAAAAAGTCTGTCATCAACTTTTTAATGTATTGTGATAAGAGGATCATCTTCTTAAGATCTGTGGATGCATCCAGGCAGGGAAGAGACCACATGTACATTTATGGGCTTCTGCAGGAGGTGGTGGAGGAAGTGGGGCCGAAGAATGTGGTGTACATTGTGATATTCAATGGGACACCAAGAACACCACGAAATTGGAAAAATTACCAAAAGACCCCTAGTTTGAAAAAGAGGTCCTAGTGTTTGGAGAAGTAACCCTAGGCCCTGTCAAACCCTTGGAAACACTTTCCATAACCATTTGTCTTCATCCAACTTGCAGCCAATTCCCTTCACTAAAACCCATTAGTCGCACTCCCACTTGACATCCAATTTCAAGAAACCAATTCAAGAACTCAGGATATCTCTCAGTCTAACCATGAGATTCCTTCCTAATTTCTACGGACCTGCTCCATAACCTCCTCCTACATTCCAATCTAGTTTCATTACCATCAACCAGTTGGTCACAAGATTTTTTTTTTTTTTTTTTTGGAATAAACATTGGTCTCAAGAACTCGACACCTAGGATTCCTTCTATTTGATCCCTAAAGGTACCCTTCAATCTTGTGGCATCAATAAACATACCCTTCTTAGTACCTAACTACCTATAACATTATTTTATTGATTGACAGGTGGGGAGAATGACATGGTGATTTTTGGGTCAGAAATATTTACAGGGGGAAAATTTGGTTTCCAGTACTTGCAAGCCTAGACTGACTCAGCTGAGACAGTTATAACTACCACCTGGGTGATGTTTGGGTTGTTATTACTACAAAGATTGGGTCATTGCTGCACCTACATGTAAAATTTGGGAATCCACCTAAATTGGATGGCCCCCATTTGTGGGGCCGAAGTCTTGTTTTCTCAATTGTCCCTTAGTTGAAGTTTTTTTACCCTTTCAAAAAAAAAAAGGCTCAATGCATTTTATTGGTTCTTGAATCAAATTGGTCTAAAAATTAAACCTTTGATTACATAACGATATCGATAACAGGACCATTACTTTAACCCCAACTAAATTATCACATGTTGATTATGTTGTTTGTTCCTTTTACAAATTGTACATTGTAGCCAAAGGTTCATCGGAGAAAGTGCCTGTGTTTTAGATGACAAATCTTCAATTTTGCTTTCATTGCTACTGACTACGTATTGAATCGATATAATGAGGGTAAATTTCAGACTTTTTGTAACTTCTACATAGAAAAGTGAATAATCCATCCATCTTGAATCATTCTGGCAAAAAAGCCTAATGTTGACCAAGATCCCACACAAACAATTGTCATAACAGAAGTATGAGAAATGAATAACCGAAATACCCATAATCAAAAAGTGGAGGAAAACAGATGAACAAAATGAAAACCGAATTAAAACCTTCCAATGCTTCTTATAACAACAACCCAGAAAGAATGAAAGGTTATTGCATAACAAACAAAGCAGAATGGAACCAGTAAGCAAGGTTCATTTTTGTGGAGGTCTCGAATTCTATTTTTTAACACATCTTCTAATTGTTGTATATTGGAAATTCTTCAACGAATCATCAATGTATACTGAACATAATCAAACACTTGCATTTAACCACAAAGGAAAGGTATCCAATCAAAAAGACCCCAATAAAGAAAACAACAACAAAAAAAAAATTAAAGAAACTTTTACATTTCATACTTACAACAATTGAATATCCTTGCCCTTCTAAGATATGATATCAACCCTATTCATTCTTTAATTAAGACGAAGAACAATGAAACCTAATTATACTTTGCAGCAAAAGAAAATTAGAATGTGGTGGTCCCCAAAAACAGAGATGCAAAGTTGACTTATGTCACATCCACCCAGCCGGTACCCCATTTGGAATACCCGGGAATGTGATCCACAGTCCAAGGATCAAGATTCGTAAGTCCATGCCTCCCACATACACAATGACATAATCATGAACAATGATAATCAAGGTAAAAACAACTAATACTAAGTATCATGAATAAGGTAAGATTAAATAAATCAGAGTGCGGAAGACAGATAATATCAAAGTGTGAACATAGTCATAAAAGTGAGAGAAGGTATGATAACCACCCTCTCAGAGCAGCGGAAAAGAAGTGTGATAAAGTTAATTACATGTCCAAGTATTTAAAGATAATACAAAAAGTTAATTACAGGCCCAAATGCTCCATAAATACACCAGGGAAATGGGGCACTAAGCTAGGGTTTCCTCTACTCTAATAATAGTCTCCTCAATGGTACGGATGAAGTAAACCCAACTTTGCCGCTCCCGCACAATCGTGGGGCTAACCCTGGTGCGAATAGTAATCCTCCTCGGCACCAACACTCGGATCTTTACAGACGCCACTACCCGAAGTGTAGTATGCGGAATCATAGTCCGTCTCGAAGGGGGTGCCATCATAGTCTTCGGTACCTGTAGGATAATCTAAAAACATTTGTACAAAAGGAATGAGTTCGAAGAACTCAACAAGGTAGTTATTCCATAATTAGAAATCATACACATACAGAACATACATAATGCAATGTGATATGGAACATATGATGCAGTATGATTCTAACTCTATGAATGTTAGTCTCTAGGGTAGACATGCTTTAAGTCATAGCACCATACTTCTTTGGGTGGTCAGTCACTCCCCCTCAATCATACAAGATATCTTGGGTCTGCCAGGGAAGTTCGGTAAAGTCATCTCAAAAACCATGGTAAGGGAATAGGTCACCGCTCTCTCACATCACTGTTTGGTATAAGTACTGGCGCATGTCACAGTAAAGCCTAGCCCAATGCAAGTCATCTACTCAGTCGGTCAAGTCATATCCAGATACGTCCATTCCTCGCCCCCGGCAATCCTTTTCGGTATCCTTCACACTAGAGTCAGCGAAATCCCGGATTTCGGACTCACCAACCCTATTGGTTATCCACAAATAGTAAACGGGAAGCTCTCACGTCCTCTCACGGATTGGTTACCGATCTTGAGCGCCCGTGAGCCCAAGTCTAGCCATTTGCAACCCTACCAATAAATGGCCCCTTTCGGGTATCCGTAGTATGGTTTATGTCCCCTACCGGATTGGTTACCGGCCTAGAGCGCCCATCCAACCATACACTACCACAGGTTGTTCGGTCTCAATGCCCTTCCGATTCGGGTCTGACACGACAAGGATAAACCTAGCCAACCAACTAGACAGTCCTATGTATGTCATCCAATAACCCGGGAGAGTGTCGATAGGCACCATCGGAGAACATCCCATACTATTCCCTCCGATGTCTAAGGACAGAAGTGTCAATAGAACACTCCCCAATCCCAAGTTGTACGTAAACAATCACATATTCAAGTTCATCATCTTTCATGCATCCAATACATCTTATCATAAAAGCTAAATCATGATATTGAAATGAATCATCATAGACATAAATAAGTAAACAAGAATAGTAATGTAACATGACAAGAGTATGAAGATTTCAACACTACTGTTCTAACACATATATAACAGTCTTATAAAGATTTAAAAGTAATCAAGAGATTCTATTCATAAACAAGAACATAAATCATAAGTTGGTGGTCTATATGTTTATGGAGATAACCATCCTTACCTTGGGTTGAATTGATGATGAATTGAGAATACCAAGAAATAGTCCAAAATAATTGTTAAGGCCCTAAACAAACATCAATAATAAGTTAGAGAAGAAATTGGGAAGATTGGATATTAATTGGATCAAAACTAGCCAAGGTTGCTGTCAACAACAACTTTGGTCGATGTTTTTGGTCGATGGTATCGACCAAAAATCTCTTCGGGACAAAATAGTGGATTTTGGGGGTTTTCATCCGAAATTGGTTTTCCGGTGTTCGGATCAATCTGAAACTTGGAGGAATACTTAACAACATTAATAGGACACTATAAGTCAAGAAATTTACCCAATCCAATGGTCCAAACAAAAGCCCCAAATTGAGCTAACAAGTTCAAGTGACAAACATCATGGCATGAGTTGGGATTGATTGCATTGACATGGAAATGGCATGTAGTAGCTAGGGGAACTAATAGAATTTTGATTGGAATCATATAGTAGTGATAAACATGAACATAGCATACCCTACAACTCAGTTTGGTGCAAAATGGCATGATGTTAATAGAAAAATTAAGGGATTACATATGCTAGGCATGAGATGGAGGCATAGCATCAATGGATGGCTAAGAAGATCATAGGTTAATCATGTGTAGACACTTGGAGTGGTGGTTGCAAGGTTGCAGCACCATTTCCAATGTCTCACCAGCAAGATAGGAATAGAAAAGAATAGAAAATGGTAGGATAGAGAGTGGAATGGTGATTCATACCTTGGTGTGGAAGATGTAGACAAGAATCAATAGTAAACAATGAGTTTTTGATGAGGTGCCCTTCACATTAGCCAAGGAGTTGCTTTGGGAAGCATTCCCCACGATTTCAGGTGAGAAAATGATTGCAATAGGGCTCAAGGCTCGAAGTTATAATAAATAGAATAGGAATATTCCATGGAATCATTAACTTGGCAGACTGGGAAACTTTGGTCGATGGTTTTGGTCGATGGCATCGACCAGAAGGATCGACCAAAATGTTTCTCAGCAAAAAAACAGGTTTAATTCAACAACTTCAAGTAGGGATTTGAAAGGCTATACAAGGTGAATTTTTGTGAGGTTTTCTTCCACAATTCAATCAAGAAGTCTAGTTTCGGGGAATACCTTCGGATAATGCATAGGAGGTCATTAGGTACATCAACTAAATTAATCTTCTCCGATGCGCAAACTTTCCTTAAACACTAACAATGCATTTAAACAAGGGGTATCATCATCAATGTCCATAGGCTCAGTCTCCGAATCATGATCATCAATCAGAATGGTCTATAAGTCTTTTCTACCACCGCTTCGGGTCTTCGGACCTAAATACAACAGTGGATCCGGGTTAGGGTCAGGGTTAGAATAGGGCTGGATATGACAACTTCAGCTCCCATCATCAGATCACCAGATTGGAACCACCCTTTTGAAATCATGTGTAATGCAAGTAACTATGCAATAGGAGCTGTTCTTGGACAAAAAATTGGAAAAGATTCTCATGTCATTTATTATGCTTTAAGAACTCTTGACAGTGCACAATGCAATTATTCAACAACGGAAAAAGAACTTTTAGCTATTATATTTGCTTTAGAAAAATTGTGTTCCTATTTATTGGGTACTAAAATTGTTATTTACTATGATCATGCAGCTTTAAAATATTTGTTTTTGAAGAAAGAAGCGAAGCCGAGGCTGATCCGTTGGATACTCTTGTTACAAGAATTTGATGACTTCTACTTAACATAGACTGACTCAAGTAACAAAACCAAAACAGAACTAGACTCCTAATAAATTTCTAAATGTAACTAGACCCACCTAGGCTCGAAATTGCCTGCCCAAAATGACAGAAGTGCCCCTATTGTTGAACCATGCTCCCATGCTGCTTGGCAGTGCCATGGGTTGCTCCCTAGACCACTGTCCTACATCACATTAGGATGGGCTTAGTTTATAGGCCCACAGAGTAGTGATAAAGTTAGAACATGGGATAAGAAGGTAACTTAAGGGTTTCAGTTAAATTAGAATAATAGCTAGATATAATTCTGTTTTTAGTTTATAGATCAAGTAAATTCATCCAAAGTTGGGCAAAAACAACCGTGGTTCTGTTAAAAATTTGTTTTGAAAACTATTATACCCTAGTTGTAAAGAAGAATTTTTATTTTTTGAACGTAAAGAAGGATCTATAGAAAAAGAGAATCCAATGATGATTATTGTCCTCTGTATATCAATGATGGGTGTCATCCACCAAAGATCCTTCTCTCAACTGAATTTGTAATAGCAGTGAGTATGGTCGAATCCGCAGAAATGATGAAGATTTATTCATTGATAAAAATTGGGGGGTTTTGAATCAATAAACTAAATAATGAATAAAACAAATAAACGAATGCAATAGTTAACAAAAAAATCAGCATAATAAAAGCTTTCAATCAAGATTTAATTTCAATATTGATTCTGTCAATTGATCATTGATTTAAAAAATAAAAACTTTAATTTCGGGTAGATTGGTTATGGTCATTGAATATCAGCTGCATCAAATATGAAAGACCCAATCCCTAGTCAATAAACCCGGAAAAGCCTTGTTTGTTTAAACTAGTACATATATCTTATAGCAAACTCTCTAAGGCATTGATTGCCAATTCGAGAATGCTATTTGTCACTTATTTGAGAATAATAAATAACTATTCTAATTGATTAAGTATTGAATTAATCATCAAACAATAGGCCTATTGTCTAAGGTTTAATCCAATAACATAATAAACATGAAAAATGTATAAATACCTGAGAACTAAAGAAAACTAATTACCCAAAGTCTCACAATTGTCGAAAATCAAACTTCTATTAGTCTTGATCGAAAAAATAGAATTAGCTAGACATGAGAAGAAGAATAAAGAAATGAAAATAGAAAACAACATGCCCTTTCTTCCTCAGAACTGTGGCTTCCTCTTATTGTAGCGTGTGATGCTCAATCTCCAAAAATGCCTTCCTTCTTAGGGGTTTTTTTGTCAATTCTGCATCCTTTCCAATTTTGTCATTTCCATTGTTCTATTTAACAATGCAATTCTTCCCAATTCAGTTGTTTCCTTTCTTTCTCCTTGCCCATTTGATTGTTTCCATTCTTTTTCCTTGTCTATTTGATTGTTTCCATTATCCTTCTTGCCAATGCAGTGGTTTCTAATTTAGTCACTTTCCAATTCAACTTCTTCCTTAGACGTCTGATCACAAGAGAGAACGAAATCTTTGTTTGTTGAATTAAGACATTTTGTGAAAATCCTCCTAATTTGGACAAAATAAAATCTCTAGCTTTGGTCATAATCAAATCATCCATCTTAATTTGGGCTAGTTCTTTGATTTGATTTAAAAATGTGGCGGTGTGGTTTTAAACCAACTTTTCTAACCATTCTTTTTGGACCAAAATATCCACCATAAGCATATGAATGACAAAATTATAAGGATGATATTTATTGTTGATTGACACATCTGCGAATAACTAAATCTGAACAATGGTTCCAAAGGTAGGGATCATCCCACACATAATATTTGGCATCACTTTTTATTTTATCTTTTTGAGCTCTAGATACGTCCTTAGGTAGAGTTTTAGTGACTAAATAGTTAACTATATTTGTCTGCCAAGGAACCTCATTAAGAAAAAAGAGATGCTCATCTGGGAAGTTGTCTTGTAGTGGAGATGAGTCTTTACTTGAAATCAATCTATTCAAGTGGTTGGCAACTAAATTTTCAGCACCTTTCTTGTCAAGTATTTCTTGGTGAGACTATGATTGAGGATTATCCTTGTTGGGTATTCCTAGCTTGAGATATCATGGACTGTGATATGGGGCATTGTTCTTTGATGCTCCTAGCACCATTATGATTGTTGGTTTACATACTTAGGAGGTCTAAACTCCATGGTTAGGTACCCTCACATACTACCACCTTTTTGGTGGGGTATTGAAGCCGAATGACTTGTGATAACGGTGACGTGAATCTGTTTCATCCAACAATGGTAGCCAGACCGTGAGGAGATTCAGTGGTCAATTGTTGATCATGCAATAGTAAGGTTGCATATGTTAGGGTTGGGCTCATGGGCACCCAATAGGCGGCCTGGGAGTCGTGAGGGGACATGAGAGCATCCACCCCAACAATTTGTGGATGATAATAAGGTTAGAGAATGGAGTCCAACAAAGGTTATCAATTCGTGAGGATTATCATTCCTAAGTAGAGAGGGATACTGGACCGAGTTGGTTAGTGCCATAGGGAAGGTATCTGGACCACATGTAGTATGTTACCGTAGGATCTTACATTGGGTTATTATCCCCGACATTTACCAATACTCATGCCAATGGTTGTGATGAGAGAGTGTGGATCTAAACCTGAGCCAATGTTGATTGATGAGGATCGTACCCCCTTGCCAGGGATCCCAACAGAGGTAGGCAGTCCGTGAGGGATCAGAGTGACGAGACCTACTCAGAGGAGGGCTAGTGTTATATCTTAAAGCATATCTCCCATATTAGAGACTTGCATGGTTAGCTGTTAGATGCATCCATACTGTTGCTTATCACCTTTTCATTTTTACTCATAATGTATTTGCGATGTCGATGTGTACATGTGATTGTTGCCTTACTGAGTTTGTCAGAACTCATTTTTGTGGATTGTCTCTATTTTACTTCAAATGACTATACAAAAGCGGGAGAAGTTCTGTATGTATGGGAGAACTCCAATGAAGACACTGTGGAGACGTCAATGAGAATTGGTGTTGCAAAACATGAAGTCTCCTGCAGGTGCATGGAGTGCTCTTATGGCACCTATTGACAGAAAGAGGATTCAAGTGGTTCATCATTTGGATAGGTCGATGAGAGAGGGGGTGTGAATCGGCTGTGTCAAATCGATTGAAATCAGGAATAGTGTAATCAGAACCAAGCTTTTTGACGATCTCACTGTCCGATTCTTGAATTTATAACTATGTCCTAATCCTAGATTAGCATTTTTTTTTGGTTTTTTTTTTTTGTGTGGGGGGGGGGGGAGTAGAAGCCAGATTAGCAGCTTGATTTCATACTTGACATCTCTGCCCATCAAAGAGGGATCAAGGTTTTAGAGATAGAAAAGGCCTCACAAGATCTTTAGGTCTGTGCTATTTGATGAAGATGAATAATTGAAATATAATGATTATTTCATTCTTGTTTTCGCCAAAAATATTAAAGCTTTCATTCGAATAAAGTATTCCAAACTTGCAGATTGTGAAAATAGAAAAGAAGGATTTACAATGAAACCATGTGAAACTCCCCATTAGTGACAAAGCAAATTAAAACACTTGGCACCACTGGTTAAGAAAGCATACTCATTTTGAGACATAGGAATTACATTGAAAGAGGGATCATTTTATTCAATTTGTAGGATTTTTTTTTGTTTGTTTGTAAATTTGGGAGAGCTAAAAAAGTTTAGCAAAATAAAAGAAATTATTCACAAAGCCCGTATTTTTAATATACACTGTTCGATTCAACTGAGCTTACAACACAAACGCAGATTAGTTATGCAAAAAAAAAAACATAATTTTATTAGTTTTATTTATGTGTCCATCCATTTTCTTTTGAATGAAGGACATCCATTTTCTTTTGAATGAAGGATATGTATTCATCAATCACATCTAAATGTTAGTATCTTTTAAGTTTTACCTTAACCATTAAATGTGACTGATGAATATCCTTTATTTTTTGGCCAAGAATATCCTTTCTCTAGACCGAAATGGATGTTTATTACTTAGTAAAAAATGAACCAGGTTGGGACAAAAAAGAAAAAAAAGAAAAAAAGAAAAAAAGAAAAAATAAAAAAATGACCAGATAAAAAATCCAAAAAATACCCCTTATGCGTGTTTGGAGCCTCTTAGCAGTGAATTCCCGCTCTACCGCCCCGCAGGAGATACCCGGCCGTTGGTATAGTAGAAAAGCATGCGCTCAGCTCCATATGCCGCCGAGGTGCTGAGTGTTCCCGAATCCCGGCTGCGCGCGTCTAAAATCTTATAATTATCTTTTTATTTTGAAGTATCCATCGCAACCGTTTCTTTTCCTTGTTCATTCAGGCATTCAATGTCGTTGCTGCATCAAAATCGGACAGAAACCCCCCTGAATTCTTTGTGATTTCGCCTCCGTGTTTCTCTTTTTCCGTTACTTCGGCGAATAGAAGAAAATTAGGGTTTTTCCAATGGTTGGAAGGATGGGGATCGGTTCAAGGGAGAAGGCAGCAAGTCTTCTCCACTCGGCCAAGTTCGCAATGGACGTACCTTCGAAGCTGGAGCAACTGCATCAGCTAAAGGAATTTTTGTTGCAGAGAGATCCTTCTTTGCTACCAGAATTCGTTCCTCACCTCCTCGAATTTCAGAACGACCGGTTCAGTCCGGTTCGCAAGTTTCTTGCCGGGTACGTGTACTTCTATATTATGGATGGTTTTCCATTCTGAAATTTAAGTTTTGGCTCTCGAAAATACGGAAACAGTGTCAAGGTGCTTACTTCTTTACGGAGATCATTAAAGTGATTGATCAATGGCTTGTCATTTGTTAGTTTGTTTCATCGACTTTAAAGTCTGTATGATTTATTGGTTATAGAAGTTTGACATTAGGTGTGGGTGCGTCTAACGATACTCAATAGAAAATTCTGCCAGAAATCTGTAGGTTTGTCTTGTTAAAGTTTTTATTTCTTCAAAATCACTGATCACCCCCCACACCACATAGCAACCTCTTCCTCGGGACTGCTTTGTAACCTAGGGTTCCAACAAAAGTGAGCAGGAGAACTTGTAGCATGACTCTAAAGCTATAATTATGGGTTCCGATGCCAAGTTGAAAATTAAGGTTTGCAAGAGAACAAGAGAACATGAGAACTCAGATTAGAAGATTGGAGAGAGAGGGAGGTCGTGGTAGAATTGTGTGTGAGCGCATTCACTTGGCCAATAGTAACGGAGAGATTACATACCTGCTAATTTAGGTTAACTAAAATTGGTAGAAAGGTAAGAAAGTAAAAGAACATGACAACATCATATACCCAGTAACGAAAGTACCAGTGTTCTACTATTGCATGAACTCTAACAAAAACGAAGTCATCGAAAGATACATTTATCACTGTTGTATTTGGTTTGTTCCAGTTAGATGGTAATATAACACTTACCACCATGGTAAAAAATTCAAGGGAAACTCAAGTTTCGACCGGGTGAAAATGGGAAACTTAGGTGGAAACTTGGGAAATTTCGAGGAAACCGAGGACTTTTCCGTACAAGTTTTGACATCAAGTTTCAACAGGTTTTAGAGAGTATTTTGGGGTGGGATCCTTTATTTAAGCTAATTAGAGTATAACGAATACATTTGTTGTATTTTGCTAAAAAGATCAATGTAGATATATCATTCAATGTAAATCAATGTAGAGTTGTCCAAACAGTACATTATAAACTTAACTACTTAAGCACATAACATTCAATATATAATTTCTAACTTCAAAATAGTTGACAATAAAAGGAAAATACAACTTAGTGTTAAGAGGAGTGCCAAGAGTGGATTCATCTTGTGAGCTGAGTAGTACTATGCCTGTAACATCCTCTCCTCCAACCAGCGAACATAGACATCCCATGACATTTTATGCCAAGTCAAGTTAATCGACAACTGTAACTTTATGAGTCTGGTCATCAATATGCTTAAGATAACCAACCTGAGGGAATACGCACTTTGGATAGGGAAGTCCTGATGGAGGGGGCATTTGTCATGGGTATTTGGGGAAACATGAAATAAACAAAAAAATTGAAATTTTGGGAAACTACAAAATTTACAGGAAAAAGTCCCAAGTTTCCACGAAATTTCCCAAGTTTCCCACGAAATTTTCCAAGTTCCCCATGAAATTTGGGAATTTTTTTCCTCATGAACCAGTTGGTCCAACTGGGTTGAACCAAGTTTCGACAGGTTTCGAGGTTTCGACAAGTTTCGCCAAAATTTCGACAGTTTCGATCGAAATTGAGGACTTTTTTTCGGTCCCCATGAGTTTCGTTTCGCATTTTCCAAAATGGGAAATTTCGGTGGAAATTTCACAAGTTTCAATGGAATTTTGTTCTATGCTTACCACAATGGGAAGATGATGATTGTGGACTGTTACTCAGTTATAACCAAGAGTTGAATTCTTGTTTTGTTTTGGAATCTCAGTGGGGTTGAGACAACCGAGATTTTGGCCTAAATCTTACTGAAACTTAGTACAAAATCCGCCAGGTTTTAGTGGGGTTTATGCATTTTTTGGGAAGATGATGATTGTGGACTGTTACTCAGTTATAGCCAAGAGTTGAATTCTTGTTTTGTTTTGGAATCTTAGTGGGGTTGAGACAACCGAGATACCGAGATTTTGGCCTAAATCTTACCAAAACTTAGTACAAAATCCGCAAGGTTTCAGTGGGGTTTATGCATTTTTTTGGGCGCTATTCTTATTGAATAGCTTATTTTGGGTGAACTCAGTGCCGAAGGCTTCTACTCAAGCAGAGTCTTTTTTTTTTTTTTTGGGGGGGGGGTCATTTTTCCTATGCAGCTTTACCTCAACAATTTTTTGTCGAGAGGCTATTTTGATACCTTGACCTCATGCGACAATGGTGGTCCACCGACCATTGGGCCAAGGCCTGCCATTTTATTAGATAGCGTATTTCAAGACCTATAAACACATATTGATATACCCAGGATTGGCAACCATTGGGCACTTCATAGTTTAGGCCCAAATTCAGCCCACAAACATGTGACACCAAGGGCTGGCAATCTGACTAGGGGTATTTTGGTAATTTCCCCTATTTTGGAGCCCCAATAGGGGGTAAAATTTGTTTTTGTTAGGAGTCTATGTCTACTTCTATTTTTAAGTTTGGTTTTGTTTTAGTCAAGTTATTGAAGAGTCCTTGTCAGTAGGAGTCCTAGTTGGAAGCCAATTTTCAAGTAGGATTCCTTCTGGAAGTTGGTAGTTTATTTTCAAGTTATCCTTGTTCACGAGTTCTCTAGAAAACTCATTTGTCTAGTTGTTTTGACCTTTTTAAGTTGTTTAGTTGTAAAAGGAATCCTAATCCAAATTGGATTCCCTAAGTTGAGTTCAAGTAGGTTTCCAAAGTTGAGCCCTAGTCGGTTTCCCTTAATGTAATTTTATAAAAAACCTCCCCCTCATTGTAAGCAAATCAGTCTTGAATATTGAATAGAAAATTAGACTTCGTGGGAAACAAAGCCCACGACCTGGGTTTTTGAGTGATATGACTTTTCTGCAAAATTCTATGACTTTCAAGTTCTTCTTCAGCTTCTTCAAGCTTGGAGCAGTCAGAGTTCATCAAACTCAGAACCAGTGTGAGGATCTTCTTCCTCATCAAGTAATTCCATCCTCTACCCCTTCCCCATCCCTAATACCTCTCCCTAACTCCTGTGCAATTCATCCCTCCCCCTTTTCCCCTCTGGCAGCAGCACCCCATCCCCTACATAAAACCCTGGAAACCCCCATCCCCTTTCCCCTGTTAACCCTTAACTAGCATCACACATCTCTACTCTCTTTGTCCCTACTTCTAAGACCCTACACAGCCCCATCCCTCCTAGTTGCAGAAATTTCCTGCACTTCATCTTCTTCCTCTTGCAACCCTAAACCCTAGTTTCACTTGAATTCTAATGTTACCCTAATCCCTCAACAAAACCCTAAACCCTTTTAGGATTACCTTCCCCTAGACCTTCTCTTCTCTCCCTCTAATCCCTAGTCCTATCCGACACCTTGAGAGTCCTAAAGCAACTATGATACCTATTTTCTAAACTCTTAACTCTTAGGATCGATTCTGAAATTACAGAAAAACAAAGAAACAGAATTAAAGTCGCTAGTTTTTTTCCCTTGGCCAAACCCTGTACTTAACCCTAAGGATCTCCCATAAGTCTTAACCCTAAGGATCTCCCATCAGTACCTAAGGTTTGGAAGTCAAACCAGCCCTAGCTGCAGGGTGTTTCAGGGTATTTTGAGTGTGATTCAGTTACTGTTATTGAAATTCAGATCTGGACAGCAAGGAATTGGACCCTAATTGACCTGCTGTGACAATAGAATAAAGTTTAAGTTGCTTTGCCAGCAGGGTTACAAGCCCTAAATAGCTGCTGTCCACCAAGGCTTGACCTAGAACAGCTGGGTTTTCAACCCTAATTGTACTGGGCCAGACACTGGGTTACTTCACATTTCCATGGTTAGTTTAGTAAAAAACAACTAAAATGGTCTTTGGGTTTGCTTTCATGCTTGGTTGTGCGCTGTCAAAACCGAATGTATTTTCACATATTTAAATATGCGTGAAGTATAAATTGACATAAATGATAAGCAATTCAATTGATAATGAAGTAAAACACTGAACCTATATAACTATATTAAAATATGCATAACAGCATAACACATAACTAAAACACACACTGATGCAGGCCTAGCAGCCTAGGTTTTCACCCAGCAGCATTAGAAGCATAGTTCAATACCAGGGTATTTTGGTGTCATTTTGAAAGCTATATTCGAACCAGCTGGACATAATTATACTTAGGAGTTTGATAGGAGTCCAAATCTGTTTTTAAATTATTATTTGAGTCAGTCTAGGTTGAGAATCTTGAGATAAGTAAGAGTCCTATTTAAGATAGAAACCCTATTTAAATTCTGTTTTTATTATAAGTCCTGTTAGGATTGACTACTGAGTGAGTAATAAATGCTAAAAATAGACAGCCTATGCTTGTAACAAACATAGATTTGATGAATAAAATTATTGAGAGTTCCGTTGTAGGGAGAGGTCAAGGTGTTGAGTATCAAGGCTTAGGAATTTTTCTTTGGTTGACTACTGGTCTGCCTTCATGCGATTCATCCCTCCCATCCAGCCCCTCCATATTTGGTAAGTAACCATTCTGTTAGTCCCATTCATCTTCTACCATCTTACACAACTTCTCTATTTTTTAAAATTTTTTCTTGAATTTTCCGACTTTTCTAGAGACCCAAATTCAAGGTCAGATCTACGCCAATCTAACTTTTAGATCTGTCCCGAACTTTAGGCACTGCATCCTCTCAACCCTAGTGACCTTAGATCCCAGTCTGACTCCATTCTAACCATCCAGTTTCAAAATATAACTATTTTCTTGAATTTTTGTACTTCCTGAAAACCCCAAACACAAGGACCTTCATTCATATCTTTTACTTTAGCCATCCAAATCCCACCAAACTTGGAGAATCATATCCCTACATTATTATCTACATTCCTTTGAAGTTTCAACCCATTCCAACATATATAGATCCCAGTTTCCCATCTTAAGGATTTTATATCAATATACCATATCTTCTATGGGATGGGCTATGCATCCTAAAATCCTAAATATCATTTAAGAGCAAATGATTGTCAACCAGAAAACCCTATCTTAACCTTTTTCCCAAAAAATAATCCCATCACAGCCTATATTGCAAATAACCCTTGTAATCCCATAATTAAAATTTCAAGAAATCCCTTCTTGGTCTATATGAGTTGGTTTTCTTAAAAGATCTTGGAAGAACTGGCCTGGATTCACTTGAGGCCTATATCACACACATCATCAGTTGATGTAGAGGGATTGTTAACCATATGGCCGTTCATATTTTTGGCTCAAACTCATCCCACAATTATGCCACACCAAGAGCTGGCCGAATTATCCTACGGGTGTTTTGGTCATCTCTCCACCTCCTTTGGGCTCCAAAGTGCTCCAGGGGAATTCAGAATAATTTTAGGAGCAAGGATCTATTCTGTGTTTTTCATTTGGTCGGTTAGTTAGACTTTAGAGTCCTAGTCTGAGTAGGAATTGCTGTCAGAATCCAATTCTTAAGTAGGATTCCTTCTAGAAGTTGGTTGTTTATTTTGCAAGTTAATTTTGTTTAGGAGTCCTCTAGGAGACTCCTTTTCTAGTTGTCTAATTTAAGTTGTCAGTTGTCAGTTGTAAAAGGAAACCCAATCCAAAGTGGATTCCCTAGCTTGAGTCCAACTAAGTTTCCTAAGTTGAGTTTTGTTTGTTTCCCTCAATTGTAGGGCTCACCTCATTGTTAATCAGTTTTGGATATTAAATAAAAAATCAGGCTTTGAGGGATATGAGTTTTCTTGAAAGCTAAATAATTTATTAATGTCCATCATATTAGTTTGTCTACCAAGCTGGAATTGGCCATGGGGCCCTCTCAAGTAATCCTAGTCCCAGTGGATGAGGAGAGCCTGAGCCTAAGGGTAATTCATCGTGGTCTTCATCTTGTGTGGCATGTGTATACTGTGCTTAGTGAATCTGATGGAGACTCCATATCTGGAGGTGGAACTGCATAGTGCTCTCAAAGTCCATCATAGTCACCACCACCACCACTGCCACCTCCACTGGTAGCATCATCTTTAACATCAGAACCCCCAAGTCTGACTCTGACACTGACTTGGATCTTGGCTTTCATTCGGATCTTGTGCTGACTTGAAGGTTGAGCCTACTCTTAGACTGTACCCCACAGTCTCTGTCACCACCAGCACTACTTGACGAGATAGACCAATTCTCATCATCTGCAGTATAGCAGCTCCACCTAATGCTTAGAATAGTATAGTTGGTGCATCCTGTGCATGGACCTGACCCTTGTCAACCTATGAACTCATCAACATCAACACCAACCTCCTCAATTGTAATAGGGGTAGACCTTCCTTCGGAGTTTGGATTAATCCAGAAGTGGCTCTGTCTGTCCCTCACCTAATCCACAATTGGGTCTTCGTCATCTAAGTCCACCTTAAAAACATTAATGAGATAGCTGCTATCCCTATGCCTATTGGCCTCTATACTCATGTGTATGTGCTGCATCTTCAACCTCAAATTATATTGCACACACACAAGGTTATTAAGGCGTAGGGAACCTGATCTGTTTCACCTCTTTGAATGGATCAACAAAAGAGTGGTTTAGTTCCTCTCGCAGCCAAATGTGGAAGATTTCTTGGAGGGGACCTTGATTGGTACTCGCCTTAAGTTGTTTGATGTCCGATAATAGTCATAATATGAGACTCACCATTCGGACGCTTTTTGTAATAACAAAGATGAAGTTATTAAACTCTTTACATTTTAAATGTCACGAAATCAATAATGTCAATTCAAGAACATTATAGACTAGTACCAGGATCACCGCTTGCCCGGTCTTGCATTGCAGCTTCTGTTTTAAAGGGTCCATTTGCGTCCCTAAAACTCTTCATATACAACCATTTATAAATAATAATAATAATGGTTAGGTTATTACCAATGACTTATCGCATTACTAACTTATTTCAAATGAAACTCCTAATGCGTATAGATTGGAGGACGCTATTAGGTTCCAACTTTGCAACACTTGCTTTACTGCTTCTATCAGATGTGTGTTCAACCAAGTCTACTGCTGTATCGGTCCATGAGGTTCAAACTTCAAATAGGATGTTACGCCATTAAAAATCCACAATTACATGTTGTCATGGTCAATTTGTAAATTAATGTCATGTGAGGTAGATTGCATAAATAACTATTACTCACTAGCTTTATGCAGTGGATGCATAAGTTGTCGTATCTAATAATCATCGATGATCTTCAGGAAAGTTTTGCTCCCTTTAGGATTAAACAAATATTTTTTTTCATCAAGTCAATGGCAGCATACAGTAGTGAATGGTGGGCTGTTCAAAGCAGAGTCCACCAAATGTAGAATCTTTGTCACTAGGTGCAGCATTTTCACCATATTAGCCCAACTGTCTCTATAAGTCATCTGGTGAATTGGTAGCCTGTGCTCGGTTACCTCCTTAAGTGCTAGACCCTCTCCAGTCAAACCATTCTTTAGATGCAAACATACGTCCGAGTCTAGACTTCCTACTCTAAAAGCTTCTCAACATAATGTAGTTAGTAGCAAATCTAGTAATCTCTGGTCGCACTAGGTCCTCACCTCATTTCTCCTGAGCAGAACCCAAGGCCTAACTTTGATTGTATACAAAGTTTCTTTCCTGCCTTGCCTTGTCAATAACACCTTCCAAAATCTTGATTTTGCCACTTTCTTCAACATAAGGTCAATGAAGTGGGCAGCACATGGGGTCCAAAAAAGGCTGTATCTCTTGTTGTCCATTAACTTCTGCCTGTCATTCTTGAAGCTATTACCATTGTCAATTTTGGACAGCATTCTGCACCACAACCTCATTCACCATTCTTTGAGGAGCTTGTGGATGTATTTTGCATCCTTTACTTCTTTGGATGCATCCACTGGTTTCAAGAATACAGTCCTCCTGTCATAGTGAACTGTAAAGTTGACAATGGACTTTCTTGTTGGATTGGTTCATCCATGACACGTTATGGTTACCATAGTTGTCATGGCGACAAGGCGATGCAAGGCGGTTTAGGCTAATTGAGGCGATGAGTCGACGAGGCGCCCTCCGAGGCGCTTTTGAGGTGGTTGAGGCGTTTTAAGTGAAATTTTTAGTGTACATCTCATTCACTCTAAATCTATCATATCTTATACAATAAAAAAACTAATATCAGACTACCTCAAGTCATCCAACATACTACAAACCACACATAATAGGTCCTAAATAAAAAGTCGCAAGAAGAAAGGAAGAGAAGAAGTTGCTTGTCACTGGCCACTGCTTGCCGGAGTGTCGCTGCAGGAATGGAAAAGAAGAAGAGAGGAAGAGAGAAAGAGATTAGGGATTAGAGTGAGAGTGAGAGTGTGAGACTTGAGTCAAGAACTTATTCTCTTTCAATTTTGTTTGTTTTTATTTTTATTTTAACATTTGATCACATGTAGCGTCATTATACATATGCATATAGGTTCAAACAATAGATACTTTACAATCGGAATCTAATAAGCATTTCAATATATGCCTTCGATTAGGCATCTTTCTCGTGATTTAAAAAGAAAGAAAAAAAAGCGGACGCCTTATTGCCTAAAAATAAGGCGACGCCAATTTGAGGCGCTCCGAAGGAGCCCAGACGCCGAGGCGACGATTAAGCGACGCCTTGACAACTATGATGGTTACAACATAACTTTCCCATAATGGTCTCATCTCAGCTATGTACTCGTCAACTTTGGCCTTCTTTGTCGGAAGCTGCACGTTCATTATCTCATAGGTTATGGCCCTTTACTACCTAGGCCAGCCGCCAGCCTCAGCAATAGTTTTAATTATGTGTAGGGGCCCTATGCAGTTTTCACTTGGATTGCGTTTTACAGTATCTGATTTGCTATTGATTCCTTTACCATCCCCTTCATATTCTTTCTACCCTGCCCCCCTTTTCTTTCTATATGCCTGGGGATCCTACTGTAGTACATTGTTAGCTTGTGGAGGCACTATTGGCTGTGGTGGAACTTTTGGACTCTGTGATTTATTGAAAGGATTAGGCAGACCATGGGACATACCACCTGAATTAGATGCACCAGCTCCAGCTGCTCCAGCTCTAGAGGTGTTAGCTTGTGCAGTACCTTTGTGCCTCTCTTGCTCCTCAGCTAATGGTGCCCTACTCCTTGCCATTGCTCGGCGTATTTACCTAGCCTCAGACTCTGTCTCTATGTCACCAGGCACATAAATAGGATCACCAACATAATCACCATCTCCAACTGAAGGCCTCACTGCCTCTGTGCAACCCTTAGTCTCTCTTTCTCTGACTTCCTGTTGGTCCCTCCCTCCATATAATCTCAGGGCTACATCAACAGGGACATATGACATGCAACCTCATTGCTTGAAGTACTCTAGTACTACCTAGATGTTGTTTGTGTCTAGTAGACCCACCTCCCATGATCCTTTGGTGATAATAATTGCATTCTATTTTCTTTTATCACTATCGGCTGGGGTACCTTGTGTCCATGTGATGTCACCTCTAACAGGCTGCCTAGCTGCCCTCTGGCTCTACTTCTCTTGCCTCGGCAAATTCTCCTCAACTTGGCCCTGTGAATTCCCCCGCCCCCATGACTTTGTGAACTCCCTTCCCCAGGTCTCTATGAATGTGGTGTATCGTGGTCCCCTATCATTACTGTTGCATACATAGGATGCTTTCATAAGTCATTAAAGAGCATTATTTAATTGCTTTAAGAGAAACAAATGACTATTCAGTTGTCTAGCCTTTTCCCGTTACCTATCTTTTTGATTTTTTTTATATCACATATAAAACCATCTTTTAATTTTCTTTTCCAAATAATTTGCCTACCTAACATACCCAACCATGAAATAATATCGTTAGCACCTTATTTATTTCATTAGCATACAATACATCTATCATATATTTCTTTTGCATTTTTTGTTTAAGACAATATATTTTTTAGATCAGAAAAATAACAAAAATAATACCTCTGAGAGGGTAGGCTAGTTGGCCACAATGGGACAACATTTACTATTCAACCAAGGCCTGCCCTCTTTTATCAGTTCTTTGTAATTTCTATGTGAAGTATAAAATTGGAAAACTGTAGCTAATAATGCATGCAAATATTGCATTTTCATATATTGGCGAATGAGACTGAAACTTTTGACTGTGGCATTTTACTTTATGCAGGATAATTGATCAACTGGGAAGGGAGCATATGGAATTCTTACCTGAAATGGTTCCTGTGTTAATCGCTCTTTTGAAAGATGATGCTCCAGCTGTTGCCAGACAGGCTATCACTAGCGGGACTGATTTATTTTGTAGAACTCTAGAAAAGGTTGCGATTCAGGTAGGCTATCAGCATATTCTGGTTCACTGTGTCAGACTGTTACATTTAACTTTGAATACTCCCCCCCCCCCCGTGGGCGGGGAAGCCGGGAAAAAAAATACACAAAAGAAGAAGAAATGAAAGAAAAAGAAATTCAATGCTTATCTGTGGCTTCTGTTAGGAAAGCCTCCTATAGATTCATCTTGATTCTGCAAATGCAAACAATTAGTCATATATACATCTGTCTTTGAATGCTGGAATAAAATTGTAGCTGATCTGTATTATTGGAGCCTTTGCTGCATTGAGGTCGTGGTTGGGTTTTGTTTGGGCTTTGGCTTTCTGGTTTCTTACTAAATGGACTTTTTCTGTGTAGATGTTAAGAATATGGAAACGTGTTTGTGCTTGCTTCTTTGCCCCAGGACATTAGAAGATACCAACATGTAACAGCATGAATGTGTGTGATTCCTGTGTACAGAACAACAATTCAGCCTTTCAGCTATATGGACCCTTCCCTTCGAGTAGCTTTATTTGAGGTCTTGCCCGATACAAGGCCTAAGTAATGAATGTGTGAATCCAAGTATATCTACCTGCCTGTGTATGTTTGATTGGTGTCCTATAGTTTCTTTCGTGCTTTACAAAGAGGATTTAGCCATTAAGCTGCCTCTTTCTGGGTTATTGGTAATGAACCTGCTATATCTAAATGTTCTAAATTAGTACTGCATGTGTAGTATGCAAGCCATTGCTCATGCACGTATGACGTATCCAGAATTTACAATAAAAACAAGGTTATGTGTTCACACACTTGCATCGGTGCATCTATTGCACATTTGCATGCTGATGCAGTGATACTGTGTGCTGGATGAGTTGCCTCTTGGTTGTATTCTAGTGGATGCAGGTTATAGGAATTGGGAATACAAGTGTGTTTGCATGTCCACCTTACATTTGGGTGTGCGTTTGCATGTATGCATACTTGTATGTATCCTTTTGTATCAGTGTGGTGAAGTTCTAATCACTGAGTTGCCTCTTGCTTTTGTTTGCATTGTTCAAGATAGTGAAATTGGTAGAGCTTTCTTTCCTCTTTGAAATCTTGTGATTAAATTTTCCCCTAAAGTTTGTTTGATGCAATATTTCAGGGTTTATGCTCCAGTGAATTGGATAGTTCCCTTGAATTATCATGGGACTCAATGCTAAAGTTTAAGGAGATTGTATACCCAATAGCATTTCAGGTAAGCTTTCTGATTAGGAGACTAACTTGCTTGCATATTTATCATGGTGCCAAGGTGAGGCAATGTAACAGCCAAGCTGCATGTTAGGCACTTAGGTGTCCCTTCAAAATCTAGGGGGAAATACCTTAACTCAGTCAACTGTATTACAATATTTTTCATGGGGAATGAAGATATGATTTTGTACCCTTATATTCCTTATCATATGTCCAACATTTTTGAAGTACAATGTTCTTTCTTGTCTTTTTCCTTTTCTGCAAACCTAAAACTCGAATCTCGATTTCTGCAACTAGATCCTTCTCCTTGCCCTGGCCTCTCTAACCAGATTCACTCTCTTCACCCTAGCATAGTAGCATCTGCAACTCGGTGTAGTTTGTCAAAGGTCCAACAAGAAAGAGGTAACCTCTGTTCGTGGTCTGTTATTTTCTTCTACTGTTTGTATTCACAGATATTGCAGTTTCTGCATCATCATGTACTTCACCAGTGGTGCTGGTGACGGCAGTTGCTCCTCCTGTTTCTTGTGTCAGCACTGTGATTGTGGTGCGATTCTTGTCACTGCTACTTCATTATCTTCTTTTTTGCTTCCTTAGCGGCAACAACTCTTCTTCATCTTAATGCATGGCAGTAGCAGCTATGGTTGCCCCTCTTGCTTCACCAGGAGTGGCGGAGACGTTAGCTTCATACATTTTCTTCTCTTTTCATTAAGCCACTGGATCCTCCTCTCCAGGACCCCTTGATTTCAAGTCTGAGCACCTAAACACTTTGGCCACCGGTTGATTAGTAACTTTAAAACTGCTTGTCTCCTTGGCTTTACCTATGTGGTTGCCGGTTGGTTGACAACTGTGCTAGATTGTTTGTAGTCTTTCTCTGGACTAATTCATTTTGTGGACATGCCTTAAAGGCTGGAAATGATGGGATCAGACTGCTAGCTGTGAAGTTTGTTGAAGCCATGATACTTCTTTATATGCCAGATCCTGATGGTCCCTCAGAGCCACCTACATATCAAGCTTATGAAGGTAATGCAGCAATGTTTTCACTGCATGCTTGACATAAGTTGATATTTGATTTATGCTTTTCATAATATTGCTTGTTAACGGTTTATTTATTATTACAGTGTTGCTGTTTTTGTAGGAAATGTGGTAGGGTTCAATATGTCCTGGCTCCGTGGTGGTCATCCTGTGCTTAATATTGGAGACCTATCACTTGAGGCGAGTAGGAGCCTCGAGATGCTGCTTGGGCAGCTTCGGTTCCCCACACTGAAATCTCTCAGTAATGCAATTATAATTGTGTTTATTAACAGGTATTTACCTTCACGCGGCAGTTATTATTCTGCCAATTATGAAAATTGCCCTGGATAATACATCTCAAATCTATTCATCCAAACAAAATTTCTCGGGTCTTGATTGGTCTTATTATTAACCTTTTTGAAGTTACTTGTTAATTAAGCATTGTCGTTGAGCGATCGTTCAATTGACAACTGTTAGCCGCTCTTTGCGGTCCATAAAAAAGAAAATAAGTTTTTTTTTGGGGGGGGGGGGGTTTGTGTGTGTGTGTGTTGGGCAATGCAAAGGGGAAACAGATACTTAGAATTTCATTTTGTTGACTATGAAGAAAATCAGTGTCAAGCACATAAGCATGTGGATTAATTGCACAAAGTAAGTTCATGATGGCCTGCTGCAAGGCAGGAATATAACACCACCAGACAAGGTAACATGTAATGGGAGTTGATTCTATAGTTTAGTTATTGTTCTTTTAATTCCAAGAACTGAGTCTCATCAACAGATATGGGTTTAAAGTCAAACAATACATTAAACGTGTTCAGTTGTTCACAATTTCACATGACAAGATCGTTGTACTTAGTTAAACTCTGAGAGTTCGAGATTAACAAGACTAAAATCAATGAAGCACTAATTCCAAGTATTAATTTTATTAATTAGGGATAATTACTATTGGCCCTTGTATTATAGGCTTAATTACTAAAAAGACCCTTCTTTATGAAATTAGTATTGCCCCCCCCCCCCCAATTCTAATGGTGTTAAGAGATCGTTATGGTTGGATGTTCAATGTCTATTTTGCCCTTATAGAATTAAGAAACTGGAAAAACAATATTATCCTCTTTTAGAAAAAACCATATGAAAAATCAATTTTACACTTGCATTCTTATCATTTTGGATTCCCCAAAAAATGATAAATAAATAAATAAATAAATGATGTCAAATTAGAAGGTAAATAAGTAAAAACCTATTGGAAGTAGGAACTTCCTAAAATTGATAATGTCAATTTGGAAAGTAAATAACAAAAACTAAAAAAGAGCACCAAATTGGAAAGTAAATAAATAAAAGTAAAAAAAAAAAAAATTTATTATTTTTTATTACCTTGTATTTTGAATTTCGGTTTTGGTTTTCTTCTAGGGTGTTGAGAGGAAGAGGAAGAAAGACACTTTTTTCCCCCAGGGTAAGAGAAGAAAACAAGATTTTAAAATTTGTTTTTCTCTTTATTTTGATTAAAGAAGAAGATCGTTTAATTAGGGTTAACTTTTTCCTAATTACTATGGGTGGCAATGTAATTTAATATAACGTGTAATAAGTAATATAAAAAAATACAACCTATAACCAATAATAAATAAATGATAACCGATGACTAATAGAGACTGCTTTCACCCTCTTTTATACATTTAATTTCGGCCGAAACCACCAAATTTAGGTTTGCTGAAAAAAAATGAAACAAAACTGGGTGGAATAAAAAAAGTACCAGGTTTCGACCGAGATGAGTTGGAACCTTGAAATCTGCTAGACTTTGCGGTTTCGACAGCTTCCATCAGATTTTGCCCTTTGAGTTTTGTCCCTCAAACCATTTTGTTTTTTTTTTTTTTTTTTTTTTTGATTTCAACCTCTTTTCACCCTAAATCAGTAACTCCTTTGCCTTCAATTGCACCATTTACTCCTCTTCGGGGATTTTGGAAGATTCTTGCAAGGTTTGTTCTAAACTTCCTATTTTTTATTTTTGCTTTGTTGATGGCCTGAATTGTCTTCATTTTTGCTTTGTTAATGGCTTGAGTGGTGTCATACGGAGTATTTTTCCTTATGACACATTTCCTAGGATGGGATATCTATATTATGTTGATGATCCCACCTATAGAAACACAGTGAATCAGTTCCTAGACAACTTTAGGCATGACATGTCATGGGAAGCTTTCATCTAGTATTCAAAGCACTACTACGGATAGGGGATGGATCCACTGATTCCAGCCAGACACTCAACTTGGAACTAAATTGGCTATTTTTTAAATTAATTGTGCTCCTTTACCAAATCTGCTAAGTCAATTGAGTTATGTGGTTCTCATTTTTTGCATGACATCTTTGTTGATTGATTGCATTTTGGCATCTTGTCTTAAAAAATCCATTTAATTGCTCTTAGAATTTCAACATTGTTCCTCAAATTGTTATTTTTGTGCTTGGTTTGATGCCTGTCCAGTCTTTCAGCAATTGCGAAGAAAAGGCCTTCATTTTATGGGCGTATTTTACCAGCCTTGCTTGGCCTGGATCTGTCAAGCTCTGTTATCAAGGGGGTGCGATTTTGTGGTGCGCATCATGCTTTGAAAAAGGCCTTTGTGTCTTGTTTGAAATGTACACATCCGGGTGCCGTGCCGGTATGTCTGTTGGGCCTTCCTTTTTGGTTCATATCAATTGGAGAAATTGTTCCCACCCTGTGGGAAAATTGCTTCAGTACAATGTTGCGTTTCTGTTGACTCGCTTGTGACTGTCTAATTGTGCTTTTTCCTTATTGTTTCTCTCAACGTTATTGGTTTCCCTTAATGACTGATTTACTTTATCCATGATGTCAATTCTATCACTTTTGTCTTTTCACTTCATGAATTAGTTTATTCACCATTCAAACATATCATTGTTTTTTATCATTTGTTTTATCTTTTTCGGATAACGTAAGCAGTAAATTATTTTGGGATCATAGCCTTCTGAACCCTTGAGTAACGACAGTAACAAACAGCAGTGTTACTGCCAGTTTTATCAGCTTACTTCTCTGTTATGATTAATTTATATTGCAGCTGATGTCTTGTATTTGACAACCTATTGATTTCATGGTTGCTGATCTGTTTTGTCCTTGGAAGTGATGGTTTTGCCTGGGTACTAACTTATCACAATTCTAGGAGAATAGTTACTGTAACGCTTGAAGGTATTTGCATCATCGGATAAAGAAAAAGTTGACACTAAAATACCTGACTGGTTGACACGAAATACCAGATATTGCATTTTATCCGAGATTGTTCAAATATGAAAAACAACGAGTCATTTCAATTATATCAATAGTTCACATATAATTTTGTAAGTTAATGTGTACAGCAGTATAATTCAAAACCCATTCAACATGAAGGAATGATAGTGGGGTTTTAAACACCTAGAAAGTAAGGTGATGTAAGTATGTTATGCAATTTAGGGTTAAGGATTCTTTGAAATAATTTCCTAGAACTTAGGGTTAGCCAAGAATCTTCTTTATTGAACCAGCAGTTTGATACCCAAACCTCGGGTTTAACATAATCTAATGGGATGAATTAAGGTAACAAGAACCTTATGGGAAGAGCTAGGGTAGTCTTTGTGAGATGTTAGGGTTTTAACGAACTCCCATTGGATGATTTGAGATACCAAAAATCACCCTAGGGTTGAAAGAGAATGGTGGGGATTGATCTTGGGAGGAAAAGGGTTTAACGAAAGTAGTTGGAGTGATTAGGGGAGGTTTTAGGGATGATGAAAAGGGATGGATCAAGAGATGGGATGTTTTCTTGTATGGATCTTGGGCAGTCTCTTTGATTCTTTTCTTTTCGATTATCTGTTTTCAGACTTGCCACAAGTCAGAGAAAGGGAAAGAAAGGGGGCCAAGAGAGAAAAAATTGGGGGGGGGGGGTGCTGCAAGAGTTAGGGGAGGTGGGGGGAGGGGTTTAAGGGTGTTGCTGGTTCCTAAGGGGCTGCGATGGGGGGAGGGTTGTGATGGGTGGGGAGGGGTTTCTAGGGCAAGGAAGAGAAGGGATAGGGGAAGGCTGCGGGTGATACAGGAGGGAGGGGGAGGGAATTGGGTGCTGTACTTACTTGAGGAGGCTTCTGTTGATGGAAGAATGCTCTGTGCTGAAATTGAGGAAAGAGGCTTTCTAATTCTGTGGTGGCCCTCCCGAGGAAGCCACAACTTTGTCTCCCACAAGTGTCTTAATTCTTTATCCAATTCAGTCTTACTTCACAATGGAGGAGTGTCCTGTTTATAGCCTTACACAAGGAGCAAAGGACTGAGACCCTAGCTGGGAAATAAAGACAGATTTAATTGGGGTTTCCTCTATAGACTAGGATCCCACTTAAAACTAATTTATAATGACCACGAAAATAAAAGAACTTAACTTGAAATAGAAGACCTAATTATCCACAAGGAATCTTAATTTAAAATAGATTCCCAGTGGCACTAGAACTCACTTTACTGACTCAAACAAGTAATTAAAAACAGATTTGGACTCCATGAATTAAAACAAAAATGTTGAAATTAAAATAATTAACTAAGAGCAAGAGGGGAAATGACCAAAAATTGCCCCTAAAGGGGTTCGCGCCAGCCCCTAGTCTTGCCATCTTGGTTGTGGGACTTGGGGCCCAAATTAGGGTTTCAACCAGGGGAATCATAAGGTTTAGGTAACCAAGTAATCTTCCACCATTGCAGATTATGTTTAAGCATTTCAAGATAATTAACTGACACTGTATGAAGGTCTGATCTGGCTACTTCAGGTCTTGTTGTATGTGAAAAACTCATCAGATAGAAATGGAATCCATGGTCAAATACCAAATCTATGAAAATTCCTACTGGGAGTAGGTTGGTTCATAAATAGGACGAGGTCTCAAAACTGCAGAGCAGATAATCTGATAGAACTTGAAAACTTAAAGAAAAGCTGAAAGTTTCCAAATTTCTACTTGGAAGATGACTCATAGTAGTCAGTTTGAAGGCGTGTGATTCAGACAAGATTCTGAAACCAGGGTTTTGAATTAATGAGTAGACAGAATCTGTGCAAGAAAAGATAAAGTAGTTAACCGAATATTATCATTCGAGCAAGTGGAATTAAAGAAAACTATAGAAAGAATTAAAAGTGGGCAGGTTTTGAGTCTTCAGATTCAAAGAAGAAAACGGAAAGAGAACAGGAAATGAGTCAGCAGTTGCATCTGATTCTCTGAGCTGGCATCCCCGAACTGATGTAGCCTCTCTGGGTGAGGGGCCAAAACCAAGGATCCTTGATGAATAGCAGGCAAATTAGGGTTCACAAAACCCTGCAATTAGGGTTTATAGGCTGTTTAGCTTTTTTAGGGTTCGTAGGAGGGGTGTACTAGGTTCAGCTAGGAGCTTATACAAATCTGAACCTTGCTGTTTTTGGTTTCCGATTCAAATTCCAGATGTTCTAGGTTTTTGGAAAGTTAGTGTTACAATTTCTAGGGTTTCTAGGGAGTGATTAGGGTTGCTACTTGGAGTTGAATGCTAGGGTGAGTGAGGGGGTGGTGATTCGATTGTAGAGGAAATTCAGTGGAGGGGATTAGGAGTTATAGAATTTAGGGTTTTGGGGAAGAAGTGCAGGGGCGAATGGGTTGGGGAGTTAGAGGGGTGCGGTGGAAGGGGGCAAGAAGAATGGGGGCTGGGGTTGTTGCTTACCAGTAAGGAGGCTGCAGATGGTAGAGGAACGGAAGAATGCCTAATAACTGAACTGCCACAGGGATTCTCCTTGATTAGAAACCCTAGAAACCTCAATCAAACTTTACTCTGCTGTAACTACTAAGAATTTTATTCACCTAAACTCTTCCATTACAAGCATTAGGCTGTGTTTATAGCCTTCACTGAAAAACTGCTACTAGGACATAACTTCAAAAGCAAAAAGTAGGACTTCTATTTTGGATACTCCTATGTCCTAACTAAAAAATTTTGCTTCTTAACTTAGCATAGACTGCCTCAAATAACAAATCAAAGACAGAACTGGACTCCAAATAAAATTCTGACTTTAAGTAGACCTAGTTGGGCTTGACTTGGACTGCCCAAAATGACAAAAAATGCCCCGCTGTCGGACCCTGCTTCTTGCCCATGGGCTGCTGGTCCAGAGTCACAAATCCAAGCTTGGAATCCCACCAAGGCTCTATCGCATCGCATTAACTCCAACGTTCTCTAGATCTCACAGAAATGAAAATCTGAAATCTCTTGTTTACTTCTGAAATCATTGGAAGGCATTCAACCTTCACATTGTTAAATAAACGGAAAAAAGCTAAAACAGAATTTTACCCTTAACCTGCCAATCAATTGGCTGAATTGGTAAGTGCTGTAGACTACGTTAAATAATAAGAAAGATATCTTATCTGTAAGCCATGACTGCCACAGGCATATGCAGGTGGTTTGAAGGAGTCCTAAGATGACTCAGCTAAAAAAAGGATGGTTCAAACAGATAAGGTCTGATCCCAATGGTCCAGCTGCTTTGGAGTTTCTTTACTAACTCAACTACTGAATTTGAAAAGAAATTAACAACTACAATAAACCCAAGACTCTACTAGAGAAATGCTTGAACTGCAGGCTTGCTTAGAGGTAGAAAATTGGTTCCGAGGTGGACTAGACCAAACTGCAAGCTCTTCTTTCTTATTCCTTCTTTTTGGATGAATATTACATCAACACTCTGCAGCTTGCCAAAACTCTACCTCCAGTATTGTAGGGATTGGGGGGGGGGGGGACAATAGCAGTGTTGACCAGTCCCAACTACCAACAGAACTATGATGATCTTCAATTTAGGAGTTCTTTGACATAGTGAGGCGGAATGAAGAACTCAATAATGTTCTCACCAAGTATAGCTTCTGTAACATACATAGCCTCTTATGAAGTGTCCTGGAAGTCTCCCTCAACTGTGTGGTCTAACTTTTGAAAATTCAACTGCCACTGCTCTAATGTCATCGATTTTTTTCATACTGACTCTTTCGGTTTCATTGAACCACGTATATCTTAATTTATGGTTTCCCTCGCCATCTTCATCACCATCGTAATCAGGTGGATAAGGCTCTTATATATCTGGATACTTATCGTTAGCCTTCTGTTTACTTGTATTGGGCAAAATCCAGCACAGTGCATGGGGTTTTTTCAGTTGCAGCATTTTGAGTTGCTTCTGTTTAGTGATGGGTGTGAGGGGGAATTTAGTGTACATGGGGAATGCTCAGATGCGGATGCAGCTTTTGGGTAATGATATGCTAGCCTTGGGAAAGACTGATATGAATTTCAGCCAATTATAATTGCTGGACTCATTTCCTAAAAGTTAGGGGCTAGTCAAGGGAAACTAGGACTCTAAAGTCAAAGGTCTAGAGGGGGAACTAAGGGCTGTAACTAGGTTCATGTGGGGCCCTTCTAGGGAAAGGGTTTTATGTATCACCTTATGAAACAATCAGTTGCAGGTTTAGGGATCTGGGAAGGACTGATGGTATTTTCTTATGGCTGGAAAAGTAGGAAACTTCAATCAAATCTAGGACCGTCAAGGGGAGGCTGTCCTGAGACTTTCAACACTTTTCAATGGGGAGAAATTGGTTTCATGACTCACTCAAATGTGGGGCTTCTAGAGAGTGGAGGGTTTCCTCATATGGAAAGAAGTTCTGATAAGGAGAACCATATAAAACAATCAGTTGCAAGTTTAGGGGTTCGGAAGGCTGGAAAAGTAGGAAAGTTAAGTTGAAGTTATGGGTTGTCAATGGGAGGCTTCCAGTTGTAGCACCTTTCAATTGAGGGAAATAGGTTTCCTACTGGGAAACACCTTGGAGAAGGTGAGTTACAGGTTTTGATTTTAAGGGAGGTTTCTTTAAAGCTGAAAATAGAATTAAAAGAGAGAGGAGTTATTAGAAAGGTCCTCCTGATTGGAGGTGTGGAGGATTGGGATTCCTTGCATAGGTCTCGGACCTACCTAGTGAATAATTAGAGTGCCGCTCAGAAGCTATTTCAGAAAGGTGGTGATGTAAACCCAGATCTAGGGATGAAAGTATTTTAGTAATTTTCCTAAATCTAAGGCTGCCTAGGAATTCCAACAAAGAAGAGGGTCGATTCAGGTATTCTACAGCTCTGAAAAGCCCTGCTGTAACAGTAGTTCACATCTGAACTTTTAACTACAAATTCAAATTAGGGTCTGGAGGGAATCTCGGTTAGGGTGGGGGGGGGAGATTTGCGCTTGTAGTTCTGTAATTTCAGAACTTGCTTTCACTGTTCTGGATTGTAGGGTAGGGCAGGGAGTCGAAGTAGGTTCAGATTCAGAAGTTTCAAATTAAGTTGCTGAAATTTCTGTTTCTCAGAGATTTGCCTGAAAATAGGGGACTATTTTTTTTTTTTTTTTTTTTGGGGGGGGGGGGGGGGTTTGGGGGCTCACAAGCGCTGGGCAGGTTGGGGAAAGGGATCAGAAGGGTTGCAGGAAGGTGGCCTAAAGGTCTGAAACAGCAAGGGGAGGGGTTTCTAGGGGGGGGTGATGTTTCTGCTATGCGCAGAACAGGGGAGGGGGAATGGGGGAGCTGTTGGGGTTGGGGAAGGGACAGGGAGGACCTACAATGGAAAGTGGAGGGGGGTCTATGGTAACGCAAGAAAGGGGAAAAAAGGAGGGGGGGGGGGGGTCTGCGTGAGAGGGAGGAGAAAGGAATGGGGCTGGAGGTGTCACTTACTTGTGAGAGCTTTCTGTAGATGGCTAATGGCTGCTGTGAACCTGGAATAGCTGCTGCTTGTGAATGAAAAATTCATTGAAATCTGCCGTGGCCCTCCCAAAGAGAACTAGGACCCTTTGTTCCACAAAGTCAACATTTTATTCAATCCAAACTGAAAAATTACATAGGATACTTGACTATTTCTAGCCTTCAAAAGACCCTAACTTAGGTGGATCCTTAATAGACAAGGATCCCACCCCTTGACTAAAACTCTTAAAATTGGAATTTAATTGCTTAAGGACCTCAACTCTGGATTTGGAATCTACTAAAAGACACATGCTAATAATTAGACTTTAAGTTAAGTTAAATAAGCACATGTTGATTTAAAAAAAGAACGAAAAAAAAAATTAAAACTCATGTGCCTAATTTAGATAATAAGGACTGAACAACAACTTTAGAATAAAACTCCTAAGACCAAACCAAGCACAGCTCAACTTGAGAATTTAAACTAAACTGGGACTCTTTCATAATTCACAAAATACTAGGTGGGACTATTTCATAATTCACAAAATACTAACTCAAATAAAAGAAATAAAGTTAGATCCATAACCCTTGGATTCAGGGGATTCCAACTAGACCCATCTTGAGCCCTAAAAAGGCTAGAAAAATGGCCAAAATACCCCTGGGGTATTCAGCGGCCAGCTGTGGATTGGGCCTTATGGGCCCAGTTATAGGGGGGGTGTTCAACTGGTCACATCAGGTGGTTAGGTCCCAGACCTGTGAAGGCTCCTATATAGGTCCCAGACATGCTTGGTAGTCAATGGAGAGTCTGCATGGACCTGATCCTCAACTCCAAATAGCAATTTGGTTTACTAAATATTCAGCTTTCCTTTACTCATCCACTGCGGGGTATTAGATAACAAATTAATGGAGTAAATAGGAAAGTAACTCAGTTACTTAGGTCCAAATAGGAAAGAGTAACCATATCCTTACAGACTCCTAGCCACTTAAGAAACTTCTAAAACAAGTTGCCTTGATTTAAACTCTAAACATTCTCCACACGAGAGCCGCAAGAAGCCATAGCCGCCGCCAGGCCCTTGCACAACCCTTTGGTCCTTTCTCTTAAATTTAATTCCTTTTATGTTATGTAGTTGGATTCTTTCTAATTAAAGAATCCTAACTGAATCTTTATTTCAGATTGTCAGTTATGATTAGGCGTTTGAGTCCAAGACTCCAAGTTTGAGTCTTAGATCTTTCTAGAAGTAGGACTCCCTACTATTGAGTTCCACTTGGAGTCTTATTTTATTGGTTATCAACTCAAAGGCCTACTGCTGTAACAAATAAGTTTTTGATCACTAATGTTGCTGAGAATTTCTAGCCAAGGTATTGAGTGGGATCCCACAGAGGGGAACCCTGTGGCATCTAAAGCTGTCGTCTCTTTGATTTCTTGATTGGTTCTTGATCACTAACATTAGGAGAAGCTTACGTTTTCCTTCTCCTTCAAGAAGCAGCAAGTATCCATCCCCAACCCCAAAACCAACCGTAAAGCCCCGCACAGTTCCCTGTCTCTTCTCTCTTACCTGCGGCAGGAATCTGGAAAGTTCTAAACCAGGAAACCTAAGACTGTGCTGCCCCTTCATTCTAAACCCTAAATTACAGCAAGAATATCCCTAGACCTCCCCTACAACCTTCTGTTTCCCCCTCAGCCCTCACCCACCCTTTCAAACCCCAGAATTGACCTATACCCCTTGCGCAAAACCCCAAACCCTGAATTGAAATCAAGGAAAAGTTCAAGATTGAAAGAAAAGAAAGCAAGATTCAACCAAGCCCGAGGACAACAACTTGCCTTCATTAACATGGTGGTTAGGTTAGGCTTCAAAGAGACTAGGTCAGGTTTCGAAGCAAAATGATGATTTCTTGAAATGGGGAAGAAAATGAGATATCACTAAATAATGTAGATGGGAGACTTCTAGGTTTCAGATCTTGTGAAATTTGGATTGATAGTGGAGGGTAATAGATAGGTAATCTTCCAAAGTTTTGGAGAATTTGGTTGGGCTGAGGGAGAAATTAGGGTTTCAAATCAAGAACCATTAGATCTAGGGTTTGGCTTGTCAGAATGGGCTGAAACTTGGAGGGAATGTAGGTAAGGATATGCAATTATAACCCTCCAAGTTTGATTGGGTTTGGATGGCTAAATTGGAATATCTGGGGGTTCTTGTTTTTAGGGTTAGGATGATGGAATCAGGCTGTAACTTGGTCTGAGAGTAGGGAATAGTGTACAGAGATGATGGTCAGACTATGGTCCAATGTTGATGGTTAAATTGGTGCGAGTCTGACTTAAATTTTGGGTTTCTTGGAAGTCCAAAAATTAAAAAACTTAAAAAAGGAGGTGAAAGGAAAGGGGGATGGGATGTAGGCTGCCAAATACCTGGATGAGGAGCCTTGTAGATGCTTTGGATTGAGTGGCAATGGAGTTTGAAGGCTGTCAGTTCAGCCACAGCAAGGATCTTGGCTTGATCTCACTTAAAAGGCTAGAACCTTAAGAGTTTCTTCAATCTTGGACCTTTTACCAAATTGAACAGAAATAGTTGCAGCAGCAGACAGGCATAAGATTCCTCAGAAAACTATAGAGAAAATATCAAACAATCTGAAGTGTTTTAATTCTTCCCTCGGAGAAGGAGAAGGGTGTTATATATAGTTGTATAACTTTAGTTGGGCAGAATTTTCATTTCTAGATCAATTAGTAAACTGTTTTAGTACTCAGTCTACGCTCAACTTTTAGGCCCATGGAGTAGGCCCATGACCACAAAACCCTGTTGGACAAAGGCCCAGCACCCATATCTATCATCCCCAGGTTGATTTTAAACTATAATAGTCCAGTTCAAGGCTGTATCTGCATTACCTGCATCATTATCATGTTAGTATGTCGGTTTACATTTGCTGGCTCTGCTGTGTTTTTTTTTTCTTTTTTAGAGGGACTTGCTAAATATCTTTTGCAGAGAGATGAATGGAAGATGAAGATAAATTCCCTCACAAACTTAAGATAAATTCTTTGACAAATTTTCTGTAATGTTTTGATAGTTAAAATGCTGCATTTTTCATCTAAGTGTAGTATAACATATACAACATAACAGCTATTTATAATAGTAATGACTGCAGTGGCGTGATCGTCTGGTTGGTGCTCTTAAAGAACTGGAAGCTGGGCTATCAGCAGAAAAAACCGTTGGTGAAGTTGTTAACTTTAATGGAACTGTAGAAGAAGGGGCAGGCGAGGCATATCCTCTCAAGGTATTTGTTCTCTGTTTTTGATTCTTTCAATTTCAATTTCACACCATCCACTGGGTTTTCTGCCCGTGGATAAATACATATGTGAATTTGCATACAAGTTGTTGGTTGTGGTGTCTTTTATAATGTGGTCAAACATTTTACAGGAAGAGAAACCCTCGATGGAATCCACCTGTCAAGTCCATATTGAGACTGGGAAGAAAAGATCATTACAAGAGATTAGTGATTCAGTACAAGATGATGACATATCTACAAAACGAGTTAGACCAATGTCTACTGTGGAGATGTCAACTGAAGATTCAAAAGCAGTTGAGGGTAAAATTCCGTTGACTGGGTCAACAGATGGAGATTCTGGACGTGTTCAGCAACTTCTTGTGATGTTTGGTGCTTTGGTTGCCCAAGGTGAAAAAGCTGCTGGATCTTTGGAGATCCTTATATCAAGCATCTCTGCTGATTTGCTAGCTGAAGTGGTGATGGCTAATATGCGTTACCTTCCTTCAACCCGTCCAAAAGCTGAAGCGAATGAAGAACCAATGCTAAGTTCAGGTTATATCACAGGCACGGTTGGAAATAGTACCCAAGGCACACAGCCGTCATCATTTGTATCAAATATTCTTTCACTTTCTAGTGCATTTCCGCAGATAGCTAGGTTATTAAGTGCTCAACCGTCAACATCGCATGATGCCAATGTACGTGGTTTCTTTTTCTACTATCAGCTCATCCTGTGTTACTTTCATTTGCAATGATTATTTCCTCTGTTTCTTTTTTTCCTGGTCTCTGTGTTATTTCTCTGTTTCAATTGAATTGGATTTGATGGCGTTTTTGGTTTTGGGATGCTAAGAGCAGTTTGTGTTTTCCTACCACCTGCAGAAGTCTCAACTGACTAATGAACATCAAGCAGCGGCGGCAACTGATACCACTGTGGTGTCTTCTAGTATTAGTGATTTGACTGAAGCAGTCAAACCCACTGAGGTGGCAGTTAGTTCAAGTGTTGTAGTGGAGGACACTTCAGCCATTCTACCAGAGGCACATGATATGGGGAATTTTAAGGATGGGATACCTGGTCTGGATTCCTCTGTCTACAGTGACGGACTGTTGGAAACTGTTGATACATCTCGTTTGTCCTCAGCTGATTTACAAGGGACAAATCAGGACGAAGTTACTAGTTTGGACAGTTCTCTGAATTTTCCTTCAACTGGTTCCATGCCAGTAGATAGGACTGAGGAACTCAATCCTGCTAGCACAAGTCAGACGACAGCAACATCTGTTCATTTGTGTAGTCAATATATACTTCCTAAGATGTCAGCACCTGTTATTGACCTTGATGATGGACAGAAAGATCATCTACAAAAATCGGCATTTCTGCACATTATTGAAGCTTATAAACAAGTAAAAGTTGCAGGAGGCACACATGTCCGCTTTTCTTTGCTTGCTTGTCTGGGAATGGAGGTAGTGACCCCATTAACATACCTTTTTGTATATTCTTTTATTGTTAAGTAATGTTGCAACTCCTTCCTGCTTCCTTGGTTGATTCTAATGATATTTACTTGTTTTTTCTCCCCCTTCTGTTTCTGAGATTTATTAGACTGATATTTCAGAAACATCCTGTTTTTCTCTTCTCTTGCGACCTTTATTATGCAGTATATCATTAGCTTTGTTTTGAAATCTAATCAATTCAGAGGTCGATGCTGTGAGTCAATCGGTGCCCTAATAATTCACATATCCTTATTGAATTACCTTTTAGAAGAGTCCCTTGAATTTGTATAAATTATTGCTGAATCTGTCCGATTTAGACAATTGTTGCAATTAATTCAAATTGCTACCCAGTCCAAAATCAAGTTGAGTGGGTTGAAATGTGTTAGACCTGGTTATGCAAAAGTCCTCTCTCTCTCTCTCTCTCTCTCTCTCTTTTTTTTTTTTTTTTTTTTTGGGGGGGGGGAAGGTGAGCGTGATGGGGATGAGTTCTTGTCCTTTCATTCTTCAAGAAGTGTTTTAAGGGATTCAGAAACCTGTTTAATTTTTCTTTCTCTTTTCTGATTTTCTACAAGCATGAATTATGGGATTTGGTGTGCTCAATCACCTGTAAGAGATGAAGAGAGGTAGCAGTACCAAAGTGCTGCTTTTCCCCAGTTATCTTTTGTGAGAGAGCCAGGGAGGTGCTTAATCATCCTCTAAGAGATGAAAGGCAGTCATATTATTAGTGTGCTGATTCTGTGATGGCCTAAGATATGATTATGCCTTCTTCTTAGACTAGTTGCCTCAGAAAGATAGGATCAACAGGGTCTTGAACAAGCCATTCGCACTATATTCGGGTGACCATCAATGGTCATCTAGTGTAGGATAAGCAATAGTCAATTCTTTCTCGCTGGATTTGGCCTGCCGATTCCAGATTTTCTCCTAGGCTGTATTCTTCTTGGGCTGATTCTCGCTCAGACCCTTGCAGTTGAAATTCTACTAGTGCTGTTGGAATTCCAGGAAGTGGTCCTATAGGTTACCAAGCGTTAACAACTATGTTAATGATTATTTTCTTGGTAAAGCAAATGTTCATCTTGATTTCATTTTGTAGAATTGACCTTGTCTAAACAAATGTTCCTAGTGATGGAAGAACTTTTTCTGGAAGCATTTAAATGTTGGTTGATGATCGATGCCTCTAGGTAGTCTTGCTTACTGTTTCTACTTTTCTGTTACAAAGGGGAAAAATACAAAGGACTGATCCTGCTGTGATAGCTCTCACAAAAAAAAAAAACAGTGCAAAGGGAAGTGGAATATTCTCAAGTCTTTGGTTGGTGCAACCGTGCAAGTGAAGGTCATACATCTTATTGTTGTGGTAGAAAAATTTCAGTTGAAAAAGAAAATTAGTGTCCCAAAACAGTCAAAAATCCAAGAAAAGAAATAATTTTCTTTTCCTCTGTTTCTGACCAAACATCCACTTTCAATAAGCAGCCAATCACTTAGAATACTGGTAATTAAAATTCTGACACCTAGATTTTGAGGCTTGGCAGTAGGCTTTTAGAACTATCATACTGACAAATTTCAGCTGAAATAGAAAACACCAGGTATGGCTTTAGGGTTCCCATGTAGAACTAAAGTGTTGGTGCTGTACCTTTTTCATTCTTGGAACACAACTCAGCTCAATCCTAAAACTACAAGGGCTGATGTCACCCTGGTCCGAAATACTATCATGCGTCTTTCAGCAAGAAATTCAAGGTTTTGACTGACACAGGTTGAAGTTTCAACTGAAGGTTCAACCAGTTTTGGTCCATTCCTTTAATAACAGTCACTGCTATTGCAAGTTTTGACCTTTCTGCCTCTGTTTTGCAGCTTAGGTTTCGACCCTCCATTGGCTTTTTTCTTGGTTGTTGATTTCACTCTATTTCCACAATTCCTTTGCCTTCAAACACCACTTTTGCTCCTCCTTTGGGGATTTTGAGAGATTCACCAGTTCCAGCCAGGCACTCAACATGGAACTGCAGTTTGGGACGTTGTAGTTGCTAATTGGTTATTGTTTTTTGTTGACTTGTTGTATATGTAACCATTTTATCAAACAATTCATATATGTTGATGATTTTGCGCCTGTAGGCAATACAGTTTTTACTTGTCGGAACCAGTCATTTGTCAATATAATTGAATGATAACCTTTTGGTGGTTTTTTTTTGTTGCAAACTATTAGTTCCATTTTGTTTAGAACCAACACTTCAGTTTTATGCTTTAAATAGGTAGGAGGCAAGAAATCAGATGAAATGGAGGCCATATAAGTCCTAAAACCTAGGGTTAGAACCTTGATCGAAAGATACTAGGTTTTGACTGAAATTTCGGTTGAAACTGGAAATTTCTTTTTTTTGGCCAGGTTGAAACTGGCCTTGAAACTGAAATTGTGATCCTTGTTTATATGCATGGTTGGTAACATCTGGCTGAAATTTTAGTGAGATGTGACAGTCAAAGTTTCTAGGTGTAGCTGAAAATTAAATTTAGATGTTAAACTAATTCATTTCAAGTTGCATCTCATCTCAGCCTGGTCAAAATTGTCTAAATGTTTGAAATTCCAGTGAAATGTAGCACTACAAATGGTTAAGAGTGTTGAAATTTTAGGCATTAGTCATGCATATATTTGGATGACTTCATTAGTGTTATATTAAAGATTATTTACTTTATTGCTCAGTCAGCATTTTGTGTCTTCTTCTGCAGTATCCTTTGGAGTTAGACCCATGGAAGCTTCTTCAGCAGCATATATTATCAGATTATTTAAATCATGAGGTAAATGAACACTAAATAAGGCTTTTTTTTGTGCCTAAATTTGCACGCACTTGCAATGTTATTTTATTTTTCCATGGTTATGTTATTGCTTACTGTATGTTTTATACAAAAAAGAGTGTGCAAAGGTGTTAAATCTTCTAAATAATAGCCTGACTGTAACATCTCAAGTTATGAGCCAAGTAAGAAAACAAAATTGGATTTCTTGCCATGAATGTTTCTTTCCTTTGCTGTTACAGTACTTGCTGATTATATTTCTTTTGTGTTGTGTATTAAACTTACTCTAGTTCCATCATGTCCTCATTGCTTCCTTGTAGTTTCACTTGTTTCATATTTGAAAAATATAACTAATACTAGAAAATTTGTTGGAAAATGTTCCTTGACACATTTACCTGGAATACTTTTATCATGCTAGGCAGTTTTCAGCCACATGGTCTCATAATTTGGCAGGTTTACTCAGAGTTCTTAATGTGGAAAATTATTAATAATGGCATGTTTTAATTGATCAGAACACATTCTAGGATAGGTACAAAGATGATAATATCTAAGCCTAGAATACCCTTGTAGCCATTTTACAACACTCCCCCTCAAGTTGGTGCATAAATGTCCCAATTTTGGTAGCAGTGGATTCGTAACTTTTGTGTAAATACTCTTTTGTAGGAATGTTGGCTAGCTAGTATCTAGACTGAATAAATGGAATCTGTTACTCCTTGCTCCAGCTTCTCCTGATGAAATGACCATCTATTTCAGTGTGGATGATACCGCCGTGCTGCACTGGGTTATGATCTGCACTTAATGTAGATTTTCTTAGCAATCACACTCTGAGAATCAATCGGATGTGAGATTGAAGAAGAAAGCAAGGAAGAAGAAGTAGAATCAGCAGGGTAGAACTGCTCCTTGTGATTCTGGGAAATCACAGGCCCTCTATTTATACCTTTAATTCCTCATCAATTACAAACTTGTGGGACAAGTAATCTTGTCCTTTACGAAAAAGGACAGAAAATTCTGTCCAAAATAGAAACTACTAAAAATGGAAACCATCCTAAGAGAGATTATTTCTCAACCAAGCAATAAGAAAATTAGAAACAAACAAAAATAGAAAGTTCAAAAAGGGAAACTTCAGATTGCAGCGATCCAATTTAGTTTGCAACTGTATCCAAACTTGTGCAAATCTTAACATCTTTCACCGTTGGGGGCATACAGGCAGCTGAACAAGAACACATAAATCATGAAAACGGCCTTGAAACTACAGAAGCTCACAAATAGCACGGGCCATAGCCCAAAATTCTTCTTCAGCACTGATTTGAGCAACACAGGTTGCTTCTTTGCAGTCAAGTCACTGAATTTCCACCAATGTAATTGCAATATTCCAAGGGTCAAACTCTGATTATCAGGACACTCGTGTAGGCCTCTATCTGGAAGCGATTTTGGGGAGGGGAAAAACACCTTTCTCAATATCCTGTTTGCTGCCTTTTAGGTGAGTGGGGTGCAAATTATGCGTGTACTGGCTCACACACTAACTGAAAATGCTGTATATGGCTGTGTATGAGACATGTTTACTAAATGACTTAGCTACTCTAGCTATGCTCGTCCACATGATCTTCATCTTTACTCCTTCGGTGAGTGTTTGGTTCCAAGGGGTATCTGCAGGCTTACGCTGCAACATTTTTGTTTCAGATATCGGGTCAAGAGTATACTTCTGTTGTGGGAGGAAGATTCCTTGGGTAGAATGAGCAAATGCCAACCCCCAAAGGAAATATCTTAGATTTCCTAGTGGCTTGATTTCAAATTCTATCTCCAAGTTGGCCTTCAACTTCTTCATCTCATCAATATTGCTTCTAGTAATGACAATTTCGTCTACAAAACAAATCAACAACATGGCGTGCTGGTTTTTCTTGTTGATGAGCAATATGTGGTTAACACCCCCTTGTTTGTAGCCGATTGACACCATTGGTATGGTATATGGAAGTCTCAATACCAAGTTCTCAGTGATTGTTTTAGACCATACAAATGACATGCTTTGCCTGGGTTTCTTTATTAGTTACCACAGTATGTCAAAACCTCTTTTAGGATCTCCATGAATAAAGCCATCTTTTGCCTGAAGAAAGCCTTTTTTGCATTTAACTTTTGAAATTCTAATCTTAATTGGCTGTGCACAAGATGATTATTTCTGATACTATTCATGTTCGCGACAAGAACAAAGGTTTCTTGACAGTCGATCCTATGCATGAGCGAACACTCGAGCATTCAGCTTGTCCTTGTATGTTCCACTAGTCCTATTCTTATCTTCCATGCGTTAGTGAATACCCATTTGCGACTAAGCAATTTCTTTCTTAGAAGAAGCTTGGAGACTTCTCAGTTCTCACGCATCATCTTTTCCAAGTGCCTCTGATTTTGATTCATTGTATCTTTCCATCTTGGATTGGCTGTTGCTTCCCACCATTTGTAAGGGATGGGAACATAATACAAGGTGGAAACAGAAGTATGGGAAAGAGAGTATTAGGAAAGAACCATAGAAAAAAATTCGAGGGAAACTCAAGTTTCGACTGGGTGAAAATGGGAAACCTAGGTGGGATTTCGAGAAATTTCGAGGAAACTTAGGACTTTTTCGTGCAAGTTTCGACATCAAATTCCGACAGGTTTTAGGAAGTATTTTAGGGTGGAACTCTGCATTTATGCTAATTAGAGTATAAAAAACACATTGGCACATGCATTTTGCTAAAAAAGTCAGTGTAGATATGTCATTTAATGTACATAACATCAATTTAGAGTTGTCCAAGAAGTACACTATAAACTTAACTACTTAAGTACATAACATTCAATATATAATTTCTAGCTTCAAAACATCAAATACAAAGTAACTGACAATAAAAGGAAAGTACAACTCAGTGCCAAGAGGAGTGCCTTGGTGGATCCATCCTGTGAGCTGAGTAGTACTATACCTGTAACATCCTCTTCTCCAACCAACGAACATAGACATTCCATGACATTTTATGCCTATGGTTGTCAAGGTAATTGACAACTGCAACTTTGTAAGTCTAGTTATCAACATGCCTAAGATAACTAGTTTGAGAGAATACGCAATTTGGATAGGGAAGTCCTGATGGAGGGGGTATTTCTCATGGTATTTAAGAAACAAAAAAATTGAAAATTTGTGAAAGTTATGAAACTTACAAGAAAAAGTCTCAGGTTTCCACTAAATTTCCCAGGTTTCCATGAAATTTCCCATGTTTCCCATGAAATTTGAGAATTATTTTTTCTCATGAACCAGCTGGTCTAGCTGGGTTGAACCAAGTTTCAAGAGTTTTCGATGAAATTTCGACAGTTTCGATTGAAACTTGGGACTTTATTTTGGTCCCCTAGTTTTTCCTTTCGAGGTTCCCAAAATGGAAAATTTCGCAAGTTTTGACCGAATTTCTTTCTATGGAAAGAACATGAGAGATGGAATACTGAGTGCAATTTCTATAGGGTTTTTGAATTTCAATTGGTAAATCTAGGTTAGGATCCAACAAAGACTTATAGGGAGAAGGGGTTGATGGACTTGGATTGGAGAGCATTGACAGGTTAGCTACAGTAGTGATGGTATTGTCAACTTGCTTTTGTTTGTGTAATGTTCCTCTGGTAAAACCTTCAAGGTAATGAATTTCCTAGGTCTCTCCATCAATCTAATATTGCTCCTATTATTGTCCTCCATCCTTGAATTCAATTGAAGTGTCTTCTACGATAGGAACATCAAGAGAAGTAGTATAAGGCATGTCCTCTTCCCTTGTAATCCCCCTGGAGTGGAGCGTGAGATGAAAAATACAGCTTTGTCTGTTAAAAAGCAACATCTATAGTTACAAGCAAGGAACAAAAGTTTGCTCGGTTTGCCGGGTTCGCTACCGGGCGAACTGGAGAAATATCGCTGAAATCTCGGCGATATTTCGCCCCTCAATTCAAAAAATTTCGCCCCCTATTTTGGGGCTATTTTGCTCAATAATTTTGGTAAATTTGATGCAAATATGTGGTAAATTTAAATTATTTCCTATAAATATTTCCATTTAAATCTCCTGCCTAGCCACATTTAACATACCTTCTAAGACCTAAATCATTCAGACATAATTGGAATGATTAACAGAAGATTCTATTACAAAATTCCTTCACAATTTAAATTGTTTCCATAAATTATTTCATGTATATACTATTCCTAATCACATTTGGCATGTTGACTTTTGAGGACTAAATTGCTAGAATATAGTTGGTAAGATTGCTCATTAATCTTGAAGATTTTGCTATAAAATGTCTTCCTATCTATAAATTATTCTATATAGATTCTCTTCCTAATTATATTTATTACATTAACTTTTGAGTCTTGAATCATCGGGATAGAATTGGTAAGATTGGGATAGAATCATGAGAGAAATCGTCTAAAAATTGCAAGAAATAACGTAAAAATCGCAAAATAATAATAAAATAATATTGATTTTTCGATATATTGTGAGATATTGCCGAGAAATCGGCAATATCTTGCATATCTGGTTTCGGGAGGGGGTTTCGTTTCGCCCCCTCCCGGTATCACCGAAATTCGACGATATTTCGCCGAATTTCAGCGATATATAGTTCTATGGTTACAAGTCATAATCTAGTGTAAGGGCGGTGGCAGTTGTAACCCTTCTGAGTTGCCGTAGCCCAGAAATATGCAGTGCAACCCGTATTGATCAAATTTTCCATGAACGTGATGACTCTTCGTAAAACTAAACATCCAAAAACCTTAGGTGGCACCATGAAGGGTGCAAAACTCAATAACGCTTAATGAGGCCAGTGGGAAGACAAGACTCGGGGTGGTAGCTGCAGATTATCAAGTTATGCTGCCAACAATATTCCCCAAAAACAAGGTGGAACATCATAGGAAACATCGAGGATATGTCTTTCTCCCAATGTTGTTGATTCTTCCGATTGGCCATTTCCATTTTGATCTGCAGTCTCCATGCAACTCATGTGGAGGATAGTATCGTGGTTATGGATACATCTAGAATGAGTCATCAACATATTCCTTCCATTGTTCAAGTCGAGTATCTTCAACTTGTCATCAAATTTGGTTTGAACAGTTCTGTGGAATAGTTGGAAATAGGAAAAATCATCGCTCTTTTGTTTCATAAGACCCAGATGGTACTTCTAAAACCATCTATGGAAGTCACAAACTACCTATAACCAGAAGTCAAAACAGAAGGGGGAAGGCCCCACATATTAGGGACAATAAACTGGAAGGAACCAAATAATAGGAGGAGATTTGAGGGCAGAGAACATCCCTGGTTTCATGTCACACCAAGATAGAACAAAAGGCTCAGGTAGGAATCAGTGTCACTTCCCTCCTGAGAACCTTATAATAGTTTGCACTTTGCACATTTAGAATTGCCTCCACTAATTAATTATAAGCTTAATGCTTGATCTCTAAAACTCACAGACTAGTAGGCTTTCTTTAGCTTATGATAAATTAAACCTTAAAAGCACTCATAAGATTATCTGTATTTATGCAGAGTTCGTATATTATGAAAATGGCATCCATGTGAATCTTGAGCTCATGTATTAAGATTGAAAAACATTGTTAATGGATTGCAAGTGTTATTTTAGATTCAAAATCTTTTGTATGCTTTATGTAATTAGATTATAGGAATTTTTCTTGGTGAGAGAGGCTCTGTGGGTGGTGATATTTATTTGGCTACTGATCTGCTAGCACATAAGTTATGGTCTTGAAGCTTCTATGATCATCTGCCTCCTGTTCTCCTTTTCTTTTTCCTTTTTCTTTCTCAATCTTATTTGTGTTGTGCAACTGAAACAGTGAACTCTTTCCCATTCAAGTGTATTGTAGGATCAATCTTGTAAAGCTATGTGCATCTTCTATATTTGATGTGTGTGTAGCATTGGGTGAATAATTTGATAAACTGGAATTACTCATGTCCTGTAAAAGAAAATTCAAGTGGCTAACGAAAGTTGTTGGGTGTTATCAGGGGCATGAGTTGACATTGCGTGTCCTCTATAGGTTATTTGGGGAGGCAGAACAAGATCATGACTTCTTCTCTTCAACAACTGCTACTTCAGTATTTGAAACATTTCTTATGACTGTGGTCTGTATTCATATATATATTTATCTTTCAAAGCTTGTACATTATTCATTTTGTGTTTCAACTATTTCTGATAAAAAGAGATAATATGTAGGCTGAAACACTTCGAGATTCCTTTCCTGCCTCAGACAAATCATTAACTAGGTTGCTGGGAGAAGTTCCTTATCTGCCAAAGACAGCTTATAAGTTTTTAGAGTCTATGTGCTGTCCTGGAAGCAACGAAAAAGATGACAAGGAACTGCAAAGTGGGGATAGAGTTACTCAAGGCCTCAGTGTTATATGGAGCCTGATTTTATTGAGACCTCCAATTCGGGATACCTGCCTGAAGATTGCTTTACAGGTTTATATTTTGCTGTTTTTCCTTATTTTTTGTTGACACCTGCAACCTGGAAAAGAAATGCTTATTTTATTCATAGAACCAAAGGTTTATGCTTTGTTGTTCCGGTGTGGTTTTCTTGATTTAAAAACCAATCTGTTGGAGCGTGTCTTAGTTATGTTATCTAATTTATATGGTACTCATTTACCTTTTATGGTTTTCTGATTCCTAGATTAATGAGAATTGGAAATTAAACTCTCTTCAACTGCCAGCTTCTTTCCATTGTGTTTCTTGGTTGTGGGAAATAGAGTCCGTTGTGTTTTGTATTTCATATTAAAATTTTGTTGGTAGTTCACATTAGAGAAGCTTGGTATTTTATTTCTGTTGTTTCAGTTGGTAACATGCAGAATGCTTTGACTCCATTGTAGTTGTGCAAATTAGGTTTTTCTGTCTCTAGTTCAGTTACATTAATACTCTCATAGTTTTGTGTAGCCCATTGAGAGATGTACTGTTGGGAATTTTTTCTCATGTTAGGGGTCTCCTGTTTGTGCTCCTTAATGTTTCCTTCACAATAATACAATAACAATTGCAAGAAGCAGCAGTCTTATCCCAAGTTCCCAACTAGTTGGGTTGGCAACATGGATCCTTACCTTCCAATTGACTCAATTCGCGGTCATACTGGATACAAGGCCTAAGCCATGTGTATCTTTTCTCATCACTTCTCCTAAAGTTATTTTAGGTTTGTTTGTAGCTCTTTTAGCTCTTCAATCTAGATAAAATCACTCCTTTGTATTGGGGCACTTAAAGGTTTCCATTGGACATGACCATGGCACCTCAAAGGATTTTCTTGTAGCTTTTTATGGGGGCTACTCCCAAACCAGCTCTAATATTGTCGTTCTTAGTCCTTCCTAGATTCCAAATGATCCATCTCAACATGCTCATTTTTGCTACATTGAGTTAATCTATATGATTTTCTTGATAGCTTAACACTTTGCACCATACACCGTTACTGGTCTTACGATGGCCCTATCGAAATTTTATTTGAGTTTTAACGAATATATCAATCACATAAAACCCCGAGTATACCAAATCATTTCACCTATCCTTTTTTTAATTATCTAGAAAACATCATCCTCTATATCACCTTCTTTATTTATGGTTTAGTCATGGTGCCTTAAAATAATCACTTTGCGGAATCTCCTAATCATCAAGTGTCACCGCTTCATTACTTATTTAAGTATGACCAAAGCATAAAGCCAGTTGATATCCATGGCTCGAACTTGGCATTAATCCTTACTTATGTCTCATATACGAAAACAATGTCATCAACAAAAAGCTTACACCAAGGAAGCTCATCTTGAATGTCTCTGGTTAAATTATCCATGATAAGAGCAAATAAATAAGGGCTTAAAGCTGATCCTTGATGTAATCCAATTGTAATACGGAACTCACCAGCTTGGCCGCTTCCCCTTTTTACAATTGTCATTGAACCATCATCATACACATCCTTGTCTTCATATTTACTTGAAACATTTCTCTTATCTAGTATTTTTCATGTTAACTTTCTAAAGACTCTACCATAGGCTTTTTCTAGGTCAATAATGACTACATAAGATCCTTCTTACATTTGCTAGACCTTTCCATAAGTCTCTTAATAAGGTAAGTAGCTTCTTGATATAGGACCCTGCACCACCCCAAGAAGACTCATGAGGATCAAATGATGGCCTAGGGTTGTGCTGCCTAGCACCCTACGGCCGGCTTAGCAGTACAGGAAGTTACGGTCCAACATATGGGTAATTTTGTAATTTTAGGGCAATCCTAATTGAGTCCTGTTGAGCCTAATTAAACTTGGAATTTTATTAGGAGTCTAGTCCTACTTATTTTTTTGTTATCTAGGAGCAAGGCTGTCAAAGCATCCGCCTAGGCGGCCGCCTTGGCCCATTTCTAGGTCAAGGCAACCTGATGTCGCTAGGCAATGCCTTATCGCCTTGCTTGGTGTTGCCTTGGTTTTTGCTGCCTTCTATCGCCTAGCATCGCCTTGTCGCCTTGACAACCATGCCTAGGAGTTATCTAATAAAGGCTATAAATACATAGTCATGATTGTAACCAAATCAGTTTTGATGTATAAAATTATTGACGGAGAATTACAGTCAAGATCAATGGATCAAGTGGGTTATTAGGGTTTCCTGCACAGGAAAGGCCTGCAGCAGCTTGGTTGATCAATTTTCTTCCCTCTTTTCTTCATTCCCCAGCCTCCTAAACTTGGTAAGCATTCATTCCTAACCTTCCCTCATCTCCTACCCCCATCACACCCCTCCAATTCTCCTCTCTCTCTCTCTCTCTCTCTCTCTCTCTCTCTCTTGCGGCACCCCCCCCCCTTCTTCCCCAAAACCGTAGTTCCTATATCTTCCAATTCCCACCATAGGAATCCCTCCCCTTTTAGATTCATCATCTGCACAGCTTCCCTAGCACTCGACTCCAAGTAGCAACCCTAATCTTTCTCTTGAAACCCTACTTCTCCCAGAACCCTAACCCTAGGAATTTTGAATCTGAGACTGAAAACAATCAAGATCAGATTCAAGTTCAAGCACCCTAACCCTATACCCTTCTGACTGAACCCTATATACCCTACCCTTTCAACCCTAAAAGCCCTAAAAGCCTAGGTGATCCCAACCGCAGGGTTTGAGAAACCCTCTAGGTAACCCCAACTGCTGGGTTGAGAAACCCTAATTTTATCTTTGCTCCCTAAATGAACTTAGACTTTGGCCCTCATCCTTTTGATGATACATAACTTCTTCCTAGCACAAAACCAATTAGTTCTCTATAAGAGTTTTTTCTTATCTCAAATGGGTTTCAATTACTATCTCCCATGATTTTATGGTATGACTCATCAGTTTTATATCTCATAGTTATTGAAACTTTGGATATCCGCATTATTGTTTTCTTCGCTATATGTTTTTTATTAAAATTCTCTGTACTATGTGGTTTCTCATTTTGCATGAAAATCTTCTAGTATGCACCTGGATGAGCAATTAGGATTCATCTTTCCTGAACCCCTCTCTCTCTCTCTCTCTCTCTCTCTCTCTCTCTTTTTCTTTTTTCTTTTCTTTTCTTTCTTTCTTTCTTTCTTTCTTTCTTTCTTCTTTCTTTCTTTCTTTCTTTTTTTTTTTTTTTTTTTTTTTTTTTTTTTTTTTGCATTTTTTCAAGCTGTTTGAAACCAGGGAAGTTCTATTCTGAATCAGTAGTGGACATGATTGCTGTGAGTAAAGATTCATTGGTTTACTCTGCTGACTGACTGACTGACAGATAGATTTAAAAACGGACTACTGGTTGCCAAAAAAAATTAAGATAGTTTCCGTAGGGATTAGTGATCTTGAACTTCTTGTATGTTGACGTAAAATGTGTAGCTACATGAAAAGGATTTTCCAGTGACTCCATGTTCAAGAAGCAAAATAGACATAGCAGACCTAAATATCGGTCATGCTACTTAAAGACACAAATAAAGCTGGACAGCTTCAGACAGTTCAGGCTGCAGCATATGGCTTTAGCCCTTAAGCGTGTGTCCAGCTTTCTTTAGTTTTGACTGACCAAGTAGAATAGGCTTAAATATTAAAATAGGGAATTTTCCCTAGCTATAATTTGCTGCTTTATTTGACTCTGTATTCTGAACCCAAATATGCTTTTTCTTTAAAATGAAAAATGGGGATATAAAAAGAAAAAAATACCTCATTTCTTAATCTTCTTTCATCTGGAATTTATGAAAGTTGTTTATCAACAGACTTGTCTTTAGTTGTTATTTTGAGTGTAGATTTGTTTGTGCTTTGATAGAGTGCAGTTCACCACTTGGAAGATACGGAAATGATTTTTCTTTAAAATGAAAAATGGGGATATAAAAAGGAGAAGATACCTCCTTTCTTAATCATCTTTCATCTGGAATTTATGAAAGTTGTTTATCAAGACTTGTCTTTAGTTGTTATGTGTAAATTTGTTTGTGCTTTGATACTTGATAAAATGCAGTTCACCACTTGGAAGAAGTACGGATATGTTTTTTGGATATAAAAAGGAAAAGATACCTCATTTCTTAATCTTCTTTCATCTGGAATTTATGAAAGTTGTTTATCAACAGACTTGTCTTTAGTTGTTATTTTGAGTGTGAATTTGTTTGTGCTTTGATAGAGTGCAGTTCACCACTTGGAAGAAGTACGGATGAAGGCAATACGTCTGGTAATGTCATCGATAGTTTTCTCTGAGAAATTGCAGTTGGCTTTTTGCATCTTCTTTAAACTATTGTGTTTTGAGTGGTTCTTAATCTTCAGGTGGCAAACAAGCTTTATCCTATGTCGTGTATTGCTCGACAAATTGAAGATTTTGCCAATGACATGCTACTCTCAGTAATGAATGTTCCCAATGCTGCAGAGGGAATAGAAGAAGGACCGATTACTGAAGGGCCAAAGGTATTATTTTTATATTCAATAGGTATCAGTAAAACAGAACTTGTTTTCCTTGAATAATGCAAGTATCCCCTTCTCTCTCTTTTATTACATATTGTCTATAGCTTTTCCTTCTATATCCGAGGTTTCAAAGTTTCATATTTTTACCCTATTTCTACTTTCCCTGGGTTGAAAATTTTGATATGGGATTGAGCAAAATTATTATTTCTCTCGCCTAGACTTGGATTTCTAATAAAATTCGGTAGGTTCAGAAATATATTTGTGCTGTATTATTGATTCTATGCCATAACCTGTGGGTGTGCTTCAAGTCCCCCTCCAGTCCCTCAGAATTACTTGATGGGCATTATCAGTGAAATACCTTGTTTAATTGCTTCAATTAGTTTCAACTACTTCATTAATTATGGGAAACTTCATTTTTTTTTTAATTTTATAGTTTTATTATGATTTTTACAGGAATCTGATTTGGAAAAGCCTGCAAATGAACTGGCAGTGAGTGCAGCCACCAAAGAAGTTGTCTCTGATAGTACATGTTCTTCAATCTCAGATGCGCAAAGATGCATGTCTCTGTATTTTGCGCTTTGTACAAAGGTCTTCTTTGACGTTCTATTTTCAAGAATCTGACATACTTTTTTTTTTGTTGGGGGGAGGGGGTTATTGTTGTGTTTCTCAAACTAAAGTTGAGTTCATGCTATACGGTAAATTAATCAACCTTTTGGTGGAATCTCCTCTACAGAAGCACTCACTTTTTCGACAAATCTTTGTGATATATAAAAGCTTACCGAAGTCTGTAAAGCAGGTTTGGTTTGCTATATCCACTCTACCTATTATTGTTGCTTTTAGAAATTTTATTATTATTTCTGTAGTTCTGTTTCATTTTCCCTGCATGCTCCATGCTTAATTCAGTTAGACCAGTGCAGGCAGTTCATCGACATATTCCAATTTTAGTTCGCACCATGGGCTCTTCATCTGAACTTCTTGGGATCATTTCAGATCCACCAACTGGATGCGAGAACCTTCTAGTGCAGGTTTTCATAATAATCATCTTTTTCGTTTTCTTTCTTTCTTTTCTTCTCTCACTTTTTTTTTTTTGGGTGTTGTCTTGTGCCACTGTCAGCATATGATAATTAACTCTGTAATTTTCCTCCCCTTTGTGTCAGGTTCTACATACACTGACGGATGGTATAATTCCTTCACCTGAGCTGATCTCAACTATTAAAAAACTATATGACTCAAAGCTAAAGGTAAATTATCTTTCTTTGTATTTCAACTAGTAGTGAAGGTTTTGTTTATTGGTATCTGATCTTTCTGATCTGGTGCATCGCTGAGTAAGACCCTTTTTGTGCTTGATTATCTGGTTTTTTCGGTTACAGGATGTAGAAATCCTCATTCCAGTATTGCCATCTTTATCAAAAGATGAGGTAATATTCCCTTCTTTTCCTTTGAGACAAGAATGTATTTTGTTGGCATGTTCTGAATTGATTTGACTGCATGCTTCTGGCAATGTCCTTAAATAATCAAACTTCCGTGACCTCTACATCATTAAGGAAAAGTTGTGAGATGTATCTCCTTGAATAAAGTTGATTGCTGAAAGAATTTTCTTTTGGCTGGCCCCATTTATCTGGGGATTTGAGCTGGGTTAATTTGTATCATGATAAGAGTTTCATTATTATATTATTAATGCTATTGCAAGGGGTGTTTTCGGTATATTACTCTTGTCCTAATGAGTCTTTTCTGTAGTACCTAGGAGTAAGGGGTATCCTTATAAATTCTAGAGACAGTATGTTATATAATACATCTTTCTGCTTGCAGTTTGATTTTCTGCTGGTTTTCTTCCTTACCTGGGATCCACCTCTTTTCTGTCTTTGTCTGTGGTGCTGATAACATGTTAATATTTTACATGGAATCAAAGTATGCGTTTGGTAACGTTTCTGTTCTGAGAAACCAGTTCTTATGCAAAACCGTTTTTTAATGTTTCTGTGCTAAAAGACCGTTCTTTACTTGAAAATGGGCGTTTGATAAATCCGTTCTGAAAATATTTTTAAAACACTAAATAGAATATGTTGGTGTTTTTTTTTTTTGGGTTGAAAAATAGTTTGATAAACTTGTTCTAAGGCATCAATTTGAACCAATTTTATCACTTACGTTTCTGTTCTTTGGTAAAAACATCTTTTTTATGGTCTGCAAAAAGCGTTCTTTAGAACACTTTTCTGACTGGTCCGTTCTTAAAGAACAGAAGAACGAACCGTTTTATCAAACGCCTTTAACCCGTTTTTCCGTTCCCAAAGAACAGAAAAACGCCAGAAACGTTTTTTAAGAACGTTATCAAACGCGCCCAAAAAGATTGATCGGTCACTACTGTCCTTCCTCCTCCTTATTCTAAAGGACACCTTAGAGTTTCTTCCTGTAGCGTGCAACCACCTATTGCTGATATTTCTTTTGATACCATGAACCCCTAGTTATATTATATGAAGACTTGGGTTATTGCTGTGAATGAGTACCTGCAGATGTACTGTTGAAGCCCTGCAGTCATCTGTCAATTACTGAAAACCTGCGGCTGTTTTCTCTTCTACTCCTTCCCTGTGGCTACATGAGGCGCTGGTTCTCAGTGTATGGCGACTTAAACTATGTTGTCTATGTATGGATTATGGTTGGTAATGAACGTCTGATCAGTTGGTCACGTCTATTACAGTTTTTTGGCATGCTATTGATGTACCTCAATTGAATAAGGGCCAATGCCAAGATATGTACAACAACCAACTCAAATTGGGTGGAAAGGGTAAGTTTTGGTTTAGGCCTTTAGGGTGTGGGATATGAATCTGGATACCCCTCTTTTGGGGTGGTTGAAATGGGCTCTCTTTTTTAGGTTTTCGAGGGCCAGTTCTATCCACGTTTATGGGGTGTATGTAAGAAGAGGCAATACCAGGCTGTTTCCAACAAGGTGTCCAAGTCTTCCCTCTAGGCAATGAAGGAGCTTGGATGCCTCACCATTGCCATGGTGATGCCTTAATTACTCTCTTTGGATAGTGTTGAAAACACCCAATGCTTTCTAGAAGAAGTGAGACATTAGATGGTTAGGAACCACAATCGGGGTGCGCCGCATTATGGCATTAGGAAGTAGGAACCTGGCATGCTGAATTTTTAGTTTCACATCAATTCGAGGACTTCATTTCTTTCCATATCTTACATTTTTCAGCCAAAACAATTAAATGACTGACTGCTAAACTGAATGTTAGTTGAGTTATGTGGCACGCTTTGAAAAGATATAAAATGTCTTGGACTGAAATCACTAAAATGCTATAATTTTTAAGATAATATGAATAATGTCCTGTCGCTAGTATTTTTCTTCACTAGGTCCTTGTGTGGATGCTTGGGAGTAACTTTCAGATGGTGTGTTGATGAAATGGTTTACGTTAAGAAGTCGATTTTAAAAACATATGTATGCATTGATATAAATGAATAGATATGTATGCATTGATATAAATGAATAGATTTTTGTAAAGCTCTATCTGAAATAAAGGAATAGACTTTTGCCCGGTTAGAACTTAGAAGTTTGCACTGTTATGGAGCAATATACTTCTGTTACTAGCCATCCCATGCATTCTGGACACTAAATCATCTGCTTATGGTTTTCTCCGACAAACTATGAAACTTTGGGGTTTATTGTTGTTGTACTATAGATAACATCTTCATCTCAACATCCTTCCCATGCTTCCTTCTACCCAACACTCTGTGCCATAGTAAAGTTATACTGTTGAGATTTGGTGTGGTTAATGCAAAGTACAATACATAGGTATGTGACTGTTCTAAAGAGAGTGATCCTTCTTTTTCTATGACCCCCAAAATCCTCTTCTTCCCCCCCCCCCGGGGTTATTTGTTGCTTTGATTTCCATAAACTATGCCTTTTGCTTTCTTTTCTGCATTTACCTGTATGATTTACAACCCGGTTTTGTTAGGTGTTGTCAATTTTCCCTAAGCTTGTTAATCTTCCACCAGATAAGTTCCAGGCAGTGCTTGCATGTATACTCCAGGTACCTTTCTTATTGAAGATGTTTACTTTCAAAGTCTTTTCCTTTTTGTAAACTGATATGATATATTCATGTGGTTTTTTTCCTTTTCGCTTAATAATATGCATTTTTTTTTTCCTTATTAGTCTAAGAGGGAGATAGAAATATGCCTTAGGGTTTTTAATGTGTTTTTCAGAGGGTTGGCTTGCTGATTAGTGTTCTCTTCTCTTTGTTGTTTGCTTAATTTCTTTTTGAACTTCGATGCAAATGTTTTCCTAGATCAACTTCATTTTAAATCTCCCATGTGTGCTTTTACTGTTAAACCCCCTTCATTGTGCACGTAATCACTTATCATTGATGATGTCATTTGGCGTCATGGTTAAGTGATTAAGTGCTAAGGCCATTTTTATTTATTTTGATTCCTCTAGATTCTATATTATCAAAATGTTCCTCACCTCTATCAATTGTCTTATTGTCTTTCAGAGCCGCCAAGTAGACTTTAATCATCTGGAACCATCATCAAATGCCATTTCTTTTTTCTTTACTAGTACTTTTTTGCCCTTTGAGTAACTAATTACTTCTTGCTGCCTTCATTATTGAGCGGTCATATAGTTTATCTCCGATTTTGGCTACTTCTAGGTGTCCCCCTTTTTTTTTTCTTTTTCTGAATAAAATATTCATTACCAGAGGAAGCAAACAATACAACAAACAGATTGCATAAACCTGTCTTGACAGATGGGGAGTAGCAGAAGTATGAGAAAGAGAGAGGCAACATCCCAATAAAATGAAAAACAGACTAAACAGGGAGATGGTGCGCTGGAAGGGGCCAAATATAACAATGATCTAACAACGAAAAAGAAATTTGACACTCCTTTAGTCACACTTAATTGGTAGTCTCCACTTTCACTTCTTTTTTCTTTTGGATGATCAAAATATCCATAACCTAATCCATCTTAAGAATCTAAATTTGGTACCATCTTTTATTGTTGCTCACCATCCAAATATTCGAGATGGAGGCTCAAAGCTTAGAAGATAAATCTAATTGCATTGATGTGAACACAAAAACACCAACCAGCCGAAAACTCAAGTGGGGCCCCTAGGATGGCTCCAAAAAGCCTCCATAACCTGGCTGAACCCTATTTGGGGGTATTTTACCCCTTTTAAATTCTGAAATTATTTCTAGAATATTTCAGAAGTTTTAATTGAGTTTAAATTAGTAAGTTGAGTTGAATTTGGTTTGGATTTAAGAGTCTTATTTTGATTCAAAGTTATTTTGGATGAGTCCTAGGTTATCTTAAATTAGCATGTGCTTTTTAAGTTAGTTAAAAGTTTAATTAGCATGTCTATTAGTAGATCCCAAATCTAGGATTGAGCTCTTTAAGTAATTAGATTTCATTTTTAGTGTTTTGGTCAAGAGGTGGGATCCTTGTCAATTTGGATTCCCCTCCTTTCTTCCCCACAATAGCAGCGGCCCCTCCCCCTGTTAAGTCCTTTTCCCCTGCCCCTTTAGACCTCTTTCCCCCTTTCCTAGGATCACCCCTAGCCCTAGGAGGTATTCCTTAGTTATTTTCCCAATTCAGCCTATTTTTCCTGCCCAAAAAAAATTCTGAAAACCCAAAGTTATACAAATTCAGACCTTCTTAAACCTCTGAACCACTAAACCCCTAGTTCTGAAATTGCAGAACCAGCAAGGACAGACCCTAATTCCCCTAGCCGTAACTTCTTAAGACTTGTTTTCTGATTTCTGCAAATATCCAGAATTCCTGTTCACACTGTATCTGAGTTTGAGAGTGTGAAAACGCCCTCTATAACCCTAGAATTTGCATTCTTCTTTGCTGGAAATCCCTGGGTAAACCATAGATCCAGGGAAATCCCAATTCTATCCTTAGCCATGGACCTGGTTTACATCAGGAGGACACGCTGTTCAGGCCCAGGGTTTTTTTTTGTTTTTGTTTTTTTTTTAATGAGATGGAGAAAGGGGGAAATCACGTTACTAACAGTAACATACAGCCTTCCTATTAAAACTTAAATAATCAAATATCATCACTGAGCACCTCCTTAGACTACAAGAAAAATTAAGCAATAAACTTTGAATTAATAGAAACCTAACTAAGATAGAAGGCAACTGAAATAAGAAACTACCAAACTAAGCTAATGCTTAAAAGAGAAACTACCAAAATAGTCCTATGTAATCTACCCAAGCAAATAAAAGGCTTTTAATTTATTACTATTTCCATCCCTTCCCCTTCAGAGCAAAAAACCAGTTTAGGGCCATCCCTTGGTCTAGATCTCCAGAGTGGATCATGTCACTCCAGCCAGGCTAAGGCTCCTTACATGGGAGGCACTAGCTGCCAGCAGCAGCAGGTGTTGAGCAAAAGGAGCTTTTGTCAGTGGCAATTTCATAAAGAAAGGAACTTGATCAACTCATATTTTCCTATTCAAATCTGAGTAATATGGTTGAGAAGTAAAGTGAATTTTGATGAATATTTGTAGGAAGTTTTTGAGTTAAGCAGTTCTTAGAATCTTGCATTTCATTCGTTTTTCTCATTTCCCTCTGTTTACTTTGCAGGGATCGTCTCATTTTGGTCCAGCGCTTACACCTGCCGAAGTGTTGATAGCTATCCATGGAATAGACCCCGAGAGAGATGGGATACTTTTGAAGAAGGCATGAGTTTTGAATAACCTCCCGTTACCTGAAAATAATCTTCTCCTAGTAGTACAATGTGATATATGCTGCTCTATTTACAGGTCACAGATGCATGCAATGCTTGTTTTGAGCAACGGCAAGTATTCACCCAACAAGTCCTTGCAAAGGTTTTGAATCAATTAGTATGTATCTTGAGAACCTGACAGCTTCATTTCCATATATATATATATATATATATATATATATATAGTCCGTCATAACTTATTGTCACTGAAAAATAACCTTGCTTACAGGTTGAGCAGATTCCTCTTCCTCTGTTATTCATGCGCACGGTCTTACAAGCAATTGGTGCTTTTCCAGCCCTGGTGAGTTCAAACTAACATTTGCTTCTTATGATTCATGCGACAACATCAATTCACAGTTTCCTAGAAGTAAGGTAAATTACACTATTAGGTAGATACCTATGTAATTGTTGCTTGAACCAGGATAACAGTTTAAATGCAGTAATGTCTTCCCCCCCCCCCCTTCTTTTCTTTCTTTCTTTCGTTTTGGTGCTATGGAACCTGCACTTCAAAAATAAAATAAATATTATAAAGGCTTATGGCCTGTATTTCAAATATTAATTTTTGACTAATAAGATACGAGTTGATCCAACATTATATAGTCACCTTTTTAGATGCTTTATTATTAAAAGTATAAACATCTAAAACTCATACTGTCCCCCCTTTGTGTCCTAGAAATGGTTTACCGTATTTTTGACCATCTTGTTCAATTTCCGAGAAGTTCTGAATATGCTGTACAGCCTCTGTTTTATTTATGACTAAGACAAACTTTGCATGGTCGTATAAATATTCCAAGTGGAAAAGAATGAAAAACATGTACTTTCCAAGTCACAGCTATATTTAGTTGTGCTTTGCTTGTCTGTTTAATCTGGATCAGTTCAAAACCACATTTCCATATGTTTTAGCATTTAATGGACTATTGAGCACCCAACCTAGCTAGAATTGTCTTGTTTCTGCCGTTTCCTATTTTCTCTTTCTTGTTCTTAGAAGGGTCTTCATTTAATGTTTGTCTTTTCCTAAAAAACTTCTTTTTACAAGATTTTTTTTCTTGGGGGTAAGCTTGCAAGTTGATGTTATAACAGCAATTGTTTATTGACATCATAGTTATCAAAGTGTCACCTTGGCGACAAGGCATTTTATGGGCACCAAAGTGATGGTCCACCCTTTGTACATCCCCCCCCCCCCTCCCAAAAAAAAAAAAAAAAGGAAATCCAAAATCCATGCTTTATTCCCTAGGCAATGCAAAGTATGCCATATTGATGCCTTATGGGCTGGGCGGTTGCTTTTCTAACATTTTGTATTTAGATTTTCATTTTTTTGGATTTTTTTAATAATCAAAGTTTATTCCATAACATCACATAATATTGGCTGTATTCTTTGTTACCATGTAATGAGAAGTATGGGTCACTTTAAGGTTAAAGGGTAAAAAATAAAAATAAAAACCTGATCATAAAAGAGATCAAATTGGACTTGATAGAAACCAGATTAGAAGAAGAAAGAAAAAAAAAAGAAACTCTATTCCGTACAGACCATCAAAATCATTTCTAGTTTGACATTACATAGGTGAGTATAATTACTGCATTCATTTTCATATTTATATAAATCATAATCATATGTTATTAGGCTATGTTGTTTTTGTATTATACGAGATGAACTTATGTTTTTTTTATTTTTTATTTTTTATGATAATCTTACATTATCATATGATTCATATCCCTTTAATATATATTTATCTAATAATAGAATTATGTAAGTTATAGTATGCTATTTGTAGCACATAAAATGTCGTTTGAGAAAATACAAAAATGCTTTGTTTGCCAATGCCAGGCCTTGCTGCCACCTAATCACCATGGCGACTCAATTGACAAGCATAGCTTTTCACACTGCTTTATCTCTTTATCCACATTAAAAATACCAGTCCAACTGTATGGTGGCGTTTGGCACAGGACAACCACTTGCTTTCTACGGTTCCTGGCCATCATTCACTCTAGCACACCACAACACCGTGTAGTTGAGTACTCTGTTAGTGGATCGGGGATCCCAGTTTACTGCCTATGCTATCTTGGGTGATGATATTGTCATCAGAGATGCAGAGGTGTCAGCTACGTACCAGTAGCCAAACATCTTTGTCGCCTTGCCTCCTTCATGACTATGATTGACATCCAATTGAGATCCTTGCCTCTTGTAGAAGTTTTACATTCATCACATTTTCTGGCAGGCTTTTCTTGCTTATGATTGACTTTATCATACAGGTAAACTTCATAATGGAGATCCTCTCTCGTCTTGTGAGCAAACAGGTGATTGTGTTTTCTTTTACTGGTATTTCACAAGTGAGACTATGCTGATGCATAGTTGATTACATTGTTGTTGCAGATATGGAAATACCCCAAATTATGGGTAGGATTCTTAAAGTGCACTGCCCTGACAAAGCCTCAATCTTTCAGTGTGCTGCTTCAGGTTCGTTCCAAATGCTACTCCAATTTAAATTTAAGGATATAGATATACATATAATAGAGCTGATTGGAAGGCAAGGATCCATGTAGCCACCTCCATTTAGTTGGGAAAAGGCTTCTTGTTGTTCTTGTTCTTTTCCTTCTTGTGATATACATATACATGCACGTGTAGTGCATTTTATGCCTGTCGTTTACCAGATGTCACTGCTTAGTCATATTGCATTGGTTGCTTGCTGAACTCTTGTTCTCCTTGGCTAGATTTGTATCCCATGGTGACTTTGAACAGTTTGAGATTTTCTTTTCAGAAAGGAATTAATTGAGCCATCATATTATGCTATGTGGAATAACCTGCAAGTTTTTTTTTGGGATGAATGAATAGTATATTAAAAACATCCTGTATGGTGGAGAAACACGAGAGAGAGGGGGGGTGCATTGGTTGCTAGTAAGGCAGGCTAGAATGAGGGGAAGGCCAGGGTATTTAATCCAAAGGGACCCCGAGGAGAAGCCAATTTCTAGGAGAGAGTTGGTGAGAAACTTGAAGGTGCCAGATAGGAAGAACTTGGATTTAAGGAGATTGACATGGAGGCCCCAAGAAGGATTTAAAGAGAAAAAAATGCCCATAATAACAAAGATAGAGGGGAGATTTTCTTTGGAGAGGATCATTAGATCATCCGCAAGGCAAGATGGGTAAGATTAAGGGATTTGCATTTTGGAAGGGGGAAATGTGGTGGAGATCAGTTTTAGATTGAATGATTGTCATTAACACCTCAAAAGACAGGGAAAAGAGGAAAGTGGGGAGAGACATCCTTGCCGAATCCCAACCGTACAGAGGAGAAACCCGCGGACTCCTGCTGGGAAGGAGGGGGAAGTCATGTAGCTGAATATCCAATGGATGAAGGCAGGTGGAAAACCCATGAGAAAGAGAGTATCTCCTTGAGATTTTGATTATGGGATATAGGGGGTTCTTTTCGATATGGGCTGTGATGGGCTAATTTTTCAGGGAAAAAGGTAAAGTTAGGGTTTTGTGGTTAAAGATCGTACATTCTTAAACGAATATTTAGGGTATCAAGGATATTATATAGCCCATCCAATTGGAGGTTGATAAATTTCTTGAGGTGGGAAATTGGGATTCCCCAAGTTTGGTTGGGTTTGGATAGTGAAATTAGAAATTTAGGAGATATGAAAGATCTTGTTTTGGGGTTATTGGTAAATACAAAAATTCAGGAAAATATTTATATCTTGAAATCCTGCAATCAGAATGGTGTCGAACTGGAATCTAATGTCACTAGGGTTGCGGGGATGATGGACCCTAAAGTTTCAGGTTAGATCTAATGGTTAGATTGGCATAGATCTGACCTTGAATTTTGGGTGTCTTAGAACTCTGAAGATTCAAGAAAATTCAAGAAAAATAGAAAAAGAAAAAAGATGTGATAGAAGGGGATTGATGAGGGCTTCCAATAGTATTTAGGAGTTAGGACCTTGAGTAGAGCCTGGCTGAAGTTTGAATGCTGTTGTTGATGGTGGTCGAAGGTTGTCTCCTGCTTCACAAGAGAGGGTGTTTCCAAATTTTGGAGCTACAACCGGCTGGTCAGTAGTGCAAAACTTAACCATTCTGCAGAATCTGTCCCACTAACTGCTAAAGTGCTAGTACCCATTATTTTTTTGGCATTTTTGTTTTGAACACCTAAAGTTGTGAAAAAGATGTCATAATTTCTGTATGTGGTCTTTGTTGTAATAACCATTGGATGTGCTCAAATAGCCCTAAATAATAAATTGCCAGTCCATGTGCTAAAATTCCTATAGAGATGGCCATCCAAGTTTTAACCTTGCTCAATTTGCCCTTCAGAGTTGGGTGGTTGAGGCCAGGGACTGCAAAATATTCTTCGAATCTGCAAGCAACTATATAGGCATGTAGTGTCAGCTTCAGATGAAACTTTGTATTGTTTTAGCATTTTGGTTTTGTACCGCCAAACTCGTTTGTCTGATTTGTACTACTGTGGATGGCTTGTTGGTGTCGCCTTGGTTGTGGATTCTCCCCTATGCCTTCGGTTCTTCTAGAATCCTTGACAACTATGATATGTCATGCTTTGAGCCTTTGACCCATTTCAACATGGCTCAACCAAAACCTATGATCTTGATGGAATATAATGAAATAGAGCCACTTTGAGGTTCCCTACTGCGGTGACGATACTGTAGGGGAGGTCCTGCGGAAAAATAGCTCAACGCCAGGATGATAAAAATGGGTTTGAATAAGATGGCCCTTTTGGGGAGAATAGTGCCCTGATTCATTAGCTTTTATTTTTTTCTTCTTTTCTTTTATTTTTTATTGGATTTTTAATGTGGATAACTGCGGCTTAACATAATGATTTCTCCATATCGCCAACAGCACCTCCCTCCCCCTCCCCAAAGAAAAAGCAAAAACTTCCCCCAACCGAAAAAAAAAACAGCTTATTCAATTATTACTGGAAGGCTTTCAGTGCGTGCTAGTGCATCATGCTCCTTATCATCCTGTTTTTAGAACAAGAAAAACCTGCCAATTCTGTTGATGCTTTTCTGCTAATAAGAAGACAAAATACTGATGTTAGTGAGATTGAGGGATTCACCTGAAATCAGCCCCCACACCAACCTCCTCTCGTAGTTACTTGTTTATTTATTTATTTTTGGTTTGCTCCTCTGACAGTGGCTTTCTATTGTCAGCTGCCTGCAGCACAGCTTGAAAATGCACTGAATAGAACTCCTGCCTTGAGGGCTCCCCTAATTACTCATGCTAATCAACCAAGCGTTCGAACCTCACTACCTAGGTATGCAATGACTTTTTCATCTTGTGTCCCAAGAAATTTTTTTACGTAGGTATGCAAATGACTTTTTCATCTTTAGTCCAAGAAAATTTATCTCCCATCTCTGACTTTGGCTACTGGAATGAATGTGTTCGTGTGTTAGGTCCATATTGGTCGTCCTGGGCTTAGCCCAAGATTCTCAAAATTCTAGCCATACGCAGATGGGTCAGCCGCAGACTACAGACACAAGCAATTCTGGAACTGAAGCAATGGCGGAGAAGAATAAAGATTCATCAACAGTTAGCTGATCTTGGTAAAGAATATTTTCTGTTTGCTACAAAGAAGAATTTGAATCGGTGCTGAAGTGGTCACATGGATGATACATTTCTCCTGCTGTCTTGGTTTTGCTTGCTCCTGCTTATCAAATTGGCAAACACTCAACACCTCAAGGTTTCACAGTTGTGGGAGACATTACGAGTTTGCTGTTATGAGGACTTACATGGGGAATCAAAGACACTACGGGATTGCATTTGTGAAGACTAATAGTGGGTTGACAGAGCCTAGATTCTGCTAGCTTTCAATCTATCAGCAATGTCAAAAAGCCATTTGGTGCCACCAGCAACACGATTAGTCACATGTCAATAGCTTACCCGTCCTGCCCATGATTTAATAACCCAGAAGCAATGCAGAAAATGTAGTAGATTTTCCCTCCCTTAGATGTATAAATTCTAAAAGCTAAATTAGTTATAGGTTTTCTGTTTTATACTAGACAGTAAATTAGTGATAGTTGGCAGCTTCTTGTGTTGTAACTGAGGACAGTGTAATAGGCGGCTGGATAAAATGTCCGGCATATACTAACTGAACTTGTAAAAACTTCCGAAAATTTTTTAAATGACTCCTTTCTTTTCCTACTCTTAGGTGAAGTGTTAAATGACAACACGTAATATTTGGAACGCCACCAAGGGGTTGATCCATGTCCAGGATTATCGCCTCTAGGAAAGAGGTCAAGAGTTCTGCTCTCCTTGTGGTATATTTATAAATAGTACCCCCCAAGATTAATGTAGAAGCTCTCTATTATTCTCCAATCATTTGTGACCTTAATTTATAACACACAGCAACCGCATGAACATCGGGCAAGCACCAGTAATGTTAAAGACCTGAAGGAAAAACTAATATCCACTTTAAACGCTGCAACTTTAGAGCTACCAGGGGAACTGCAATCCCAGGATAAACACCCACGTTATACGAAATTTGCACATCAGATCAACCAAATAACCACTTCTGTAACAGTATTCAAGTACAATGTATCCCCTCCTGTGCCTTCCAACATGTACAACATACAAAACAGCTTCTCATCACCCAATTCATATTGCAGAGTCAAATGCATTTGGAACTAATCCACAATTAGAAATTCGTACTAGATGCAAAATTTGGGAATTTTGTCAAGCATGCCCCAATTTTGTTGTGTAGTGATGTAGAACGCCAGCAAAGCCTTGCTATGTATCATCTGTACTTACAATGTCAAGTCAAACAGGGATTCTATGCTTCCGAAACCATTCAGGCATGTGGAACCTCTCATAGAGAACAGGCCTTACATCCTTCTGCAAAGAAAGGTGCTTAAGGAGTGGCAGAAGCACCTCCAAAAGCTAAACCCATAAAAGACAGTTCAGAAAAGGTACCAAGCAAGTACTCAAACAACTAACCTGCATGGGATTCGAAAAATAGATCTCTTTCGTCTAGACCTATCCTAATACTTCAGGATACCTGTTCATCATAAGGCTGCCCAGCAGAAAATGGGATGCAAGGTATTCCATTCAGTGGCTGTAATAAGAAACTGAATGGGTTGTTGTCAACGATAACAATTCGACAGAGATCCTTCGATAGACAAGACAGATCCTTAACATGCTCTCGATATTCCCTGTTGGTAAAGTTTCATAAGACTCATCAGGCACTGGTAAAGCGATGACTTGCATTTCAAAATTAGAAGATTTGGTGCTTCAGTTGTATCAGTCCATAAGCAAGAAAGTGTGTGCTATCAATCTCATGGTTCTCTTCACAGGGGTAGAAAAATGTAAAGTACAGTACGATATTGGAAATGCATGAAGGAGCCACCATATGGAGCATTTATGAAGGTCAACATGTAAAGGTACAATATTTCAAAGGCCTAATGGGATGTCATGAATTGTATAGGTAAGACTTCAAAGACGAATTGTACCAAGTCCAGAATGGATGACTAGAAATTGCCAAGTGACCACATCTGGAAGCAAGTACATCACAAGCTAATCATCATGGCCAAGTCTAAGTTTCAATTGGGGGTCTTCAGCCCATACCCATGTTTGCAAGATGTTTGATTATGATTTTTCACGTCTAGGGAAAACAAACATGATCAAGCTCAATTATTATTATTTATATATTTTTGTGAAAATCTCAATTAATTCACAAAACATGCTGTTAATCATATATCTGCCAAGTGGATAAGGATTAGTTTATCTGATCAAATTAATCACATAAAAAAGAATCATAAACAGCTTCATATGTATGTATACATATTATATATATTAGCAAGCCACTAATATATATATTTTCCCCCCTTAGTAACATAGTCTCATATTAACGTCAGGTAATACATTTATTTTTTCACTTCAGAACCAAATATAGTCCAGTTGGAAGGCATGGGAGATGGGGGGACCATCCTAGCCAACTAGACTTCTAAATAAATATATTAGCAAGCCACTAAGAACCAGAGAAGTGGAGGAAAAACATGGTGATGCATATGTGCCATGGAAGATATTCAAAGGAGCAGCAAGTCAGCAACTATCTGGTGGATCATGTTTAGAAATTGCAAATTATTTCATTACATGTTGAGAACAAAAATGAACTCTTGTCTGCATGTTGGCGCCAGAGAGAAGTAACTGAAGTACTGAACACATTTCCTTGGACAACTGAAAGAAGCTATGAAAGTAGACGACCTTCAGATTGTTAATATCTGGAAATCCATACTATAGGAGTACCCAGACAGGAATTTGGAAAAGAGCATTTCGAGTAAATATGTTGATAAAACTAAGAATGTAAAGCGCCATTCTTAGATTCAGGAAACTGTGCTAGAGATGCTGCTTACAATTATGGGGAGTAAAATTTTAAGATAAAAATACAAAAATATTAACCTCTACGACTTCCCAGCACAAGAAGGGGCTTCATCTCTGATGGACCGTAAATATTGTTGTATTTTTGGCAACAGGAGGATGAAAACAGAAAACCCAGGAGTCCCAATCATATGTTTTGAAGAATCTTCATGATTAAATGTAAGAGGAAGAAACATGCCCAGCTGAAATTGGTAATCCAGGAGGATTCCTAATACCATGTTGTGAAGAATCATCGTGACAGATGTAAAGAGGAAGAAAATTGCCTGGCTAGAATTGGTTAACCTTGAGGGAGGGTACCAACTCTTATTCACAGGATAGTACTCCTACTTGTGCCAAAGCATAATTAAACCAAAATTTGCAATTCAGTTACTATGGATGGGAGGCAAGTGCTTTGACTTTTGAGAAGCCTCAAATCAAATCTGGGATCAACTCTGTATGCAAACGAGGTTTCAACAACTATCCCAAAAAAAAAGATGAGGTTTCAACCAAATTTTCAGCATTCAGATGAAATTACAGTCTCAGCTTGATATCTCCATGTTGTTTTGGAGATAAAATACCAAGAAATGTTCCAGAATCAAAGTTCTAACTAGATTTGGCCAAAATCCATAGAGAACACAAATAGAGAGAATAATTTTTTGCTGCATTTATTGTCCTTTAGGGAAACACCATACCCACTCGCACTTTAAACTAATGATGTTGAATTAAATTAAGAATTATATGCATACTAAGAAGCACATATATCAGATGAAGATAAAAGAATATGCAGAAGGAAACTGTATCCAATTGAAGTTTTTGAAGAGTAGGTAATTAATATCAGCATTCAGACTATGGAATTCCTCCAACACATACTATCTATAAAAGTAACTTCAAAGTCTTGAATCCCACCCTACCCTTGGTAAATAACATCAACCCAAAAAAAAATAATATTGAACTGCAGCAGAACTTACGTGCTAATTGTTGCAGGCCGATAAAGTCGTTGGCTAAATCGCTTTTCAACATCTATATTATCAACAAGAGGTCTAGCATAACCTGTATAGTTCCAGAAGAGAACATTAAAAGAACTTAAGGACAACCTATGTGAAGAAGATGATGAAGAAAGCACGACCTTCAACCCCGGCGGTGAATAGCACCAGGTCTGCAAAATCACTAATCTGCTTCAAAAATTCATGCAGACCAGGACGTTCAAACACAGTTACATGATTGACCTTGGGTTTTCCATCACATTCCTTCAGAAAACATAATATAGTAAGTTTCTCTCACAAGTCAAAGCAGGGAAGCAAAGGAAATATTCTTAGCAGATAGGAAAGGGCCCAGCTAGGAAAGGCAGACCTGTGATGATATACATTCCAAGTCAAAACACTTCAACCCAGCTTCTTTAGCTTGATTATAAACAATGGCAGGCAAACTAGATGTCTCATATGCACATACTAGTGTCTCATCCAAGTCAAGAACCACCTGTTAATCCATATATTAAAACCTATAAGAGGAAACATGGTTTGTAGATTTATAATAATAATCAGGCTCCAACTTATGCTGCTAGCTATCTTGTGTTTCATGGAAGGACCAAGTATATTGAAGTCGATTGTCACTTTGTTAGGAAGGTGATTATCCAAGTCTAGTTACAACTCCATTTGTCAACATTGGCAATCAGCAAGTTGATATGTGAACTAAGGCATTGGTTCAATGTACGATTAGCACCGGTTTAGTGCAATTGGTACAAGTATATGAAGTACCAGCTTCCAACACTAACCAGTAAGCATGTGACAGACATGGGTGTAAGGACCAAGTGCCTGAAGCCGGAGAATTGACAAGTGCGCTTATAAACAAACAAGTTGGTCAATTTTTCAAGGCCATTGATTCAACCACCACCCCTCTTAGTGAAGGTTGTTATTCAACAGGTGAATCTTTCACTAAAACATGAGATCATACAACTAATAAGACCAAAACCTATCAAACCAAATAACAACCTTTAATACTGAGAAAACTGCACCAAAAACAAATTTACCGTAATACCGTATAATACTATGGACAGAAAGTCAGATCGTCCAACAGGCAACTACCAGGCCATAGTGGTCTGATGTCTGGTCTAGTTTTAAAAGCACCCACATAATCCAGGTACCATTGGATGGCTTAGTATAAAATGATCATTTGACTCGAACTGAAAGGAACTAAAGCCTACATTCCTAATACAGAAGTATTTGAGGCAGAACAACTGAATTATCAGAAAGAAACATATATCTGCTTCTGATATATTTAGAAAAAATATTTCCACCCAACAAATCTACAATTTAACTATTGCTAACATCAACGGCAAGTTCAGGTACTTACACCAACACCTTTGACAACTGAAACCCAAAATATATCAGCGAAGCAAGTAGTAACCTTGTCCACAATGTTTATTCCTTCCAAGTGTACTGGGGTTCTTTGTGGCCCATATTTCCCTTCCATTAACCTGACATTAAATCTACTTGCTTCTCATCCTTGATATAGGGTGACCTCAATATTTTCAATAATTCATAATGCCACCAACAGCTGAATGAGTATATATTTTTTTTGGATGAATAAATAATTATATTAAAAGAAACAAGAGAACAAAATCTTCAAGCAAAAGACCGAAACGAAGAACTAAGACCCCAAGAGACAACAATAAGCCTGTTCCTTGGGGTATCATCAACAGCGGGGGTGGGGAATAGCTAACAATCTAGATGATACATCAAAATAGATGGCATTCCAAATCCTATCTATAGAGCGGGATTTGTAAGTCCATCTCCGAAGGTTGCACTCCCACTAAAGGTAGTGAATGGATGCTAGTATACTAGTTTACCAATCCGATTGCAAATGGAGGTGCCTGAAAAGTTTCTCAAAATCCAAAACCAATCACGGGTAAAACCAAAAGAATGTCTCAAACGGGGCCAAATGGAAACCAACGCTTTTCTCTAGATAGATCTGGAGAAAGGGCAAGAAAAGAAAAGGTGCTCAAGGTCCTTCGAACCACTCCAATAGAGGATGCAATTGGGGTTTGCGGGGATATGAAAGCTAATAAGGAAGGATTGGGTAGGGAGAGCATGGTTAAGGGCCCTCCAAAGGGTAAGGGAATGATGAGCGATGAAGCCTTTGAACCAAACCAATAGGGGCCAAGGGGGCTTAGGGTTGTGGGCTCTGAGGATATTCCAGGCTAAGGTTGTGGTGAAGGTTTTAGTGGGGGAGGGAAGCCAAATGGGGAGGTCACTAGAGGGGCCAGATTTTCCTAAACTTGTGTAGAATGGGGAGGGGGGCGGGATTCCAGGACCCGTTTGTGATGAAAACAGACAAGGGGGTGGATTTAGGGATGCGGGAGTCATAGACAACACGAGGGCCAAAGTGGTTAAAGAGAATGCCCATAGGATGCCACGAGTCAAGCCAAAAGGAAGTGGAAGAGCCGGAGGAGATAGAGGTAGAAATTGCCGAGATGGCGGGGGGCGCAGTAAGAGAATTTTCCTCCAAACCCTTGAGGGGTTGGAGGACATGGGGGCAGTCCAAAGGGAGTCAGATGGGAGAAGATAAGAATAAACTCATTTCACCCAAATGGAATCATGTTTGGAGGCAATTTTCCATATGAATTTGAGGAGGCAAGCGAGATTAACATCTATGATCCGACGGATACCCATGCCTCCTTTAGAGGTAGGGTGCAGATGGTTGACCAACTGATTGGATGGATGAAACGCGAGGTTTCCTGCCCTTTCCAAAGGAAGGCACAAAACATGGATTCCATGGCATGGATGGTTGATTTGGGAATGAAGAAGCTTCTGCACCAATAGAGATAGGGAGATAGAGTATATTTATTAGAAAGAAGAGGGCAAAAAGAGATCCATAGAGTATATTTATTAGAAAGAAGAGGGCAAAAATAGATCCAAGTAACAAGCTTCAGATTCATTATCAATAATCAGAGACAGGTCCTCCCATAGGTCAAATACCCGACATTTTGCTGCCCCATATGAGCAATTTTTAAGTGTGAATAATTTAATAACTTATTCCCTAACACATACCAAGGGGAAGGAGGAAGAAAAGAAGACGAAGGGAGACTGCTCGGAGACCTCCCTATATTGGATCGCGATCCAGCTTAAAACATTATGAATATCAACTTAACAATAATTAAGTTAAAATTGAGGTTTGCTCTTTATAGGGCGACCCGGTTTTCATTCACCAGCAGTCCTAAGGTTGAAGTTTGGTTCTCATTGTTTACCTTTTTGTTTGACTAAAGGGCTCCCAGCCTCACCCCATTTTCTCTCTCTCTCTCTCTCTCTCTCTCTTTCTTTGGGCTTTCACCCCACTAAAAAAGGAAAGCATTCAGGAAACGGAAAGTCGTTCTTGTTCTCATAGAACAATTGTGAAGTTGTATCTAGGAACAATTTGATCCTAGGAAGCATTTTGGACAACCTTTTTCCTCTTTGGGTTTAATATGCTTATTTATTCATCCCACTAAAAAAAGGTCACATTTCAGGAAACGAAAAGACTTTTTGTTCCCATGGAATAATTTTGAAGTCGTATCTAGGAACAATTTGATCCTTGCATGACTCCTGAACGATCAATCATTCTATGAGATCCTCAGTCAGAAACAACAGGATACGCTCAGACTAAATATATTTGTTTCTTCCCCCTCCTCCTTTTAAGTTGAAAAAACAAACAAAGAAGCAGAAAGAACTTAACTTGTAGAAACTAGAAATCGTAACAAGGAGGAAACAAAATCAATAACCATGGATGAGTTCAGATCGAAGCAAAGGAAACCAGTCAAGAAAATTCAAAATTGCAAGAAAAACGAGCGTACCGTTAGCTTCTCCATCGGATCCTCAACAACGGGATCGTCGTTGCAGCAAACTTGGGAAGCCGTGGAAGGTGAGTCTTGGAGGGGAAGTTCGACGACCGACAAAGGCCTGAAGGAGGGAGATGAAGACGAAGAAGCGAGTAAAGAGTGACGAAAGCCCACATAAGAGAGAAGCTGAGCCAAGGAAGGTGTTCCTTTGATAATTCGAACGAAAATATGGAAGAAAAACGCCACCCAGTCCAACACTGTCTTCCATACTTGCTTCGGCAACGGAACATACACTTCAGCCTCCGTCACCTCGGCCATGGCCACTCACACACAGATAAGACTACAGAAGAAAATGCTTGAGAAATGGATAAGAAATATCTCCATGGACAGAAATCGAGGCTTCGTCTCTAATTTTCCTAAATCATCAAATCCAAGAAGCTCTCTATTTTCTTCCGCTGCTATTGGCTACTGGTTTTCTCGCGTTCCCGCAAATGTTTTTTTTTTTTTGTTTTTGATTGGCTCGCCAGTGCCGGTGGCAAACGACTTCGGGTGGCGGCAGTTGCTGGAGCACACTGAGCTTGCCTTACTATTGATGCTGGATTTGGTTTACTCCATTAATAAATTTTCTATTTTTTGGGGTAATTGGTACTCCATAAATAAAAGTCAGTTTGTTTTTGATAGAGCAGATTTCTTCATAATTCCTTTTCTAATGAATTGTGCTTAACCAATCTGTGAGGTAAAGATAATGGAGAAAGCTTCCTACATCAACACGCATGGCACAACCCTACAAGGTCCATTATACTTCTGTGTTGTTATTCTAAATTATTCTCTTGGTCAGAGTTGGGAAGACTGGGTGGAGGATTTTGATTTTTTTTTTCTCCCATTTCTTCATCATACATTTAGAAAAGAATAGTTAAAACAGACCATAAATGATGAAACGTAAATTTTCTTCCTAAATGTACGATGAAAAAGGTGCTCCTAAGAAAAAGAGTGGAATACTTTTATAGATCTCTTACCTATTTAATACTTTTTGTTTTTTCTTTTAAAGTAAATCCCATGTAAATTTTATCACACTTTACATGTTTGGAACTTTTTTTTAAGAGTCGTCTACATGTTTGGATTATTCCAGGAACTTCTTTCTAGGCAAAAAAGAAACATTTCTACTTTAACTTTTCCAATAACATATTTCTTGGCCAATGGTGGATTAGTAGAGCGGTTAAAAATCCGGTTTCGCATGGAGAGGTCCTGGGTTCGCACCCATCCGGCAGCACCTACCCTATATATATACTCTTTGGATTCAAAAAAATAATAATAATAACATATTCCTTGACACCATTTTTACATTTTTTTGGGTTCTTCTAGAAGAAACATAAGATTATAAGGTCATAAATATTAAACTTATTTGACTGGTGAGATATATAACATTCTTGTAAAAGTTAGAGAAGTGATGGAAAACACTATTATGCATCTTCTAATATAAACATATACATGAGTTGAATTATTTGAAAAACCTTTTAATCTTTAGGTTCTTGAACAACCTTGATCATATAGAATGATGGATTGGCATAAGGTTCACACATTCAAGATAAAATAATTCCTATTTGTGAATAACATGCATTTCAAAGACAACTCCAAAGAATATATTCAAGAGATGTTTCAAAAACATGTGTTCCCTTTAAAGCTTGTTCCTTAACTATTTAAATGAGTCTTTTCATAGTGATATGGTCGAGCCGTTTAAAAATAATGTAGAAGGATAAAATAGAAACTTATCTCCCTTCACATTCTAGATGAAGTTCTTGGGGGAACCGGGAGTCGTGACCAGTTGTAGAGCCCAGGTAAAACTCAGTCACTACTTGTCCCAAGAAGCCCTAAATTTGACAATCAGCATGTGCTCAAGAAAATCAATCACACGGTCAAGGTAACCATCTAGAATCTATATAAGTCTAATACAACACCATGATCAAGTATGCACATTTCTGTATTTCACTTAACATTGAGAGCTCTGCAACTACTGTTTTATTGTTAATACTGTGTGCATTCATTGACTTGATTGTTGGAGGAGTTCATCGACCAACCTAGTCAAGCACATGTTTTGTAGGTTAGATCACTTACACGACGAAACAGGTTTTTAGAACAACACATAGCATGTATATTAGATATTTAGGACTTTATCAAATAATACAAACCTTATATTTAGGACTTCATCAAATAATATAAAATTCTCTGTTTCATTAATTTATAAAAATAAATAAATAAATAAATAAAAAAGAAGAAGAAGAAGAAGAAAGAAAGAAAGAAGAAGGAAAGAAAGAAAGAAAGAAAGAAAGAAAGAAAGAAAGAAAGAAAGAAAGAAAGAAGGCTCGACCAAAGTTTTATGGTAAAGACTCTCACTTTTTGTTGTATTCTACTTCCCCTACAGTGCTCTCTTCATTTTTATGCTTTCGGGAATAAAAGCCTAATTAGAGACATGAATTGGGAGAGAGATGTGACTACATCTGCATATATGAGTATGACATCATTATTTTGGCCATTTTCGTAATACATGCATTTTTTCCCAATGATTTTGGTAAAGTTAGCATTCATCCGTTCAAGGTTTAAAATATTGATGTCAAATATCTTAAAAGACTAGCATTATATCGTATTGGTCAGGTGATTTTAAAAGACTAGTATTATATCATATTGGATGATATATTTTGGTGCAATATAATATATGCCCTTTAAGGAAAAGAAGAAAAAAATGCGCATCAATAAGTTTTTTGTTTCAGAGCTTAGCGATATGAAATGGATATTGCCGATAACTTCAAAATATCGCAAAAAGTTATGAATGAATGTTTTAAATATCGCAATATATTGTTTCTCATGCGTTCCGTCTATGGGTGACAAATCACATATGTGGTTAGAGAGTGAAAGAAGATCACGAAGGAGGGTTTTTGGGGACACACTTTTTCAGGGATAAATTGTCGGGAATCTCAAAATCTGGCAGTTTGGATATTTAGATTGTTGGAGTCTACACCCTCTTATCTCTCTCCCACTCTCTACACGGTCTTCTCTCTCGCTCTGTGTCTCTTTGTCTTCTGTCTCTCACTTGTTGTGCCTCTCTCGCTCTTTCTGATTCTCAAACTACACGCTCACACTTGCAAAATCAACTCTGGCGAACCCCATTACATGTCGGTGAAAGTTTGGGGTTTCGGTGGTTTCGCTAGCCACCGACACCCCTTGTGTTGGCAAAATTTTGTGCCTTACTTATATCCAACATGGATACCTATGGGTTCATACAACATCGTATCATGGGTATTTGTTCTAAATTGGACTCAATTGCTCTTCAATTTTGGAATGGAAGCTCTTCTGGGACTAACAGAGTTTCCACAATTAAGAAACCACTCTTTTCGAGCCTACTTGGTTTTTTTTTTTTGGGTGGTTGGGGGCCGGGGGCTGGCTTTAGGGATGCCAGAATCCGCTATGTGGCTCTACTTCATAGACTTGCTTGGAGACTTATCTCATAACCTTCTTCCATTTGGGCTAATGTTTTGAAAGGTAGGTACTTTCCTTCTGAATCTCCCTTTGATCCCAAAGTTTGGTGTAAAAGAGGGTCTAGAGTGTGGGCAGGCATTGCTAGAACTCTCCCATCTCTTAAAAAGATTGTTCTTAAATCAATTGGCAATGGTAATTTACTTTTTTTTGGCATGACCATGGATTCCCTCCATATCCAATCTAACCATTCCTCCTCTCTTCAGACCTAATTCTGTCAACCTTGTGAAAGATGTGCTAGGCCCCAATGGGTGGGATCTCTCCTTGTTCTCTAGTGTCCTCCCTGTTCTTTTCATTTCTGAAATTTCTAAAATTAATGGCAATGAAAGGGATGATTATTGGACTTGTTCTTTTGTTATAAAGAATAAATTTTCTTCCATCAGCGGTGTTGGGGGAGGGAATCAATATAAATTCCTTCAAATTTTGGAAACTTTTCAATGTATGAAAATTTCACCCTAGATACAAAACCTTTTTGTGGAGAACTTTTAATTAAGGGCTGTTGGTTAAAGATAGATGCCAGGAATGGACACTTTCAGATAATATGAGAAATCTTTGTAGATCTAATTCTAAAACTTCATGGCATATCTTTCTCTCTTGTAACTTTTCCAAACACATTTTAGCTGCTGGCCTCTTGGGCTAAGGGCTGAGCATTTGAGAGCTATTAGTCTTGAGGAGTTGGGTATCAAAATCTGATTTATGTTTAGCTGGGACAAAAAAATGGATCCATTGGGTTTTGTCAATTTAGCTATTTCCTTTATTATATATGAAAAAGTAGGAATAAAGTGAAGTTCTCTTCAAAAATAGCTGATCCTGGTACGACCCTTAACACAATCTTATTTTGGATAAAAGAAATGGATGTGTTGCACCAAAGTACCCAATAGAGGATGAAGAAGAAGATGAAACCTTGATTGTGAGGATAATTTTGATAGTTTAAATTGGAAATTTGTTTAGAAAGGAACTTTAATTATTATTGCAAGAAAAAGAACTCAAGAGGATAAAAAATACAAGTGAAAAATAGAAAATGGAAGATGTATGTTTAAGGGAAAATGCACCAATAAAGCATCAAAGCGCATGGAAGCGGTTCTTGAAGGATTGACGAATGGATGATTCTGTTAAGTAATCTATACCCTTGAGATCCCATCCCATCGTTTCAATGTGAACTTTGTTTTTTCGAAAACGGAAGATGTATGTTTAAGGGAAAATGCACCAATAAAGCATCAAAGCATGGAAGCGGTTCTTGAAGGATTGACGAATGGATGATTCTGTTAAGTAATCTATACCCTTGAGATCCCATCCCATCGTTTCAATGTGAACTTTGTTTATTCGAAAACGAAGTTCACATATAAAATTGCCCTTATGAAGATAAATTCCAACATTTCTTAAAAACTTCTATACATATAGAATTTCTCATATACAAAGTGAGACATACGATGGAAAATTATCGATTTTTTTTTTGGTGCAGGAAAATTATCGAATTATTACATGGAAAGTTGAAACAAAACCTATGTTACAAGCAAATGTATGGTTTTAATAAGTGATTTACTTCAGGGTTACAAGGTCAAAACAAGTTTGCAATTTCTCAAGGAACGCAATTAATTCTCAATATAGTGGATCCAATGTTACGTCTGCCATTTTCTGGCAATTCGAACTCTTTCTGAAGAACTTCCAAACTTCTTACGTCTGCCATTTTCTGTCAACACGAACTCATTCTGAATAATATCATTTTTTTTTTACTAAATTTGTTTGAGCCTGAAACTTGAACCATTGGACGTAATGTGCAATCCCCTACACCAATGGGGGTTGGTCCAAGTGGTAAGCAGCTTGGTCTGCTTAAGCAAGGTTTCGGTATCAAAACCTTGTGGATATCAAAAATCCCGCTGAGAGACTCACTCGCCACAGCCAGGTGTGCGACTTGGGTCGAACACCGGATTAGTCAGGGCAAAGCCCTTGGAAACTGGGGTTGACAACCAAAATTAAATAAAATATATGTGCAATCCCCTACCCCATCAACCAAGCATGTGTGCCATTTGGCCAAAAAATCATGTGTGCCATGAGAAAAAGTGGTGTCAGTTAAATGCCACCATGGACGTGTTATATCTCCACTGCTGTGGCGTTTTTTCTCTTTGCCTCAATGGTGTGTCAATCTTCGCATTTGTGGTGTGTTTTTGCTTGGAGAATGCGTATTTCACATTTTTTGAGCTTACTAGTCCTTATTTCTCAAGTTTTATTGTAACTAACCTATACCTTAACTTGGACAACCCTATCTATTGCATGTATGACAGTTTGATCAAAATTCCTCTCCTTATGTATTTTTTTAGTGTACTTTATTCCTTCAAAGTTGAATGAATGAAAATTTTCTTCTTAACCAACAAAAAAAAAGAAAAAGAAATGACGTAATCAAATGAAGTCTGCCTTAAGAGTTATTAGTCTTTAAGGCTAATACTTCTTTCACTTGACCAAAATATCCTTTTAAGTGAATTCATGTTCATGAAGTACCTACGCAATGGTGATCCTGTATTGACGATCCGGTTAATCCCCCCCCCCCCCAAAAAAAAAAAAAAAAAAAAAAAAATTTGACGATCCATTTATGTATTTTAATACCGTTGTATGCCTCTTCCATCATTTACTTAGATTTTTTTGGGGTTAAAATCGTGTAGTTCGATTAGAAAACAAAAAATAGGTAGGTCAACTTTGGGTGATGCAACCAGTGCCCCAATCCGGAAATTAATAATGCTTTCATTGATCGTGCAAAGATATGTACAATCACTCACGTATTACAAGTCAGCACATCTTAAAAACTGACTTGCTTTCATCTGCTGCATAATAAGCCATTATCCTACATTCTTCGCTCTTCTTCTGTCTCCCACTCCAGCTAACATCTAACAAAGAGTTTGATGATCATGATCACCAAAATAAAGAGGATTTAAAGTTTGAAGGAAGATTCCCCACATCAACTGAGATCTGTGAATTTGCATGCCCCAGGTGGTCCAACAAGACCCAAGGTAACAATGATGTTTCGAATCCACACATCCTGTGCAAATTATTACCACAGGACCAACAACTTCATTTCTACTTCGTTAGATGATGTCTCACAAATCAGAATGGCCTGCAGAGTTGTCGATCTCTTTTTCCAGCACTGCCACCTATTCTTCCTAAGGTTCCTGATTGAATTATCATTAAGGAAGCTTTTATTAGGCAGAACCAAAACATGTCAACAATGGCACTAGGGACTCCTCGTGACGATTTCACTTTGCAAGGGCAACTCAATATTCCAGTTGCTGATTTGATTCCTCGCAGATATGATGGATTTATTCCACAATTAACAGCAGCTGCCCTGAAACATATAGCAATTGGAGAGTTCCTGAAATTTTTTACCAGTTGGAACTTGGAAGTAACATTCCTGAGTTGTTAGGCTTGTAGAACAGCAATTAGAGGTGATATGCACGAGTATGGTTCATCCTCTGGGAGTCCCATATGCTTGCAAAAATGCAGCAGCCAAAATGCTGATTTCAAGACCTGAAAATTAACAAAAGGATGCACAAGTTCAGTATTCAAAAATGGAATCTGAGAAGTAGTAAGGCAAAGGATTTTCTAACTAAATCGTTCCAAAAAAGCCATTACTTTGCATTTAGCTGAATATTAGTACTTAGTAGCAAAATCATTTAACCCTGGTATATGTAATGGATTCCACTTCATTCATCAGTATTATTTTTTTCTTTGGGATAACAAATGGCAAAACGATAAATTTTGCTGTTAATCCACCGAACTGCAATTACCATGGAGAGTGCAGATACCCTGAATTTCTTTTTCTTTTTTTTTTTTTCTGCCAAAAATATGCACATCCATGAAGAAAGTTGGCTGGCTTTTGTTGGAATTCGGCTGTTAAATCCACCAAACCATAGTTGTAACCGTGGAAAGGCGACACAAGATGGTGTGCAAGGTGCCCTGGTTTGAGTTGTCTCTATAAATATGACTGAGGTGACTCACCTAAGAGTTAAGTCATGTGTTGCGATAGCATAGTAGTAACTTGGAGAGCTAGTCGCGGCTTCTTGGAGTCCAAGCTGTCTCAAAAATAGAAAGCTCTATCTTGGAGGAAAAGTAGTTACAGATTTGGAAAGTATTATGTGCCTTACAGAATTAGGAAGTTACTAATTTCCTAATAGCTCTAGTTTATATTTTCTTTCCTTTTTGTGAGCTTGTCTCTAGAATCTTAGAGAATCAGTTTTTTATTTTTGGAATGTACTCAGAATTAATAAGTGGATTAGAGCTGTAATCTTCATCTATAAATAAAGCTATTGGGTTAGAGATGCAGATTATTGAAGCAGTCTCTACCCCCTTGCTTCTTCACTTCTCTTCTCTTTTCTTCTTCTCTATTTTTGTGGTTTCACTTTCTGACTCATGGTTGCACCAGTAGGAGATTCTGGTTTGTTTCTGGTATCAGAGCCTTCCTACTGAGGTCGTGGTTACTTGACTTTCCATCTCTTGGTGTTTTTTTTGTGTGGGTCGTGTATGGCAGCAGCAGCTTTATGCTACAACAGTAGTTGTGACATTTACATGAATCAAATTCTGTGAAGATAAATTACATCTTCTATGATCATAATTGTTCGCACCGTCAGTAATTAGAGTGGAAGCTTCCATAAAGGTTGATCCTTCGAAAATTCTGACAAAGGAAGGTATGCCCTTCCAAATTACAAGTATCAAGTTGAAAGGAGCTGAAAATTATTTTCTTTGGGTAAAGGCGATGTATGCATTTATTCATGCTAAAGGAAAATCAAAGTACTTGAAAGAAGATTGTCCCGAAGTTGATTCAAAGGGTACAACACTGTTTCCACACATGAAACATGAACTCCTGAAGATGCTTTAGGCAAGGAATGGATTTGGAATACCGTTGATTCTCCTATTGCAAATAACATCATGTTTTATGACACATCTAAGCATATATGGGAGGACTTGCATGATTCCATTGGTCAAGAGAAAAATATTTTGCGAGATTATGATCTATATGATCGGATGTTCAATTACTCTCAGAATGTTCATTCGTTGATGGAATATCATGGTGTATTTAAAGGATAGTGGAAGAACTGCAACAACATCAGCTCCTTACTACCAGTCTGGAATCTTTGACAGGCTGAATTCTATGTTTCCAAATTCCTGGTTGGTTTGGATCCGGAATTTTTGACAAGTAAAGGTCAAATTTTGACATCTGAAACTGTACTTACTTTGAGTGATGCTTCCTATAAGTAATTACGTATTAGTAGACAAAAGAGTAAACAAGGAAGCAAGGAGAATTCAACAATGGTTGCAGATCGGGCTGTAGCTCTTATCCTTTAGGAGGAAGAGGTAATGGTTTAGGAAGAGGAAGCGGAGGAGGTTGAACACCCCCTCCAAATTTATCCTAAGGAAACCAAGTGTCTTCCTACTAAGGCAAGCAAAATCACACAGAAGAAAATTGTTGGGACAAACATGGCCCGCTGGAGTTGGCAGAAAACTATGTTAATATGACAACATCTACTGGAGAGAATACCAATGACAACTCATCTGTATCCACTCCAGTAGCGTCTACAAGTTCCTCATCTCCTAGAGTTGACCTTAATCAAATCCTAAAGTACTTATACATCCACCACCAATCTTGCCCAAACAGGTATATCTACTAAGTCTTATGCTTCAAATTATTGGATTGTAGACTCTAGGGCATTCGAACATATAACAGATATTTCATCCATGTTTTCAAAATCTGCTAAATTTCCTAACCCTACTCCTATTGTTATGCTTTTTTTTTGAATTTCAAGATCTTCAGACTAAGAGGAGGATTGGCGGATGAATTGAGAATGATGGACTGTACTATCTGACCGATTTTGACACTTCTGCTACAAAGACGTATGCTGCATCTCCATTAGATTGGCACATCAATTGCGAAACGTACACTGCATCACCATTGGACTGGCACTATCATTTGGGACATCTTTCTCCTAGTTGGCTTAGGTTGGTTGTTTCTGATTGCAAGGATGTTAAGTCAATAAAGTGTGAAGCATGTTAGTTAGGTAAACATCATAGGACAAGTTTTCCCGCTAGAACTGAACCTAGAAGTACAAGTTTATTTCTTTTAGTACATTCAGATGTTTGGGGACCTGTCGTATCCCTAATCATTTTGAATTTTAATATTTTGTCCTTTTTGTAAATGACTTCTCCAGATTTACCTGGTTATTTTTAATGAAGGATCGTAGTGAAGTTCTAAAAATTATTATAGATTTTTTTGTTGAAGTTTATACTCAATTTAATACATCTGTTAAAATTTTCCATACATATAATGCTTTAGAGTATATGCAAAATGCGATTTCTGATCTATGTTCTTATAAAGGTATTCTTCATCAGTCTAGTTGCTCATACACACCACAACAAAATGGTGTAGCCGAGTGGAAATATAGGCACCTGTTAGAAGTAGCAAGGTCCCTTATATTCCATATGAGTGTACTTAAGCAATATTGGTGTGATACTGTCCTTATAGCTAGTACCTTAATAAATCGAATGCCATCTTCAATGTTACAAGATGAAATACTGTTTCGACTTGTGTATCTGAACTTACCTCTATTTTCTGTCTCACCTAAAGTTTTTGGTTGTGTATGTTATGCACATGTTTTACCCTAACTAAAGGTTAATTTTTCAGCCAAAGCTCGTAAGTATATTTTTTTAAGCTATTCTCGGTACCAAAAAGGATACAAAGTTTTTGACCCTTTGGCCAAACGTCAATTCATCATAGCAGATGTTACCTTTTTTGAAGATACATTGTATTATGAAGATGATAGGTTTAACCCCCTTTACCTATGGTAGTACCGTTTCCTTTTGAGATGCTTGAGGAAGAACCAGACTGTGAAACCCATGAAGAACCATTTGTCCTTCCTAGCTCGGATGAGGTGCCACTTCAATTTCCACCGGTGTAAGTTTATCATCAGTGGAAGAAACAAAACAATTAGATGGTACCATAGTCGATATCACTTCTTCTATAGATTCTCCCCCACCATTTGACAATCCTGAAGATCTTCCCATTGCTTTAAGGAAAGGTAAGTGTTCTTGTTCCCATCGTTCTAATGTGGTGTATCCTATTTCTTGTTATGTTACTACTCTTCACTTGCTAGTTCAATATCGTACCCTTGTCACATCTTTGCCTTCTATTACTGTTCCATCTACATATTTTGAGTCTCTCTTTGATCTGGGTTGGAAAGCTGCTATGGAATCTGAACTTGAAGCTCTACACTCTAGGAATACTTTTTTTTTTTTTTTTTTGGTAAATACACTCTAGGAATACTTGAACTATTGTGGATTTGCCCCCAGGTAAGGATCTTGTGAAATGTAGTTGGGTATTTGTGATTAAGTATAAGTCTAATGGATCTATAGAGCGCCTTAAAGCATGGCTGATTGCAAAGGGGTATACTTAGACTAATGGTGTGGATTTCTTTGAGACTTTCCTCCCCCTAGCTTGTTTAAATTTTGTGCGTATTTTGTTGTCCTTGGCATCTAATTTAGAATGGCTTCTTCATTAGTTAGATATGAAAAATGCTTTCTTGTATGGAGACTTGGCTGAAGAAGTGTATATGGATTTGTAGAGCGCCATAATGCGTGGCTGATTGCAAAGGGGTATACTCAGATTTATGGTGTGGATTTATTTGAGACTTTTCTCCTCCTAGCTTGTTTAACTTCTATGCATATTTTGTTGTCCTTGGCAGCTAATTTAGAATGGCCTCTTCATTAGTTAGATATGAAAAATGCTTTCTTGTATGGAGACTTGGCCGAAGAAGTGTATATGGAGCAACTTCCTGGGTTTGTTGCTTGGGGCAAATTCTACTAAAGTATGTATCTATATGTTAAAACAGTCGCCAAGAGCATGGTTTGAAAATTTTAGTTCCGTACTATTTGAAGTGGGATTTTCCCAATATTATTCAGATCATTCTGTCTTTGTAAGAAAGACAAAGTCTGGAATTGTGGTACTAATTGTTTATGTGAATGACAAAACTATTTCTGGAAGTGATAATGGAGGCATTGAAAAGGCAAAGAAATTTTTGAGTGCATCATTCTAGATAAGGGACTTGGGGCATTTTCAGTATTTTCTTGGGGTTGGAATTCTTTGAAGCAATCATGGGACCAATCTCTCTCAGCGGAATTATGTGTTAGATTTGCTGACCAAAATTGGTATGCTTGGGTGTACACATGTTGAGACACCCATGGACCCTCATCTCAAACTCACCAAGGATGAAGGAGAGGATTTGGCAAATCCTCAGAGGTATAGAAGGTTGGTAGGGTAGCTTATATATCTTACTGTGACTCGTCCAGGCTTGTCATATGCTATAGGTGTTGTAGCCAGTTTATGCATTCACCTAAGAAGCCTCACTAGGATGCCATGATGCGTATCTTATAGTATTTGAAGAAGTTTCAAGGAAAAAGGCTTGTGTAAAAGAAAAATTCTCATTTCAAGTTGTGTGCTTATTTAGATGCTGATTGGGCAAGATTGCAAGATGATCGAAGGTCGACTTTTGGTTATTGTACTTACCTTGGAGGGAATTTAATTACTCAGAAGAGTAAGAAGCAAACTATACTAGTTTTGTCTAGTGCTGAGGTTGAGTATCGTGCTATGGCTCATATGGTGTCTGAAATTTTTGGGTCAAGTCTTTCTTGAAAGAAGTAAGGATCGAAGTTGAAGAGCCAGTCAAGATGTTTTGTGATAATTAGGCAGCAATCTACATTTCTAGTAATCCGGTATTTCAAGAGAGGATCAAACATGTGAAAGTGGATTTGCATTTTTTGCGGGATGCAGTCATGAGAGGAGTTATAGCTACACCATATGTTGCTTATGCTGAACAAGTTGGAGACATCTTCACTAAGTCTTTATTTGATCCAGTCTTTGTAGAAGGATGCCGCAACCTGGGAGTTGGTTATCAATACTCTCCAGCTTGGGGGGGGGGTGTTGCGATAGCCTACTAGTTTCTTGGAGAGCAAGTCATGGCTTCTTGGAATCCAAGTTGTCTCAAAAATGGAAATCTCTATCTTGGAGGAAAAGTAGTTACAGATTTGGAAAGTATTATGTGCTTTACAGAATTAGAAAGTTACTAATTTCTTAACAGCTCTAGTTAATATTTTCTTTCCTTTTTGAGAGCTGTCTCTAGAATCTTAGAGAGTCAATTTTTATTTTTGGAATGTGCTCAGAATTAGTAAGTGATTAGAGCTGTAATCTTCATCTATAAATAAAGCTCTTGGGGTAGAGATGCAGATTATTGAAGCAGTCTCTACCCCCTTACTTCTTCTCTTCTCTTTTCTTCTTTTCTTCTTTTCTATTTTTCCGGTTCACTTTCTGACTTGCAGCTGCACCTCAGTAGGAGCTTCTAGTTTGTTTCATCATGGAACTGGATTTTCACATGGAGAAGTAGGAGGTTCATTGAATTTTTCTTATTTAATTTAGGGGGGGAAGTTGATTTTGGTGGTATTCAGAGATAAGGTTTGGAAACAATGGCTTGATAAAGTGGAACATCCCGCAATAAGAGTGGGAAGGGGGATGGAGGATAAAAGAAGTGATAGAGCTTTGGATTTGAATTCCCTACATAGATCAAACAGATGTGAAGAGTTCTTATCTTTTTCCCCTTCCAACTACTCTGTTGCGGGTACTTGGCGAGTCCCAAATCCTAACTCACAAGCCATACTGAGTGGTAGAAATAATGACCAGGGGCTCCTAACTCCATACATCTTCCTGTTGTTGGATAGCATTCTCAGGGGAAAGGGAGAGGACAAAATGAATAAAAAAGGTATAAATTTCTAGAAGCTCAAAAGAAACATTAATTAAACCTCATGAACTCTCATAATACGGTGAATGAGGTTAGATTGAAGCTTTACAACTATTTAGGTTAGCAAATGGTTTTTGGATCAAAATAAAAATGCCTTGAGTATATTGTACAGACTTGTCTACAAGTCAACAATTCTGTAAACCTTTGAAAAACCTGGATGGAGTCTTGTGGCCCCCCCCTCCCTCCTTTTTTTGCCTTTTTTTTTTTTTTTTTTGTGGGGGGGGGGGGGAGGGGGTTGTTTATCAAGAGTTCAGTACCACACTCTTGAAAATTGACTTGGCTTGGGGTCATAACCTGGTCTTTTAACTACGCTTTAAAGACTCCATTGCAGAGCCTAATTCAAGACCTTGACATGTATTGGGCTGCCTACTGGCATGCACCCTCATGGATGTCCATGCATGCATATAATACTCTGACTACTATTGTGGATTCTGCCATAGTTCTCAAATTTCAAAGCCTCTATTTTTCACAGAAAGATCTGATTAGGATTAATTTGATGTTTTGGCTCACATTTCAGAGCCTAATTCAATACCTTGTCATGTATTGGCCCTAATGCCATGCACCCCCATGTATGTCCATGCATGCATATGGCACTCTGATTTCTACTACCCTGGATTCTCCCACAGTTCTCAATTATCAAACCTCTATTTTCCAGAGAAAATTTTCTTTTCTTTTTTGGAGGTGAAAAAAATTAGTTTTTCCTCCCTGATAAGGATTAGTTAGCTGTTTGTCTTAAACTTGACATTTGAGCAGTGAACCTTCCAATTTGATGTTTGGCTTATGCTTCGCTGTTTTTTGAGGGAATTTGATGGTGGCAAAGACCACCATAAGTGTTAGAACACTGAAAGTAAAAATAACTACACAAGCTTAACTGTTCAACAACAACAACAACAAGAATAAGCCTTGTCCCAACTAAATAGGGTCGGCTACATGGATTCTTGCCTTCCAATCAGTTTTTTTTTACGCCATGCTAGATACAAGGCCAAAGCTATGCATATCCTTACTCATCACTTCTCTTAAGGTTATCTTAGGTGTGCCCCTAGCTCTTTTAGTTCCTTCAATATCACTTCTCCATACAGAGGCATTTATAGGTCGCCGTTGAACGTGGCCATGCCACCTCAAATGACTTTCTCGAAGCTTATCACTATGGGAGCAACTCCCAGACCAACTCTAGTATGATCATTCCTTATCATATCCTTGTTAGTTTTGCCACTCATCCATCTTATTTTGAACAGGCTTACCTGTTCAGCATTTGGTTTAATTCTTCCAAGCATATGCGCAGTAGATCAGTCAAGAACATAATGTTACATGGTAAAATTGTCAACGAATACAACTGAAATACAAACCTCTGGTGTAGGTTCAACAGGACATTTTTCAATTTCATCAATTCCTCCAAATGCAGCTTCAGCGGCAATTTTAATGTGTTGACACATGTACTGTACACAATAAACAAATTCTTAGAAAGAGAACTTTTATTTAAAAAAAAAAAAAAGTAAGAAAAAAGTGACAGCCCAGAAGCAGAAGGTACCTGAACATACTGAACCATATAAATAGGATTAAACTGCCTGAGGAATGTCCCAAGTCCAATAACCTGGACAAAGGCAGCCATTATTTATAAATGAATAAAAAAGAAAATGCATATAAAAATATAAATAAATATTAAAAAATTATAAAATTCTTCCAAAAAAAAAAAAATGAAATGAAATTGGGAAAAAGAAAGTAAAAACTACCACGTGAAAAGAAGCAAAGGATTAATCAGAATAGGAACTTATTGAGAAAGGAGTGAACTTACCACTGGAGAAAAATCTAACGGGAGTTTCTTTAATCGACTAGTCAGCGTATTCAAGTGAGTATCAAGTACATACCGAGGCAACTGCAAATAAAACTATACATCAGATTGGATGAATAACCAGAATCAACAAATTTTCGCTGTTGATCTCCCTGCCAACTGAAAAAGAAGAAGGGGGAAACCAGCCTCAGGTTTTCCTATATTTCTATGCATGTCCAAGTCAAAGGAACTTCTCTAGAAGTACTATGAGCACATTTAGGCAGTTTCAACTACGAATTATTAGAGACAGTAGGTCCTACCAGTTATATAGATTCCTTTCATTTCTAATGGCATGCATAATTATGTGGTCCGCTGATCACCAATCTAGATGATCACAAGACAAAAATAATTAGCTTGGAAGAAGGTTAATAGGGCATGCATAATGTTATAAGATTTGCATGATCCCATTAGCTCTTCATGTTTGCAACTTTGCATGCCCTTTGAATATAGAGCTTCACAAAAAACAGAAGCCCAAAGATCAGGACAATGGGGTCTCACATAGGAGACTAGGTTGCGGTACCAACAAATGCAGACTGCATACAAACCTAAATGATTTCCAAACATTTGGCATGAGAGTTAGGGAGAAGGTAGTCTTTGTTTTAGACGGGAATTGATTAAGCTCACAGGTGATTTGCTTTGAGACAAATCATCTATTTCTATCATGTAAAGGGGGAGCTTGATACATCCAAGCTCAGAGAAGCCACAGTTCTCAATGTACTTGTCAGTTATCACGACATCTAGGCAACAAGGCATCCAAGGGGTTGGTGGGAACAAGATCAGGCACCTAAGCTTTGCGTAGGTGACAAAAAGACACCAGCATGTTTATAATCACCACATTGCTTGGACGCCTTAGCGGCATCACGATGCCTTGAGGACTATCGTCCTCAATATAGTCATTTAATTAATAGAGGTTAAGGTGGTGACCACCGATTTTCTCATGATCAAATCTAACATCATTGACCCTCAAATAGCCCATAGGAGTGAGTTGACAGAGGGCTTAAGGAGGGAAATATGAAAATAACGGGGGCAATCGGTCTCATGCTACAGTAAAAGCATAGGCAACTGTTAGGAAAACGAAGCATATGAATTAGGGAGAGACAGCTCCAGAATAAACTTTAACAAAGAGGAAGAGCAAGAGAGGACTCCCATAAAATCCATATACAGCCTATTGTGGAGTGATTACAATTGCACAGGAAAGGATAAGTAAGAGCAATAGAGGAGGCAAACTGATAAACACAATCAAGAAGAACTCTAGGTTTTTTGAAGGGCATATAGACGAAGAAGTGGGTGGACTTGATAAGAGATCTAATCTTAGCATGTTTGGCCAAGGAATTAAAATCCCTGGTGCTCCAAAGAAAGCCAGAAGACATGTAGAACTAAAGGAAGTAGGGTATCAAATGCCTGGGAGGGAGGCAATAGAACCTCTTTCAGGCATAGGGAGAGTCAAGTAGGACCTAGAGGCTAAGAGGATAAAAGAAGGGGAAAGGAGAATGAGAAAAGAAGGGGGGGGGTGTCTATAGATAAGATGCTGGGACAACCATCATGAGAGAAAGAGGTAAGTGGTAAAGGTTGTGAAGGACCAGGACTAGTTCAGGTAAGAAAGAGGAGTTGGGAGGGAAGCATGGTTCATCTGGAAATCACTGCTGATATAATAAGGAGTAGGGATAGATGGACGTGTTCAAAGAGGGTTAGGGATGGCGTCTGACCAGGAGAGAATGGGCCTGGAGGAAAAGTGATGGGCCAAGGGTGGCTCATTGGGCCTCTATATGGGTTGTGGATGGGAATAAGAGGGTCTAGTTCAACAAGAAGAAGAGAATAGGGGTGTTTTCTTTTTCCGGGGGCCCCTGGGGGGGGGGAGTGCTTAATAAGTTCAGGGTGTATCCGGGTTAAGACCAGATGGAGTTGAAATGCTTAGGGTATCATGGTGTGTACTGGGGTTGGGAAGGAAAGTTAAAAGGTGGTTCAAGAAGGCTGCTTTATTATTGGGATGCTTGCTAACAGATGAGATTATCCTCCCTACATAAAAAAAATGACATGAAGATTCAAAGGCAAAATAATGAAACACGTATCTATTAGCAAGCATCCCAGTAATGAATGACAGAAAAATGGTAGTCATTACAAGATCTGAGAAGGTCATACTGTATGCAGCGTATAGTTCGAAAGTTTGGTTCATAACCAAATTTCGTATTTTTCTCTTTCAAATTTCAATGGCAGATTTTGGTCTGCTTTTGGTGTTTTTTGGGGCTGGTTTTATCCTAATTTGAGACCAATAAACACAATGGAAAGTGCTATTTTTGCCTAAAACCTAATCCAAAATGGTGTCCTTGATCGGCACATGCCCAGTGATATGTGGGCAAAATTCAAAGTCTGGAACATGCACGTTCACAAATGTGAATGTGGATATTATGCAAGAACACGCTAAGATTTTAATTACCATGCAACAACAAATACAACAAGCAGAATTCAATACACAAGTATGTGTTGGGCTGGATCTATCCACTTGGTCATGGAAGAGTACTTTGAAAAGTGGACACAAGTAGGCCAAGACATGGTACGGAAAAAGTTATCTACATAGTCTGTCCGCTACCCTTCTATAGGGAGCATCATCAACATTAAGTATATAACCTACCCTAGGGAATGTGTCATATGACCATGGATTGTAATCTGGTCGTAGAACTGGCATAACTGGTTGTGCTGGTCCAAATGGATATCCAAGATGGAGTCCACAAATGATGCACCTGATCCATCTCCATACCCATATGCAGACATGCTACTAGAATCGGTAGATGGACCACCATATGCTCCACCATATCCATAAGCCCCGTATGATACAACCCCTTGAAATTTTCAAAATGTCACCAAAATTTTTGAGATTTAAGCGAAACTTTGCAGACTTAAATATCAGCCATGGTTTCATTTTGCTGAGTACCGAAATGGTGAGACTTCGGCAAAATTTCATACTATGATGCAGCGTTAACATTGCTTTTGCAGATATCTATTTCCCAATTGAAAGCTAATATAAAAAAATAAAAGAAAGAAAGAAAGTAAAAGTAAAACAAAAGAACTTTGATAATTCAATTGGTTTAACATGACATTTTGGAAAACTATAGTTATAGGTGTATAAAATTAAGTAAAAACTATAGTTATAGGTGTATAAAATTAAGTGAATTGTGGCTTCTTCTTTTTTATTTTGATAGAAGAAATATTGAGTTTTACTGTGCTGTGAATCAGAAGCAGTAGAATAGTGCTACTCCATAAAGAAAAGAGTTAATGTTTCAATACAACCTGGTGTGTCAAAAATACATTCAGATATCACCCAAGTGTCGAAGTACCTGAAGAAGTCCCCTACCAGTAAATTATGTGCAGCTGGTATGGACTTTCTGGCTCTGGAAAAATGGATTACCTGTGAGATGGTTACAATGGATGCACATCTGCTTAAGAATGGAGGAGGATCTTCTGAAATATACAGGGTCCGAAGAGGCGTGCAATATCCACACAACATTCCTTGTCTACTCATTTCATGGAGCAGAAGTTCCACCATTTTACTGTTTTCCTTTCTGCTGGCCTGTTTCATTTATGCATACCAATATTAGGTTTTGACAGTATAAAGAATCCCAATTTGGGGTAGCCGAATTGACAAGGGATAATTGCCCAAGGAAGAGTTAGGTCTTGAGTTTGACCCCTCATACCCTTTGGGCCACTCACATGGGGGTGTTTAGTGGTCTTTAATGCTTTCGATAAAAGTAGAATGGCTCTCATTCAACCCTGATATGACCCAGTCCATGCAGCTTTGGATCAGTACGGATCCATGGGAATAGTTAGGCCAAAGGCCTGGACACCCGTGTTAACAGAGAAAAGAAAAAAAGAACAGTATAAAGAAAAAAAAAGAAAAAAAAAAACTTACCTCAGGAATTTTCACACTTCGAAAAGAAACTGGAACTATCATACCATCAACCGCTGAAGAAACTAAACTTGCTTTAACCTGTCAAATTAGGAAATGACCTGTAAGCTTCTGAAACTGGTCCAATTCATTAAGTAAAATACATACAAAATACCTAATAATACAAATTATTACTAATAAAGTCCCTTTTTTTTTTTTCTTTTTCATTTCCCTAATAAAAAAAGCAAAGATAGTAGAAACCTAAAGTTTCCATCAACCCAAAAGAAACATCAATCTAGCAGTGCAGTGCATGTATTGTACATGTTTGATTGAAACATTCAAAATGTAACACTGTAACTCAGGTTGGGGCCCAACCAATAGATTCATTGATAACAGAAGGATAAAATCCAATAATAACCTCTTTAGTTGTAAGAAAGCAAGTAGCAGAAGTAGAGGAAAAAAAGAGGAAGTAGGTTAGAGAAATAGCTTAGCAAGAACTTTCAATCTCTCAATCTCTCTCAAGAAAGTAGAGTAAAACCTCATAGTATGTCTCTTTAATTATTAGTTAGTAAGTTGGCTTCAGATTGCTCAAAGTCTACATTGGGTTTAGTTGAATTAGTAAAGTGATTGTGAGAAGAAATAAGGAGTAGGCCGAACCCAATTCTGTCTCTCCCACCCCTCCCACTTGGGCCAAGTCATTTGGCTTCCCTCCACCAATGGTATTTTCATTCTAGCTCATCTTGGAATTTTGTTAGACTCTATGCTCCCCCAACCCTTTGCAAATTAGTTTGGTTTGAAGGCCACATCCCCATCACTCCTTCACCATTTGGAGAACCCTGAACCCTTGCCTTCCCAACAAAACCTTTCTCTTTTGTTGCTATATCTTGGTTTCACTTTCACGCACCACTTAGTCAGTAGGCCATTTTTTCCCCCTTGCTCCCCAGCCAGCACTAAATGGAAGAAAACATTAGATTTTATTTAGCCTCAAAGTTGCCATCCCCTCCCATTTGCTTGGGAGTTGTTGTGGCTAGTTTCATCCTTTTTAGATAACTTGACCTATGACACAACTGGCAAGCTAGTGTTTCGGCTGCTATATCCATATTTGGATGGAGCAGAATCTTCAGAGATCTCCCAACTCTCATTCTGTTGATTTGATTTAGAAAGTCATCTTCTTACACACACACACACACATAGAACTGGCCCACCAAATAATAATGAGGAAAAAACAGTCTCCAGGAGAAATTGTGACTTGCACTGGTGCTAGAAAGTTCCCTCTCCCTTGTTCAATTACTTCTAATACCAAACATTCTTTGAATTCAAGTTTTTCAATCCCTTAAGTTGCTCTCATTCTGGAGGTGGGATCTTTGGCTCAAATGCACCAAAATTCTGAATTGCCAAAACAGTGGTTAGTGGATTTGAAGATATTACAGAAGTACCTTGCATGCTGACTTCAGCTTTAATGCAATTAAGCATCTTAGTAGCTGCAGTTGACCAATACATGCTAGAGATTCAATCCATGGTTCCCATGACATGTCTACAAATTTGGCCTGACCAACAACAAAATTACCATTTAGTAATACATTATTAGATTATACAAACAATTTGATGATACAATACTTCATTCTAGTAGTACTTTTAAGTAAATGAATACAGCAGTTTTAATTCAGAGCTCAAAGTGCCTATATGAACTTGCTTCCAAGCATACCAAAGAGGCTGTAAATGGTGACCACAGAACTTGGTCAAAGAAAATATCAAATGATTGAATCACTTAAAATTTAGCAAAATTACTCTGTTTCCTAGGACCCCTAAATGAGACCGCATTAAAATTAGAAATGGTATAATACTGCTTCCAAATAAGCAAAATGGAGATTGATAATGTTTCACATTTTTTCCAGAGCTTACATTTTCTTGGGAGGTTCAAACTTCTCAAAACTCTATCTAAGCTTTTGTTTGCAATACATTGAGATTGAAACTCTAGTGATTGGTCTCCGGACAGGTTTTCTCTTCTTCCTTTCCATCAGTCTCTCTACTTATTCATCTCTCTTACCACTAGTATTTAATGCAGTGATATCGTCACAGGTATCAGAATGTCAAAAGATCCACTGGTTTTTACAGTGTTTCTATTTTGAGAGTAATCCCATCTTGGTCAACATCAAAATCCTGAATATAATTTTTTTCTGAAACTTTAGTTAATTATACAATGAAAGCACTAGGGTCCTACTACTGTAAAATATCATCCACATCAATAAATGATGAAAAAATTAAATTTACACCCCCTGTGTTTGCAAACAACTACGATTACACCCCCTGTATTTAACACTGTTAATTTAAATAGAAATAGACATATTTAGCCTTAGTGAATCTTAATGTTAGTTTAATAAAATTAAAAATAAAAATATACATAAAAGTCAGTCAATTGTTTTGAGTGAATCAACTGTTTTTTAGGAGATTTTTTATTGGGAATTTTGAAAATATAGTACACACTGACTCATCACTTAACCCTGTTATTATAACAGTAGGGATACAGTTGTTATATAATTCAAATCATAAGGGGTGTAAATGTAATTTGATCATAATTGATTGCCAGATGCAAAGTATATGATTCGATGTTGTCTGGAGATTTTTTATTGATTTTCGTGGTTCAATTACACCCAATCTGGCCCATAGATCAGCCCATTATTTTGAAATGTTAAAGTTTCAAGTACATAGGTTCTTAAGCTTCAATATGGCCCTGATCCAGGCTCTGAGCCTCGGTTTCAGACTAATTGCTACTCTCAAAACTGATCAGCGGTACTCTGTTTTTGGGTCCGTTTCTGGAAGCATGATTCTCCCCTTAACTAGCAATTACTTCATCCAATCTTCCTGCATTTTCACCCCTATTGTAGGTACTTTGACCACAAGATTGAGTCCTTCTGGCCCTTGGTTCTTATCTGGGTTAAGGATAGGTGTCTCATGCGGTCATGCCACAAGCTACTGTTTGTCCTATATACTGCTGTTGCCTTGCTCCAAAGGCTGCAAGCCTGCAATTCAATTATTTTTATGCTCATATTTAGCGTGTTTTAATAGCACCTCATTCATCTACGTCCTTAATTTAATTTCAGATCCTACCATATTAGTTTGCTTGTTCTACTTTTTACTGTGGAAATCAAAGCTTGCTGTGTACAATGTGAATGTTCAGATGACTACTATAAAGTTGCATGGTGCCTCCAGTTATCTTCTCGAGGCAGGCTGTGTAAGCCTGTCCCACAGCAAAACAACAGGTGGATTATTTGACTGATTTCACCTCCTGATAACTACCAGATTGGTAATATGAGAAAGCTAATTTACTGTGTTTTGGCTTTTGGGTAATTAGGATTTTAGTTTTGGGTCATGTTATGCTGGCTCGTACGACCAGCAGCTCGTGGGTGAGCTTCTTGAATCCTTCGTGCAAGTGGACTTCTTTCTGAATAGGAATGGAATTAGCTTAGTTTCCTTTATAACTTTGATTTGCAAGCTGATAAACAACCACTACTCCCCACTGTGGAGTATAACTTAGACTGATCAATAAAATTTGACTTACTTTTACAGCTCGTGACTGTTGCTATTATTTTCTTTTGGAGAGATGGCTATATTGGAAATGACAACTCCCTTGTTGGACTTAGGGTTCGGAATCCTAGTTTTGTTTGGCCGTTGGACGGTCATCTTTGACTTGCCACACAAGTGAAGACTACAGAAATCACAACTTATGCAGGAGATAAAGTTTCCTCTCCACCCATTCTCTTCCTTCTGTCATTTGTGCTTTTTAAAGGTTCTTCGCATGTTTCGAACCCCCTTGATTCATTAAATCTGCAAGTCACTCCAACACTGACACCTTCACTCCAGCAGAAGATATCTACTAGAGTCAGCCCTCTTTCATCAACACAACCTCCTTTATAGCAGTGTAGTCCGATCACCATTCTCAACACTTACTCTCCATTAAACCTTAGCTGCCAGCCTGCCACTAAACCTGCAACTTCTAACCTCCATTAAATCGGCAACTTTATTCTCCCCACCACTTCTGTCCACTTTTTAATCACCTTTTATGGAAAGAACCCCGCACAAGAACTTCAATTGAACCCAAATTCAGACCCTAACTCCATCCTAACCCCTTGGGCCCTTGACTCCTAAAGCTTGTCAACAGTCCTAAAACTTAGGGATTGAGATTCCCTCATCAGAATCACTTCATATTAGGTTCAAGAGATACCTTGTCATTAGACCCTAAAAGTTACAGCCTCATCCATGGTTGACAGGGTGACAGGCGAGGTGAGGCGATAGAGGACAATGAAAACCAAGGCAACACCAGGTTGCCTTGACCAAAAACAGGCCAAGGCGCACCTAGGCAGATGCTCTGACAACCATGGCCCCATCTCACCATCCTAAAACACTGAACCACGAACCCACCCCTTTTTCAGACAACCAAAACCTTGCTAGCTAGTTCTGTTTGTGATCTTTGACAAACTGGCCCATAATTAATTCTAACAATCTACATCAACATCACCCCCTACTTTCATTATCTATTTTTCTTCATGTTCCAAAACTACTTGTATATCTCCTTTCAATCAATTGACAAAACATCTTAAGTGCTCCATTACATTTATCCTAGTAATGCTGAGTAAGTTTAACCCTCCCAAGACCTATAGCTAAACCTGGGAGCCTAGCGCACAAAGTTTGACCTTTTTTACTATTTTATCCAGGAATCGAGATAAAGGTGACAAATGGCAGCGGACATGAGAGGGATGCTTACGCTATTTTGACATTGCATCTCCATATCTGGTGGCATTCACTACCTCTACTAGAATTTCCCATTTTAGATTGGCACAGCCAGCTGGGGCACATTCCTCTATCCAAGCTGCAACATCAAGTCCCTGATGGCAACTTTCTTTCCCATTTTCAGTGTGAAGCTTGAAAGCCTGGTAATGATCACCACATTGTTTTTCTGTCATACAGTGAGCCCAGGAGTCAGTCTATGATTTAGCTCATCAGATTTTTAGGGTCCTTGTCGGTTCAAGGGTAGGGTCTGCCTTTTGATGAATACTCTTGCACGCATGGCTACATAATGAATGAAAATTCAGTTTGGTACTTGTTTGAAAATTTTACATATTGACAATGCTCTGGAGATTACTCAAGGATGATATTTCAACCTCTTGTTTGGACAATGGCATTACTCACCAAAGCAGTTGCTCTTACACACCTCAAACAGAATGGTGTCAGACATCAAAAATTGCCATTTGCTAGTTACTGCTACATCTTTCATGTTCCAAAATTGATTGGGATGATGCTGTTGGCCGCTTACTGTTTGATCAACCAGATGCTTTCCTCTGCCCTTGGTAATCATAACCCTTTTCTGCTATTTTTCCCATCCATTCCTTCATCTAATCTACCTCATATTTTGGCTGTCAACATTTTGTCCATAATCTTCATCCTGGTTGGGATAAATTGTCTCTTCGGGATCTAAGTCTATTCTTTTGGGTGTAATATAGTAATAGAAAGGGCTACTGGTGTTTTGATCCCATAACTCGTTAGCAGTGTGCAAGTGCTGTTGTCAAGGTGTTGGCCTAGGTATCCAGGTGGGATCCCATGGGGCTGCCGTGCTGGGCAGTCACCACTTAACTAAGTGCACAAAAGGCGGGTGCCTTGGATGCCTAACCTGCCTGGGCAACCGCTTTATTACCATTTTGCCACTTTTTTTTTATTTTTTATTTTTTAAATAGTTATCTAAATAATTTTAATGTAATGTTATTATAGGCTTATCGGATCACTAATAGAAGTGAGATGCATTGAATCAATCAACTTGTTTTTATATTTAAAAAATAAACAGAACCAATAGAGAACCAAATTCCACTCGTGTAAATTGCAAAGAGTCAGTTAAGTAATTAAAAAGAGAGAGAGAAAAAAAAGAAACAGAAGAAGCTGAGAATTGGGAGAGAGAAATTGAAGACGTTAGGGCTGCTGCTCACTGCGACTGCGGATGTGTGAATTATGAAGATTGAAGCTGATTTTTGACTTTGACTTGGTTTAAATATTTGATGTAAATGATTGTCTTCATGTTATGACTTTTATGCTAGGATGAACTTAATTATTGATGTGTTTCTGCTATTAAGATTGCAAAATGTTTCATATTTACATGTTAGGAATGAAATATATAACTTTTAGTATGATTTTTGGACCAATCGAATAGTCATACTGGAAAAATTAACAATAGAATGCCTTGTGGCTACTTAATAGAGTAAGTGCTTGGAAGCCCTCAAATGCCTTGGCCGGCTAGGTGCCATGACAACTATGCTGATGTCACTTTTTCCCCCTTTTTAAATACTGGTGGATCTGTTCTGGAGTTACCGCTCCTAGACCCCTTTATTCCTCACCTCATTCCTCTTGAGGATTCAGCCTCTCAACCTCCCACCTTTATCAATAGAACTCCAGGGTTCCTCGACAAAAGGTATACAAGTGCTGCCTGATGCAATTGTGCTCCTACCATTCCTCCACTTCTGTATTGGAACTGTATCAGCCTGTGCATCATTTAATGATCTATGTCAGAATTGTATTAGTTTGTACTGTGTTGTCCTGTACCACTCTATAATTTGGTTTGCAAATAAATCAGTAGAGGCTTGAGTTTTCCCTTAGAGTTGGTTTGTATCTATTTGGAACTTCATAATTTAGGATTATATACTGTCAGATACCATGCTCAGGATGATAATTTATGTGGTTCTGAATTTTCAACAATAGAAAGATATTTACTTCAGCTCTGTCCTAGTTTTTAAAAGAGCAGTTTGAACGTCTTGCTCACTATCTACCAAAGTTATTGGCAATATTCTCTTTCCTCATTTCTCCATTGGAAAACTATATTTTATCAAAATTGAATCAGAAGAAATGTACTTCAAGCATTTCAAATTTGGACTTTCTTACCATCTGCCTATAGGATGACCATCCTAATAAAGGCATGGAGCTAGCAGGACCCAAGGCAAGATCCAATATTTGCAAGTCTTCCAAGCATCTAGCATCCAACTGTACACAAGAAAATACTCAGTTATGACATTACAGAAGCTATCCTCCAAGAAATTTCACTTGTCATATATCTTTCTCTGTTACATAAATTTAACAACTGAAATCATATAATTTACATTTTAAGAATATATAACAAGTGATGGTTGTTACCTAGGGTCTAGGACCCTCCCTTTAATGCCTTCTAGGTCCTCCTGACCTCTTCTTTTTTTTTTTTTAATAATTATTATAATTTACATCACTCCCTACAACCACTCCCCTAGGCACGCTGCCCTTTAGGGGCTTTGGTAAGAATGATTTATTGATGCCCCCCCTCCCCCAAAAAAAAAAAAGAGGAAGAAAGAAATACTAAATGAAGATTAATAAAATATCTGTTGATCGAGAAGCATACCAAACCTTTAAGAACCTTCAAAGCATTCTCTAATTTATCCATAATAATGAAAGCTAATAGAGAATCCAAGCTAGCCATTCCAATAGATCCTATGCTGAAAAATAAGTGAGGAAGGGTAAGATTTTTCACTAAAAAAATGTTTTTTAAAGAGTACAGAATCATCTGAAAATCTTAACTAGGAGCTCCAGCTTCACTCATTAATCAGTGAATATGTCAGAGGTTCTTTTTTTTTATCATTTAGAAATAAGACAGGAGTAGCCAATGTAACAGTATATTATGAAACTCAACCAGAGAGAATAATGCTGAAAAAGTTTAAAGACAATCCAAAGTAAGAATACTTGTTCAAGATATGGATTCATCATTTATTTAATCTGCAGAGAGAAGTAAATAGTATTTCAAGGCTATGAAAGAATGTCTAAAACAGCTATACACATATCAACATTTCCCAAATTGCAGGACACAAAAACCAAAATTAACAAAGAATTGTGCTAAGATATGTCATGAGTAGGGGGTTTATTGCTACCATGATTACTTAGGCTACTTTTTATGTTGCGTACTTTAGCTCGGATTCTTCTTTCCTTATTAAATTATGTTTCAACTCTTGGGTGCTTGGTTGACAGCACATCCCTTGCAGTTTGGCTGACAAGCAGTCTCAGCATAGGCTTAGTTTCCTTTTTTTATATGTAATATTTAGTTTATTTTTGTAAGCCCCCAAACTGAAGATAGTTTTACCTACTAATGAATTGTGGGTGAGGGGGAGCATCACCCACGAAACCTCTCTCCCCCCTTTTCTTCATTCTCTCCTTCTCTCTTGTTCTTCTCTCTCTTCTCTGCATGTTCTAAACTTCTAATTCTCCAAACTGCTGCTATTGTTACATGGTATAAGAGTTGTGACTGCAGATCCAGTTCTAAAATTAAGAAGTTGCTGGTTAGTAAGTCATCTCCGAGGATATTTCAATTCTACCTGTTGTACCTATCTGCGGCAGTTCTAAGAGCCTTATTACTGTTCCAACTGACTTAGACCTTCCTATCATCACATCAAGAAAAATTATAAAGATTTAATTGCTTTACTACCTCTTCCTATGGAAAACCTGCCTACAGCTGTAGAGTACTTAAATATCATGCCTATGGTTCTTGTTTCTGGGAAATTTTCCCAGGTATTTGTAGTCCTTGCATCATCCATTTTACTCTTCTGATGGTCAGAAGGTTTTGTCGAGGTCTTTTGTACCTGCAAGGATGTAGATTCAGTCTAATTTTCAGATGTTTTTATTGTTCAAAAGCCTGTCTTCTCCAAGTAATTGGCCGCCCTGTTTTTTTACCTTACACCTGGTTTCTTGCTACTAATGATGTGACTGACCAAGGCTGCTAACCAAACTGAGCTTTTGGGAACCAATTCTGCTTATACTACAATACCTTGGATCCCATTTTCGAACCCAACCATGGGTCTAATTATTAGCAATGAATCTCTTCCATTGGCAGGCAGTATCCCATTTAGGGGTACAAATCAACTTTTTTACTACTGATTTCACTCCACTGCTCAGTTTCAGTTTTTGGTGAAGTTATTTGATGTGAACCGGATCCAGGACACCCAAAGAAGGCCTAGAGAGGTTACCAGCACCCAGTGGCCCTGCCAGAAACCCAGAGAAATTTGGCCAGCGTAGAGGCATTTTGGTCTTGTTGGGTACCCTTGGTCCAGTCCATAGTATGAAATTTTAATTTTGGAAAATTTCACTAAATTTCGTTAGTGGCTAAAATGAAATCCGGATAGAAGTTCGAAACTGCAATATTCTGCCGAAATTTCAGAAACTAAAGTAAAAGTTTGGCAAAATATTGGGAACTTAAGTAAAATTTCAGTGAAATTTTGAAAATTCCAAGGGGTTGTACCCGAGCGGGGCTTATGGCTATGGATATAGATATGGTGGAGCAAATGGTGGTTCATCTGCTAATTCCAGTAGAATGTCTGCTTATGGCTATGGAGATGCAGGTGCATCACTGGTGGACTCCATCTTTGGATATCCATTAGGACCAGCACTAGTTATGCCAGTTCTGCGACTAGGTTACAGTCCATGGCCATATGACACATTCCCTAGGGTAGAATATCTACTTATGTTGATGATGCTACTTATAGAAGGGCAGGGACAGACTACACGGATAACTTTATCCGTATCATGTCATGGCCTGCTTATGTCCAGTATCCAGAGTACTCCATGACTTAGGGGATCGATCCAGCCCGATCCAGCAGCTTGTATTCAACTAGACTAGGTTTCATTCAGTGTGTATATTAGTTATTGTGGACATATGGTATGATGTATCTTATTTATTCATTTAGTGGTAATACATCATTCATTGTAATTTTCAACCAAGTACTCAGTTCTGGACTTCAACTTGTATATTGAATTCTACTTGTTCTTGTATTTATTGTTGTACCTCAATGAAAATTTTAGTGTTTTCTTGCATGATATCCACATTTACATTGGTGAAAATGCATGTTCCAAACTTCTAGTTTCACCCGCATACAGCCGAGCATGTGTCAATCAAGAACACCACTTTGTGGTAGGTTTTAGGCAAAAATAACACTTCCACTGTGTTTACTGGCTTCAAATTACGCTGCACACTGAAAACCAGCCCAAAGAAACACCAAAAACCCACTGAAATCTACCGTGGGAATCTGATACAATTTTGTACCAGATTTCCATGATATTTTGGTGTTCCGCCAATTTCTCCCTTAGATGAAACGATGAAATGAAATGAAATTTCGAACATTGGTCCAACTCTACTTGACTTAAGTAGAACCAAAATTTTATTAGGATTCTAGTCCTACTCTTATATTGATATTTGAGTTAGTCTTTGATTAGTTACAAAAGAGTCAAAGTCAAGTTAGGAGTCCTAATTAGAGAGGGATTCCCTTAGTTGTGTTCCAATTTCTACAAGGAGTCTAGTCCTACTCTTGCTTTGTAATTTGAATCACCATAAGATGATATATGTGAGTCCCAAGTAGAAGCCCCTCTTTGTTTGGGTTGCTAAGTTGGAGTCCTATCTTAAGAGGGCTTCCTTCTTGAATTAGAAGTCCTTGTTTGTATGCACTTTTATTTATTAAAGAGTCCTAGTTAGTTTGCTTTCCAATTTGAATGCAAGTAGAAGTCCTAGTTTGAGTCACCTTATAATGTTGAGTCCTATTATGAGTCCATTCATGTAGAGCTATAAATATAGCCCTTATCTTGTAAAGAGGACAGATTTTGAATATTGAATAAACATTGATTGAAGGAGGTCACGGGTTTCCAAGGGAGGAAACCTGCGGCAGCTTTGGCATTCTAATTTTCTGAAATTTCAGCGACCTTCTCTTCCAACAAGTAAGTCTTCAAACACCCCACCCCTGCCCCTATCCTTCCCTTCTCTTTCCACCATCACAGCCCTATCTTCTACCCCCCCTTCTAGCCTGTGGCAGCCATAGTTCTTCCCCAAATTCTAAACCCTAGGTCATCATCTCCCCTGTCCCACATCCTAATCCCTTTAGGAAACCTCTTCCCCACCCCCTCTCCCCTAGCTTTCGATCCTAGCCATAGTCCTAACTCCTACCCACCCCCCTTAACCGCAAGAAGACTGAATTTCTTCTTCTTCCCCTAAACTCTAAGCCCCATGCCCTTTTTTTCTCTTCTTTAAATTTCTAGTACCTTTCTGAAAATTTTGGACTTCTCAATAGATTTAGAACTCAAGGTCAGATCTATGACAATCTAAGCATTAGATCTGTCCCAAACTTTAGAACCCTCAACCCCCAACCCTAGTTACCTTCCCTTCATTACAGCCCAACTGGACCAACCAAAACCTAGTCTAAATCCTAATTCTTTTGCAGCCCAGAATTCTCAAAACCCTATAAACACTAGCCTTCTTTCACTTAGATCTTTCAAACCCTTCACCCAAATCCTATTTCTTTTTAGGTTCATCATCTCCAACCCACCTTAACCTTTGACCTTATCCCTAGCCCTAGCCACCCCATAGAAACCCTAATTCTCCTAAACCACAGCTTCTTCCTACTTTGTCTGTAGTAACCCATACTACCTTTTGGCTACCTATTAAGTCTGCAATAACCCACTCTGGCTGTTAGCTGCTTACTTGGTCTGCATAACCCATACTACTTTTTACCTATCCACAGGTTTGGAGTAACCTACACTACCTTTTACCTATGTACTCAATTTGCAGTATGCCATACTGCCTTTTACGTACCTACTTGGTCCGGAGTAACCTATATTGCATATTTAGTTCACAGTAACCTATATTTGAGGCTCTATTCCTGCCTTTAGTTGACCAATTACTATCTATATCCACTACTTGCCTTCTTGCAAAGAGCTTATGTATGGACGTTGGAACTGCATCTATTGTGGAGATTCCTACCTACTACCTATCTCTTGTGATGTAGCCATTGGAGATGCAACACTTCAATACAATTGGTACTTAGTACTACTAGCATTGATTGGATAGTGTTTTTCATATTATCGTTTATGCTATGCTTGTGAATGTTGTTCATGTCCATTACCGCCTATCTTTCTCGTTTTTAGATGGTTCATTCGTTACAAAGATTATTTATTGAAGTTGTTGTTGGTTAACCCCTTGGTGAAGTTTTCTCAATGTTTACCAGGGTTTGCCATTGCTACTTGTGCTCAAGATTGATGAAGATCTTAATCTATGTTCTTGTTATTCCAAGCTGGAGTGTTTGATATGTACACTCCAGCTTGAGGGGGAGTGTTGATGTGTATCACGAGTAGGGGGTATGTCCCTACATGATGACTTAGGCTAGTTTTCATGTTTCCTACTTTATATTAGGTTCATGTTTCATTATTAGATCATGTTTAACACATTCATGTTTCTTCGCATGCGGCCACAGTTCATTCACTTGCACACACACAAACACACATACACACATACACACATTGTAATTCAAAGGTGTAAGCAGGAAATGTAAAGGAAAATACTCCAATCAATTCAACACCACAATGGTTCAATTAAGACTGAAGTACAAGATATCCCACACTTAAGTTACCCCTCAACTAAGAGTTTCCTCTCCCCTGCAAGCTATGCTCGCCCCCTTTTCCTCACAAAAATTCTTCTCTCCCTTCCTCTCCCTTCCTCTCCCTTCATATAGCCTAAAGAAAGTCCTAACTAGTAAGCCCCCTTTCCACATAAAACTGCTATGGTTGCTCCCAAATCGGATTTCTCCACCTATTCCTATAATGATCCAGTCTTCTACTTGTTGGGATAGATTTTATCCCCTATAGCCCCTCTACTCTATCCCTTTGGAGTACCCCCCCCCAATGGAATAGTGTCATAATAATAATTCCCTCCTTTAGTTTCCACCTTGCCCTCAAAGTGAAATCAAACTTTCATCCATCGTAGCCAGCCCCATGCAACTCCCATTCCTCGCCATGGCAAACGGATCCTCATTTAATTGAAAGACCTTAAGCTGCTTGTATGGACATTGATGGCCCTTGGAGTAAGGTGCATCGCAACTGAAACACAAGCCCTTGTCCATCTTGGCTTTAATTTCCTCTAGTGTTGAGTCTGTTGACCATCGTGAGTGGTTATTTTTCCCCATGGTGGTTGGTGTAGATTAAGAGGGCGACAGAGAGGCTGGCGGATTGGTTTCCGTAGCATTTGGATAGAAACGTGGAATGATTGGGATGACTCACCTAGGTCCATTATGGCTCTACTCAAGAGGCCATATGTTGGGCTGGGCTTTGGCCCACTTGAAGTGACCTTATTATTAATGTTAAAAAATCGTTGTGCCACATTATAATTTGTCTAGTTCATGGACTAACAGATGATGGGTTCCTCGACCCACAAACGGCTTCATTCTTTGGTTCGATAGACTTCGCTAGGTCCATAATTTGGGCCTGCCTCAGTTCTGTGGCTTCTGGCCTAATATCATCTCTCGAACCCGATAGAAAGGCACCTCTAAGCCATTTGTCATCCATAGCATTGGCAACAGCAGCAAGGCACTTGAGGTGTTTCCGGTATTCCGCCAGAGTGCCACCTTGCCTGAGATTGATGAGAGCCTCTTGAGGAGTTTTCGATTGTGAAGAGCCAAAACTTCAAGCCAGGGCCTCCTTCAGTTACCCCATGACTGGAAAGTGTTTTGCAGCTGCCTAAATCACAACACCCAAGTGCTGGACCACCAAAGCAGATCGTCACCGCTTGAGGATTCCATTGCTGCTGAACCCATAGAGGTGGAAACACCTCTCTGCCTTTTCAATAAAACCCAACGGGTCATCTCCAGTAAAGATTGGCATCTCCAGCTTCCAGGGAGCAAAATCCCTTCGATAATCCATCTCTCCTACACAAATTGGCTCGTCAAAGCTCCCCCATTGCAGATTATCCCTTGTTGTCGACTGTGGAAACCTCGCTGTCCTTCCTCAATCACCTCCGACGCTGGTGAGTTAATTGCAACGGCTTTTTCCATGCAGCAGTTGAGCTCATAGTTTTTCCCTGAACTTATTGCTGCATTTTTTCTCTCTCTAAGTTTTGGGAAAACGAACCTGATTTGGAATCCATTGCTAACATTTGACCTTGGAGATCACTCATGATGGATTTGAGATCATCTACCCTCCCCTACATTCGACTTCAGACCATCCCTGGAATCGCCATTGCTTTGATACCATGTTGCTAAGACCCCAACAATACCTGCAACCTCTAGAGTACTCTCACCTGCAATTTCTTCACATGCAGCTGCAGTTCATACACTTGCACACACACACAAACACACACACAAATCAATTCAAAGGCATAAACAGGAAATGTAAAGGAAAATACTCCAATTAAATCATCACCAGAATGGCTCAATTAAAATTGGAATACAAGTTACCCAACACCACAGAATACCCTAAGCAAATTGCCCCTTAACGGACAGTATTGTCTCCCCTATGGGGTATGCTTGCCCCCCTTTCCTAAAAAAAATTCTTCTCCCTTCCTCACTACCCCCTCTCCCTCATATAGGCTAAAGCAAAATTCTAACAAACTAACAAAACCCCCAATCCACATAGGACAGCATAGGAGTGGTTCCCAAATAGGATTTTGCCACCAGTTCCCTACATGTTGGGATGGGTTTGGTCTCCTACAACCCCTCTACTCTACCCCTACAGTGTCCCCCCAAACCACACCCCTCCCCCCCCCCCCCCCCAAAAAAAAAAAAAAAAGAAAAAGAGAAAAAAGAGGGGGAAAAAAATGGAATAGTGTCCTAACATATAGCAATGACAATTTTAAAGAAGCCAAGCCAATGCAAAATATAATACACAATAATACAAGGAAATCAAAACACAATACACAATGTATAGGATATATTATTAAGCACATACATTAAAAGCACAATGAAAACTAAGACTCATTAGTAACAACCAAAGAGGATATAAATAAGTGGGATTTTTTTTAACAAATAATTTCTACACTAGATTTACAATTATTGACATTGAAACACAGAATTTGAGAAAAACTGCCATAGATTGAGAACTCATTGAGATCTCAGTAGTACCAAGTTTCTGCGGATTCTAAGTGAGGATGGCATACAAGTTAATATATTGAAAATCTCAATAGAAGGGCAAACCCGGTGCCAAAGACTTCCGCACAAGCAGAGTCTGCGAGGGCAGTTTTCCTACTGAGTCTTACCCCAACAATTTTTGCCGGGAAGCTGTTTTGATGCCTTGACCTCGGAGTTAAAAAAATATCCCCAAAATTCTACCGTAACTGTATGCTTGCCTCCCGAACCTGACTTGAGATTTCAACACGAAAAATGTGCACAAACTTGGCAAGATCTCAGTCCAACTCGGTTTTTGGCTGACCAAGCTGGGCATCTGAAACCAAGTTCTCGAACAATGGATACAGGTAATAGTGGTCTAAAACCAAAATACATGACCCACACATGAGAATGCTTGATAAAAGACAGAAAATTAGCATCATTCTCACCGATGATTGTTGGTAACTCTCATATTACTAGAATAAAAAAATGTGCTTTCATTACAAAAAAATTAGATTTTGTGCCTTGAATTTGAACCCATAAAGCTGTGATGGTACAATACGTACCAATGGTCAGAAGTAATTGATCTTGAACCACATGGATAATAATATGGACCAGGTAAGTGTAGGTGTAGCTCTCAAATAATGTTGACAAAATAAGAAGAGAGGGTTTTTAATTTATTTATTATTTTCCTTTTTCTTTTTTCTTTTCTTTTTTGGTGGCGGGGGTGGGGGGGGGGGGGTTGGGTGAGGTTGGAAATGGACGGAAAACAAGTGTACCATGATTCTAGTAGATCAAAGAATCGGAGCCCTAGTAATTCTTGTCCAGCTGCATCAAACCTGAAAGCACATCCGCTCAGTAAATACACTGACAATTTTGAACAAAATCATAGCAAGGTTACGGGTAAAATAAACAAGTTGAAGTATGTTCCACCAACAAATATTTTTATTATAGAAAGTTCGGTACTTACCAGCCACTCATAGGTTCTATGTACATTGACTGGGAGGGACTTGTCAGCTTAAGAATTTGGTGCACTAAATGCCCTGAGAACACTAAATCATAATCAAATTGTGCAAAAAATTCCAAAGTAGGTTTAAAATTGAGTTGAATGCTAAGAGACAACTGTCAGGTAATTTGGTACATAAGAGATCCCCCAGACTAAATATTGGCACAAACATGTAAGGGACAGAAAATTGAAGGTTCAACATTATGAAGCAATGTCAGCTGATCAAACTTAACTGAAAAAAATTCCACTTTAAATTATTTAATTCAAGACAGAACAATCAGCTAGAAAGCTAAATTTTAAGTGGCAGAACAATTGCCAAGATGTAACTGGTGGCCTGCATGTTTATCAGAGATTGTCTACTAGTAATTTCTACACTTCTAGATAAAACATGCATTTCCAAATGTGAAAGAACGTAAACACACCTTCATCGCTAGTAGGGTATATGAAAATGGCAAAAAGATAATAGTTATTGGGATCAGCACCAGCCTCTGGGAGGGATTTGTTGGGGGGTTTGTATTCCATTTTGTTCCTCTTGTATGCCTCCAGTTCTGCTGCAGTTCTTTTTTCTCTTCTTCTACTTTGGTTCTTAGTTTTCTTCTTCTAATTAACATGGTATCAGAGCCTGGTTATCAGAACTACATCCAGACGTCAATATGCGCTCCTTTCAATCTCTCTTGCTGGGTTCTTGTTAATAAAAACTACTGCAACTGCTTTGAAGGAGTTTAAAGATTTCAGCTACATGGATTCTTGCCTTCCAATCAGCTCTATTCGAGCCCATACTAGATAAAAGGCCTAAGCTATACATATCCTTTCTCACCACTTCTTTTAAGGTTATCTTAGGTCTACCCCTAGTTCTTCTACTTCCTTCAGCATGGATTAATCGCTTCTATGTATAGGGGTATTTGAAGGCCTCCAATGAATGTGGTCGTGCCCATGGTGGGAGATCTCGCTCTCGAGCGAGATCTCGCTACTATGAAAAACCGAGATCTCGGTCGAGATGTGCCATTTTTTGGGCGTCAACTCGGTAGCCCATCTCAGTGGGTTTTAAGGTCCCAATTAGGCTAAAACTTGGTTTTTAGCCTATTTGATGCCTTTTGAACACACTAGTGGCCTTGGATTTGTGAGAAAACAGCCCTAAGTATGATTTCTAAGTCTACCCATATTGTGAAACCGAAATGCTGAAGGATTAGAGAATGCAAGGTTATATAACATATAATATAAAATCATTAATGCTGTAGGATTAGAGAATGCAAGGTTATATAACATGTAATATAAAACCTTAAGGCATATAAATGAAAATCATGTGTATCAAATACATCAAATAACTTAAATGTCATCAAGATAACATTCATATAAGTATTACAATCTTAACTTTCAAGAATAGAATGATAAAAGTATACAACCGTTAGAAGTTTTATATAAGTCATTAATGCATAAGTTCATAAGACAAGTAGAGGATGATTGAGTTTTCTTTGATGTTGTAGATGTGCTAAGAGTAGTTGCAAGTGAAACTTTGGCTGAAATCTACAAAAAATTTGGTAAAAATTGAGAGTTCCAATGAGATATGGCGAGATTTGGGGCGAGATATGGCGAGATATGGCGAGATATAGCGAGATATGGCGAGATATGGCGAGATCTCGAGCGAGATATCCCACCATGGTCGTGCCACCTCAACCGACTTTCTCTTAATTCATCATTTATCAGAGCTACTCCTAAACCAACTCAAATATGATCATTCTTTATCTTACCTTTCCTAGTTTTGCCACTCATCCATCTCACCATCCTCATCTCTGCTACACTGGGTTTATCTATGTGATGCTTCTTAACAGCCCAACACTCTAACCCTAGACATGGTTTACTAAAATAGGTTTGAGGAAATTACTAAAATATCGCTAACCGGAGACCTGGTTAACATCACAACTACAGATTTTTAGAAGACCAGACCAGCAGGGATGATGAGAGAGAGAAGAGAAGAGAAGAGAAGAGAAGAGAAGAGGGGAGAAGAAGTAGAAGACGAAGAGAGAGGGGAGAGAGCTTGTGTGTATTGAGGCTCTCCCTATGTACTTTATTTATCATATGAAATCCAAGCTCAATTTAGGAAAACTTTCCTAAACTGAGTTACAGCAGAAAAAGGAAAAATACATTGTGCATAGGATCTCCCAAATCTAGTAAAAAGAAAATATAGATCTACCAAACAGGACCCTCGGGAGATTACTTGTTAGCCAAGCAATAAAAAAATGGTAAGTAACAAAAATAGTAAGTAACCAAAAAGGAAGGAAACCATCCACCAAGTGAAGCATAACATCTTCATCAGTTAACATAACCACCTCTTGCAAAAGTCTTCCTTTAATAGCTTGACACTTCAAGGCCCTGAGATAGTCACATAAAAATATCTACTGCTGATTTAGAATCAGATCTGATGGAGACATCCAAATACTCTTCTTGAGTGCAAATTCGAATTCCTCTAAATATGGCTTGTAATTCCATTGCTAGGACCAACAATTGTTCCCCTCTACCAGCATATGCCATAATAGGACTGCCTGAATTGTTCCTTATGTAATATCCAAGCCAGATTACTAACCCGATACCATGTGTAGGACTTGAACCTGAGATACCGACCTGCACTAACTGTGGACCATGTGGGTGGACACCACTCGACCAGAGGACGAAACCATGGATGATGAGGAAAAGGATCCCCACCAACCAGCGGTGATCAACTCAGAAAGAAGGAAGGGTGAAGGGCCACTAGGCTTGGGAAGATGGATCACACACTTCCAGGCTATGCACATTACCGAGGCTAACACTAAGGTAACCCTGCAAACGTACTGACGGTAACCACCGCACCACAGCTGACTTCTGAGTTAATTTGGGTATAACAACAGGGTGGGAGTTGGACCCTGGGTTGTTCACATAAAATGTAGCCATTTGAGTGCCAAAAACAATGCTAAAAGAACTAGATCATTTGGACAAGTATCCAGGGAGCTATGTCTGAAATAATCACCAAGAGTCTGGATAGACTTGGGGAGAGGGGAGGTTGATCAACTGACCAATAGACGGACCCTCTAGCTCGTGGGTAAATGGGCCAAATAGGAGTTTGGGGACCTAAAATACAGCAGAATAACCCCAGGGACTTTCCTAAGAACCCTACTGACTCATCCATTCCCTAATTGGGACACTCTAGCAAGAAGGAGAGAGGAAGAAGAAGAGGCAAGAAGACCAGGGGACCCTAGGAGGCTGGAAGACCATCAAGAGGCCTAAAAATTCAGCAACCAGCACTAGAATCAGGTAATCTTCTCCCTCCATCACTCTATGTTGCCTTTGTGTTATTTAAGAAGTCCTAGCCAAAGAACCCAATAAATCGAGCTTACAAATGGGGGAAAGCCATGGGGCTTCTTATGAATGGGATTGGATAAGTATCCTCCACAACAAAAGGGGCTTTGAAGAGTGAAACTACTGTAGGGATGGAGGATTGAATCAAATCCCTCACTCATGGGTGGATTCAATCTTGAAATGTTGGGCTCACCGTCAATAGAGTGGATGAACAGCTCAACTGGGGACTAAACAGAACTGCAGTAATGAAATATACTCCAATTAGAACAATAGTGGGGGTTCCATGTTGTTCCAAATCAAAACTGTACTACAAATGGCACTGGTCAATTAGGGCCGGTCGACCTGATCGATCGCCTCCCTTGCTGTCAGATCGATCAGTGGTTCTGAAACAGAGCATTTAGGAACTTTGGCCTAGGGGAAAGATTCTAAAGTGTACAACATGCCTAGGGATGGAAACACCAGGTTGGTGAGGCCACAAAGGAAATTAAACTTGAAAAAAAGAGTTGGGAACATCAACACCAAGGTGAGGGCATATTTGCTAGAAAACTAGGCCAATTGCTGAATTTACTTCATGCTATAATCTCTGTTTTAAGATCAGTATTGCCATGACATTTGCTAGAAAACTAGGCCAATTGCTGAATTTACTTCATGCTATAATCTCTGTTTTAAGATCAGTATTGCCATGACATTTGCATTCAAATCACGTTTAGATGCTTGTGTGTTGACTTATGAAAATTGACTTGTTAGTGTAAGATGCATAAGGTACTAGTATGGAGCATTGCATTCAAATTCTTGAATTCAGCTCTTGAAAATATGTTTGATATGGAAGTATGAAATATGAATATGGAATGATCATGAGCATGTGAGATATGGCATGATGGGCAGGGGTACAGATGTAATTATGGGAATGAGCATGTATATGAATTTGAGCATTTGCATTGTCAAGCATCATTTCACTTAATATATCATATATGCATGACATCATACTAGAGTGCATGATTAGGGATAGACATGCTACAACCCTACCAATGGGGGTGATGGTGTTGGATGACCAGTGGTGAGGATTTTTCTTTCCTGTATTTGTGAGGTGTGACTTGTGAGGTGTTAAAAGAGATAGAGTGAGGAATAGTGATGGAATGCGGGGAGTACGGTGTTGTGGTTTTCCCAAGGTGAAGGCGGAATCCGTGAGGGACCACAAGGTAACACTGGCATGCCATTCACAAACCTCCCAAAGTGAAAGCCGAATCCATGCATGGTGGGAGATCTCGCGAGATCTCGGCGAGATCGGCGAGATCTCGCGAGATATCTCGTTTTTCCACCTTGGCGAGACGAGATGGAGGTCGAGATCTGCGAGTTGGGATATCTCGCTCAAGATCTCGCCATATCTCGCCATATCTCGCTATATCTGGCCATATCTCGCCCTGGATCTCGCTGGAACTCTCAATTTTTGCCTTTTTTTTTGTGGATTTTGGCTGAATTTTCACTTGCAACTACTCTTAGCACATCTACAACAAGGAAGATCAATCATTCTCTACCTGTCTTATGAATTTATGATTTAATGACTTATATAGAACTTCTAATGGTTGTATAATTATTTTATTCTTGAAAATTGAGATTGTGATACTCATATGGATGGAATTTTGATAACATTGAAGTTAGTTGATGCATTTGATATACTTGCTTTTCATTTATATGCTTTAAAGGTTCTATATTACATGTTGTATAACATTGCATTCCCTAATCCTACAACATTTCGGTTTCACACTATGGGTAGACTTAGAAATCATACATAGGGTTGTTTCTGACAAATCCAAGGCCACCAACGTGTTCAAAAGGCCTTAAATAAGCTAAATACCAAGTTTCAACCCAATTGGGACCCTAAAACCCACCGAGATGGGCCACCGAGTTGACGCCAAAAAATTGTATATCTCGACCGAGATCTCATCGAGATGGTCGAGATCTCTCTTTTTCAAGGTGGCGAGATCTCTCTCGATAGCAAGATCTTCTACCATGAATCCATGAGGGGGCTATTGGTAGCCTAAGTAGGGTCACCGGAGGTGCTAACCCAAAGCAAAGGCCAAATCCTTGAGGGTTGGTGTCCCATATTATCCCCAATGTAGTACAAAGAGTAGATGATCAATGCTTCGCTAGAAATGTCCCACGTCAGAGCACTACCCAACAGAGGTGATAAAAAAGGGTGGGTGACCCATGGTGATTGTGAGGTGAGATTCATGTAGAGGGCACATGGCTGTTATATGTGGGTTTTTAAAGTGAAGGCCAAACCTGTGAGGGGAACATGACAACAAGAGGGCACCATTAACCAGCTTGTGTTCGGTGTTTCCAAAGCTAAGAACGAATCCTGAGGGCAAACAGCAGTCCAGTAGGATTAAAGATAGGGGGCTGGCCCAATGAGAAGGCTGGATCTTTAAGGGATTGGCTCCCAATGGAAAATATGTGACAGTAGGTTATGGACCCACATTCGTCATATTATATGTTTAATCTGATTATTTGATGGCATGTAGGACTGCATTCCACTCATGCATTGATTTATTGAGTATATTCCCTTATGAGTTCAGTGGAACTCATTCCCTCGGGAACCTCTCTTTTAGATGGTGACATACGTATTGAAACACTGGGGGAGATGGTGCTGGTTACAAACAGGTTGGACGCAGGAGGGGAATTCACAGAGGAGCTCATGGCATTACGGGATACGCTGTGTGCTTGTTACACCTACACATACAGGTCATAGATAGTAGTTTCATTCACGAGAACTTTTTGAGGATTACCATATAAACCTTTTAGATTTTGCTTGAAACTTGTATGAAACTGATGAGCACATTTATGTGTGAAATCTTAGGGCATAAAGCATGCATTTTATACACTTAGAGTGGAGTTACCTTGGGTTTTATGTTGTTTTTGCAGATTTTAGGACTTTTCAAGATTTAAGCAAATATTTGGAGTTTTGGGCTTGAATCATGCTATTTTACATGTCAAGAAGTCCATTCAAATTCTCAAATGCGAAAATGGGCCTGATCTGGAGCATGATGGGCTAGAGATGTGTGATTATGGGCCAACTCCGAAATATTGAAGAGATAAATAAGGCAAATTTGATCTACAACTGAGATTTTAAATCAAATCTACAGAGATATTATTGAGAGAGTCCAAATGGAAAAGTGTCCTTGCATACCTCAATATCTTATTTCCTATCTTGGATTTAATTAAAGAAAGAAAAAGAGGAAAAATAATTATATTCAGAAAGAAAAAGAGGAAAAATCTCGTTTTTGAATGCCTCTATCCAGTTTTGATCAAACCCTTCATCGAACGGTCATCCGATGTCTGATCGTGCTGATTTTTGGAGGAGAGCTTCACGACTACTTAAACTCAAATCCAACGGTGGAATTATGCATCTGATCTCTCTAAGTCGGTGCGATTAGTACGTCAAAACCCTAATTGGCAGAGTCAGATAGAAACCCTGAGTTTTATTCAAATTCAGCCGTGCTTCATATCTCATGTAAACTATATAAAAGGAGAGCATACTCCATCAAAGGAGCAGATGTTCTAAAGCTTAGTAGAAGCGTTCTTTCTTCTCTCTTCAGTTTATTTAGGCTTTCTCTAGTTTTCTTTGCTTGCATTTGTGAGATTTAAATTTCTAGATTCAATGTTTAGGTTTAATTTTTTTTATGTAATGCAATTCAAGTTCAAGTTTCAAGTTCAGGTTTCAAGTTTTTAGATTTGTTTTTCTCTGGGTCTAGCAATTGCAGATTTAGATCATTCTAGATCTAGATCTGGTTGTTAGGGTTGGTTGAGATTCGAATCATTTGTTCAATTCGCAAGTAAGTAACCTTCTTTATTAATCTTCTCTCCTCCCTCCATTCCCGCTTCTATCTACCCCTCCATATTCTTAATTTAGGATTTACTTTCAGCATTATTTATTGTTCTCCCTTCCCCTGGATCCTTGATCAGAGATGCCTACAGTCGTGCCTCTCTTTGGTTAAGGCTTCATTTTCCTTTTATTGCTTTGTTATTTACTTTCTGTTATTTAGTTTCTACCTATTCATTCATCATCTCGGACCACATAACCGGAGCAAGCCTACAGGTGTGCCTCTACTTCTGGTGACGGGTGGTGTTGCATCTGCATTTTAGCTATGAACTAAATTTTACTGACTGCTTTAACGTACTAACTGGTTTTACTTTTTTTTCCTTTTTATTTTTATTGTTTGCATTTTTTTTCCTGTCTTTTATTTATGCATTGATTGTGTTTAATTTATTTTTCGTTTCAATTCGATTGCATTAGACGTATAGATTAGGATCGTTTAGTTTAGTTAATTAGTTAACAAAAATTGAATCATTCCACTCTCGCATTACTATTAAGAAGTTGAATTATAAGTGGCATATCTCCTTGAGATCGACCCGTTAGCTACACGATACCGTGCGCTTGCGGTTACTTTTAAATTTCATAGACAGAAACCTTGCATTTTAGGGTAATATATGCTTATATTGTTGTGCTCTTGTTTTATGTGTTGGTGGTCGTACGAGATTATGGTACTGTATCAGGGTAGGCAAACCAGCATGGTCTAGGGCGGGGTTTTACACCTCAGAACCCCACCATATGAAGCTGTTGAATTCACTAAAGCTCCATCAGAGTGCAATGAGAACCTATTTGTAGAAGGCCTAAACCAGGAGCAAGCCTTTGGAATCTTATTCTTCAAAACAAATTGAATATTTCCACCTCTCTACTATATAAACGGCCTATGCAGTTCTCACTTGAAATACACAGAGCACAGCACATGCTACCTTCATATCATCCACTATAGCTGCAATTAACTACTCTGCCATCCTTGTTTTGTTCTGAGGATCTGATAATTCCTCTCAGTCGAAAGGTGATTGCACAAAGTACCAACTTCATAATTACTCCAATTCTATCCGTTGCCTCCATATGATTCCTCATGCAAACAGCAACTTCATTAAGCCTTGTCATTATGTTCCTTTCATTTGTTACTTACTTAGTTATGTGGTACTTTATTATTGTTGCAAATGGAATCTAAAATATGGTCAAATTAGAAGGTTTTAAATTCAAAACTCTAATAAACTGGGGTATGTTTTAAAGGCCAAAAGTTTACATTGTTACTCTTTAGTCTTAAGCTAGGTCTTCTACGATCAAAATTCCAATTCAACTGTTTCAGGTGCTTTTTGATGGTCAAAACACAAAACACATTTTTATGAGTGTGCATGTGTGTACTAGCCTTATACTGTAAATAAGAATTGAAAACCAATTCAAGTCATTCTTGCATCAAAACATAATTTTTACGGGTAGACAACCCTGATTTGGAAGATCTAAGTAAAATTTCAGAGTAGAAGGTTGTAAGGAGAAAACTAAATTGTCATGACCAAAAAATTAAATTTTATATATGACATAATGCATTAAAAAAATAGTTTAACTATATTAATTGTTAGTAAAGGATAATGCCTCAACCTTTGATGATGTGAAGTATTATTTTTAACCATATGAATCGTTTTATACTTTTACAGAAGTTTTTTAGTTTGCCTCAGATATCTTTCTCATTTTTTAAATCAGATTGGATAGTACTTGGAAATTCAACTTTTTATTTTTTTATAGGTCAGACGGTTCAAATTTAATAACATGTTAATTATGCATTTTATTAATATATATATATATATATATATATATGCATAATTAACATGTTATTAAATTTGAACCGTCTGACCTATAAATAAAAAGTTGATATATATATATATATATATCCGGTGATTCAAATTTAACCAAGGCCAGAGTCAGGGACAAAGACAAGGCCATCAGGGATATGGGCAGGGCCAATCAAGGACAGGGATAGCAACAGGGACAAGGCCATTAGCGCCAACCAAGGACAGGGACAACCCATCCTGACCTAGCCCAATAAGGGACAATTAGGGTGGAATTGGGTTTGGCTTGGCCCTCATGGTTTAGGGTTAGGAACCAGAATCTTAGGCTTTGAATCAAGTTCAGGGCAAGAATGGGCTAAGCTTAGAACATTCAAGCCTGGGGTTGGGTCATGAAAAACCTTACCCAGCCTGTTCTTGTTGCAGCCCTAGTTCCTCAAACATCTCATTGGGATTCAATTATATGGATCTTAAGCCATTTACAGAAAGCTCTTGCATGTGGATTAGATTCTTTTACAGCTGACCCACTTAAGTGGGGGTGAAACTCTAGGTTCCCCCCTCAAGTGGGAAAAATTATTGGTTCCCCAATTCAAGCCAATTCCAAAATCATTGGTTACCCACTGTCAGACTTTCTGTTAGGCAATTCAAAATGACCCTAATGCCCTTAAGGTGTTGTTATGATCAAATTACCCTCCCAACCCAACCCTTAGGTGGGTGAAGGGCTCTTTTTCCTACATATCACTAAAAACCACCCACCACCTCCCCCTGCCGGCAACCACCGCCCCCACCTTCCCCCCTCCACCTGCTGAAAACCACCCACCATCGTGAGAAGGTGGGTGCAGAGTAGCACTATCCCTCTAGTAATCCCTAAAAACTCCAACTTACCTAAAAAAGCTGAAACTGTGAAAGCCATAAACTCCTCCACTTCTTCAGAACCCAAACTCCTCTCTCTGTAAATATCATCTGGCTCAGAAAATTTCTGATGACTGAATCGTTATGGTTTGCCAGCAATGGCAAGATTGGTAGTGATCACCGGAGAAGTATTCAGATTGGTGTCTCTAGATGATGTCTCTCATGACAACTAATCACTTCATCTTTTTTGGTAAGAAGCATATAATCATTTATTATCAGATCTTGCTTCTGAGAAATGTTTGATCCCTACATGCTAATCTACCTACGAGCTCAATCTAACTTCTGATTTTGGAAGTGGAAAAAAGTATACATTTTACCCTCTATAATTTGTTGGAACTTTCTGTATCATAAATTTGATGAATTTGGTAATCAGTTTGGCTAGGTTTAGGTTCTTATATATCCCCTTGTTTCTGTGGTCTCTCGGAGGAAAGATCTTTTTCTGTTTTGTACAGTTTTGGTTTTTGATAAGGAAGTGAATCAGAAGGAAGAACAAGTGGTGTATGATGGTGGTGAGTTTACTTCTGAATGTTATGTTCGCCGTTATCGTCATGAAGCTTCACTAAACACTGGAACCATAACTTTGCTCAACGTCAAGACATGGATCGTGTTGTTGCAGAAATCAGGATTGCTCAAACAGCCTTTTACCAGGCAAGAGAATACCGTCATTCAGACTTGCAACGTTGCTTGCTCCATCATTGCCTTAGTGGTAACTCTCCAAAACCACAATCCAATAGCTTGAAATATTTATAATTTTTGTAATAGATTGTTCTCTAAGGAGAATAGAACTCATCCTTACCCTACAGGTGAGTTTGCAGTAGCCAATGGATCGAATGTGACTCACTGGAGAGGCTGAAATTGTAACAGAGTTTTTGCTTGTATGTGCTTTGTTTCTGGATTGCTGTTTTAGTGATATTTTGAAAAAGTAATCGCGAGCTGTTGACTAACAGTTATTTCCGGCGGGGGGAAGGGGAAAGGTGGGGGTGGTGGTCGCCGGCAGGGGGAGGGGGTATGGCGGTCTCTGGATGTGGTCGGTGGTTTCCGATGAAGTGTAGGAAGAAGATGGGTGAATCCCTTCACCCACCTAAGGGTTGGGTTGGGAGTGTAATTTGGTCATAATACCCCTTAAGGGCATCAGGGTCATTTCAAATTCAAAATTTGAATTACTTAACAGAATGTCTAACAGTGGTAACCAGTAATTTAAGAATTGGTTAGAATTGGGGAACCAGTAATTATTCCCACTTAAGGGGGGAACCTAGAGTTTCACCCCACTTAAGTGGGTCACCTGTAAAAAACTCTGGATTATTTCACACAAATCATGGTCATAAACGAATTTAAGGTTTTTCAAATTTAAATTAGGTGAGATCTCCAGTTGATAGAAGATCTACCATAAGCTATTGTACCTCTGTTGGTGGAAATCTTGTCAGTTGAAAGACTAAAAAACTAACTATAGTTGGTTGATCAAGTGCAGAGTTAGAATATCAAGCCATGCTATATGTTAATTGTGAGCTGGTATGAATTAAATAGCTACTTAGGGAACTTGCCTTTGATGCCAGTTTATCTGTTGTTATGAAGTGATAACCAGGTTGCTATGCACATAGCACCAACTCCTGTATTTCATAAGCACACGAGCATATTTAAGTTTATTTCATTCACTGTTATGAAGTGACAACCAAGCTGCTATGCACATAGCACCAACTCCTGTATTTCATGAGCACACAAGCATGTTGAAGTTTATTGTCACTGTTTTTGTGAGAAGCTACAATAAGGACTGATATCTCCTAGTCATGCTTGTATGGGAGAGCAATTAGCTGAGTTATTTAAAAAGCCTTTAGAAAATACAGGAGTGAATTATATTGGTTATCTAAGCATTGCCCTCAATGCTCCAGCTTGAGGGGGAGTGCTAGAATATACAGAAAATGTCAAAAAGGGAAAACCAAAACAGGTATCAGGATTGGCACCAAAGACTTTGTGGATGGATTTTCTGGGATTTTATTTCCATTTTTGTTCCTGCTCTTATATCCATCAGTCTATCTATTATAATAAGCATGGGATTCTTGGGGCCTTAATCTCTTACATGAAGCCTACAGCTGTACCATGATTCTTTGGCTTCATTGAAGCAATCTATCATACAATATAGTACCATATGATTTAGAAATTGATACTTATGTCTATGAAAGGTTTAATAATGTCATAAAAGGTCTAGTTAATCAGTCTGAGGATTCAAATAGGCTGCACTATCCTTGGAGGACTAAGCCTAGAACTGCAATTCAAACCGCTGGGGATGAACATAAGTAGGCATATTTGAAAGGGTGTACCCAGTGCACGAAACTGAAACTGAAGGGTCTAGGAAGGATCAAACATAGCAGCCTTATCCCCAGGTGGAAGAGAAGCTGTTTCCAGACACAAACCCATTGCCTCTAGGCCTCCATGGAGCAACCTTACCACCATGTCAACTGCCAAGGTCTGCCCCCATTAAGAAGCACCATTTAAAAGGCGATAGCACAGTTCAGGGAAGTAAAAATGCACACGGCCTTACCCCCTCTTTCCAAAGAGGCCATTTCCAGGACCATGAAAATGTTCAACAAGTGAGCACTTGTATTTGACCAAGTCAAGCCTTATGTAAGACAACTTCATCAATATAAATAAAATCATGTAGGATCGAACAAAAAAAATCAAATTTAAAAAATTTATCGAATTAAATATCCATCAACTTTGAATTTGCAGGTATACACTATGCGTTTTAAGCATTCATTCCAGTTAACATAATCAGACAAGAAACTTTTTGCAACATGAAACATAATCAACAAATTACTTACCCAAAAATGTCCATGAACCTGGGAAATCATTCGATTGTACATAATTATCACGCTCCTGCAAATACATCACAAATGATTGGAGGAATGGGGACAAAAGCAGCCTGTTAATTCAATCCCTTAAGGCTAATAGTTTTCAGGAACATAATAAAACCTGACAGAACTACTTTCCGCCAACATACTTTCTGAACGCTATCCTGTAGATGGGAGGTGAATTCTTCTTCCCAAATCTGAGTCCACTGAATATGAATGAGATCCTGGAGTAAAGACAACTTCGTTTTATCATAAGGAGACATCAAAACACTTTAGCATCTATAATTCAAATATTAGAAACAGTAAGACAGAACTGGATATTTACTTAAAATCTGTTAGAAATCAAGCCTTCAATAATCTAAACAGTAGCTGAATTTTAGAAGAGAACAGAGAAGAAGAAGAAGAGAAGAAGAGATGAGAGGAACCACAGCAGCAAGCATTCTAGCAAGCTCTCCTAGAATCGCAGCCTCTCAGTTTTTAGGTGTCATAGTCTAAAATACAACTTGAGAAGCAAGCCTCCTTGCCCTCTGAAAAAGGAAATAAAAGCATCTCATGGACTCATGAATTTGTCCAAAAAGGAAAAAATATGAAATTAGAAAGAAACTATACTTTCTAATTCTCATAAACCTTGATCACCATGGAACCTTTTTCAAGAAAGGAAAGTATGTAACTTATCAGCAAACAAAGTAATGAAATTGGGTATCCAAGGCTTGCGCACCAAGGCAGCAGCCTAGGACCATGCTCAACTCCCAAGAAAATCAAAACGTATATTAAATTATAGACAATCAGGGTAACTAGAAACATGGTCCTTCTATTTAATATTTTCTGATGGCAGCCAACAATGCTATGTTTCAGAGGCTTATGCAATATATATATATTTTGGGTGAATAAATTATTAGATTAAAGTATTAAACAGAAGAATGTAAATCAACCTAGAGAGGGTGAATAGGTTGAACTAGTGGAAATTGCCTCTTTTAAAATTATGGATTGAAGTCAATTTATCAAACAAAGATAAGCACAAGAACAAAGGCAACAGTGCAATAGACAAGATCTATAGAGGTTCGACTCAATTGAGCGTACTCCCACTATTCTCTAACCATTACATAATCTTGCTTCTAGAAAAGAGCATGGTCAGAGACCTCGCCATTTTTTCCCAAATTTGATTTTTTCAAATACTATGTTCTAGAGTAGGTCTCTGAGTGTGTTCAACATCTTGCTCTGATCTACCACTTTCATGGAATTTTTTTATATTTTCTATTACTAATTTATTTTAATTTTCTGTTAAAAAATATTGAAAAAATACTTAGGTTATGAAACTCTTTCTAATATATATTAGACTCCAATGGAAGGGCTTCAACCTCATGGAGTTTAAAAAAAAAAAAAAAAAATCATAAATAAATTAATTAAAGTAATTACAAAAAACATTTTTAATAATGAAAAATTATCTGCTTTCTTTTAAAATGGTTCTTATGTTATGTTGTGCATCTTAAAAATACAACCATGTTAATGTAAGCATGCTATGTATGTGTTCTAGAACAAAGTGAGTATTTTTTGTATAAAAATTTTTATTTTTATATGTTTTTAATAAACCTAAAAATATATTTTTAATTAATTTAGTATTTTTAGATGTTAGATATGTTATTCTATTAGTGTAATACTTTAAAGTTGAACATATTAGTGTGATGGACTGGTTTTGTTGTTTAGTTTGATTATTCTATTGATATGCTGGAATGTATATTCATGTTGCTTAATCTGTATCAGTTTAAATGGCTGACCGTAGAGCTAGTAGTGGAAGTGGAACAGGTATTGGGGCGCAAGGCATCGCCTGGCAAAATGGTGAGGCCCTAACCGCCGATAAGAAGTCAAAATGGAAGCATTGCTTGAAGGTGTTGGTGGCACAACCAGATTGAAGCAACACTTGGCAAGGAGATACAAGGACATGGACAAGTGTGCTAAGGTGTCGTATGAAGTAAAAGAAGCCATTGCAGCCAATCTAAAAGGAGGGAGACAGAAGATGGCAGAGAGGGAAAGAAAGCAGAGGGAGTTTGAGGAGGCAGTCTTACAGAGAGCTTTCATGGATGTCGATGATTACTCAGATGATGATGAGGATGTGAGGAGTATGGGTGTTAAGTCAGCAGCAGAGTGGAGACAAATGAAGGCTGCATTTGTAGCTAGTAGCCTAGTAGATAGTCCTTTCATTTTGAAAATGTGAAGCAATATGAGCAGGCTAGAGGAACAGGTGCATCTAAGTCAGGTCAACAGCTTCATCTAGATCTCAGGAGGGAGGTGAGAGGAGAAAGACCAGACATGGGAAGGAGCATGCTTACAATAGGGTGGATCCTATACTTGAGCATGACCCCACCACCTTCAGGTAGCAGAACTTCTACCTACAAACCATCCCTCACATGTTTAATGGAGGCAGCAGGGAGGATCAGGCTAGGGATGCAACCAGAAAGTTCATGTTCTACAACGTTGCACCTAATGTAGCCGAAAGTCCATATTACCAAGGGATGATCAATTCCACTACTAGGGCAGCTGTAAAAGTGAAAGGCCCAACAACATGGGAGCTGATGAACAAATACTTGCTTATGGCGAAGGAGCTGAAGGAGTACATCAAGACATGAATGTCACCATGGAAAACATACAGTGCCACTATGATGGTTGATGGATGGACAGTTCCTACTAGACAGTCCATCATTAACTTCATGGTGAAGTGCAATGGTAACACAATGTTCTTGAAGTCTGTGGATGCATCAGACAGGGTGAAGGATTTTGACTACCTGTACAAGCTTCTGGGGCAGGTGGTCCTTGAGGTAGGGGAAAGCAATGTTATCCAAGTTTTCACGGATAATGGTGCTAACTTCAAGAAGGCTAATCCAAGTTTTTGTGAATAATGGTGCTAACTTCAAGAAGGCTAATCCGAGTTTTTGCGGATAATGGTGCTAACTTCAAGAAGGCTAAGGAAATGCTTAGGAACAAGAAAAGCAACAAGATTCGACTCTTCCAAACACTATGTGGGGCACACTCCATTGATCTTATATTGAAGGACTTAGGGAAGAGGAAATCGATTGGCAATGTGGTTTAGAGAGCATAAGGTGAGAAATTTCATATATAACCATAGCTATGTCTTGTGTATGATGAGGGATAAGTGTGGTGGTGATCTAGTAAGGCCTGCTTGACTAGATCTACCACCAACTATTTGGCATTAAAAAGCTTCCAAAAGAAAGTGGAGGGTCACTAACACATATTTGCAAGTCAAGAATGGTCTAGTTGTCCTGAAGCTGGCACAATTGAAGGTAGAATGGCCCAACAAACCATTGTTGATGAGTCCTTCTAGAAGAAGCTTAATAGGATACTGGGCATATTCGAGACTACTGTGTATATTTTGAGGATGGAGGACAGGGACACCAAGAAGAAGCCCACATTGCCCCAAATATGCATTGTCCTTCAGTAGATGAAGGAGTTGGTCCAAGGTGTTGCCCCTAGCTCCTCAAAATCATTGATAAAAGACAGAAGAAGCACTTGATGCATCCTCCGCACTTGGCTGGTGAGTCACTTTATATTGTATAATTTATATATTGTTGATTGCATTTTTATAAACAACTAAGTCACTAATCAAGCTTTTAATTTCCTTAAAACAAGCTTACTACCTCAACCCCAAGTACTAGTACAAGCAAAATATGGGGCTTTAGGTCCAGTTCATGATTGCGGTGCAAGAGGTGGTGGAGAAACTAGTGCGAAATCCCAGCATGCAGGGGATAATCAGTGGAGATGTGAGAACTTATTTTATGGTCTTTTCACCTTCTTCTTTCAAATATAGTACTTAAGACTTGTATTAGTTTTTTGTCAAAACTTGAAAAATGGGGTGTACAAATCAAGGATTTCAGGGATGGTTCTAAGAATTTTGGCAAGCCTACTACAATCACATATAGGAAGAAGGGAGACCTTAGTAAGTACATCTAGTTCAAATAAGTATACAACCATGTAGTCAAATACTATAAGTTATAAGATATACTTTCCAAGACCCTAAGGCTGATGCATTCTTACATTTTGTGATGCAACTGACAAGTGAGTGCTACATGGAACTAGTGACCCAACTCTGAGGAAACAGCCATTCGGGTGGTATCATAGACGTCCTCATCCTTTGGTTGCAAGAGGAACTAGAACAGCTTCTCTCTCATCCACAGTAAGACACACAATAGATTAAGGAGTAAAAAACTTGAGCAACTGGGGTATGTGCACTATAACATGAGGTTGAAAGTAGGGCACATACATGATGATATGGAGTATGGAGTCTATGGACAACTAAGCTCGGGACCCAACCAAGTTGTCGGATATTTTCCACGAGCCACACATAGAGGATGAGGAGGATGATGTGATATACCAATGGGTTAGGGTCGAGGTCGACTAGTTTTGGATCAGCCAGGAGGGCAGCCAGATCCTATTGTTGTTGTAACCATGGACCAAGCCAAGGTGTATGCCCATATGTCTTCTAATGAGGGTGTGATGCATACACAAGCAGTTCCACAAACAGCTGTACCATTTGAGGAGTCACCTGACCAACCTATTGCAGCAGATGAGAATGGGATCTCTATAGATGATGATGATATGATGATGATGATGATGATGTTGCTACTTAGTCTCCTCTAAGTCAGATCCAAAGCCAGGATCTCAGTCAGGGAGGCAGTGCTAGTAGTGGAGGTGGTAGTGGTGTACATGTTGCTGCTAGTCAAGGGGGGGGGGCACCACCATCAGAACCGATCAGATTCACTAAAGAGACCCAGTATACCACACAACATGCTGACCACGATGCTCGTCCCTAGCACAGAGTTATAAGAGGCGTGGCCATGAGGACATGAGCGATATGAGCATGCAAGATCTGGTAGAGAGCATGGGGAGTATGAGCATCGACACTATTGCTAGTGGTACTTACCATCAAAGTTGACAGACCTTGGACTATACATAAGAAGATCAGACCATTGGCTCCGATTATAGTGGCAACTGGCAACACTTAATATAGAGGGAATCATGTTCCTCAAGAGCCTTGTCCTAGAGAATTCTCATATAGGAGTGAAGGTGGGCTGTTGACTGACTGGTTCAGGAATTGTGCCCAGATCTTCAAAATGAGCACCAACCGCAAGAGGACCTTGGCTAGCAGCCACGTAATATCGGAGGTTACCTGAGAGTGCTATTCTTCCAATATTCTGACTATGACAATTGACACATACACATGTGAGAGGTACTACAATAACTCCTTGACTTGGGAGTCTTACGTGGCCCACGCTCAAGATTGAAAGTGGGAGAATGTTGAGTGATATTCACCAGTCACCAGGTTTGAAACTTTAAACTTTTACAAGTGTATTCAATTGTCACACTTAAACATTGATTGAAATTGAATATGATTGTTTTCATTTATATTTAAAGATTGATAAACCATGAAGGACGATGATATTGCTTGGCAACATGGCAATAAACCATCAGTTGTAACTACTGTGCAAAAGTTCTCATCGAAGGCAAACTGAGGTTTAAGGAACACTTGGCTAGAAACCATAAGGATACACCCAAGTGCCCTTCTGTCCCTGATTTTGTGAGGGATGATATTCTAGACCACCTCATCAAGTTAGCTGAGTGACGTAAACCGCTGGTAGAGGACCTGCAGGACATGGTTGTGGTGCTGATGAAGCTGGTGGTGAAGTTGCGCCTTGATTGATTTGATCTTACCTTCTTTTGTTATGAACTTATGATGGTTGTACCACTGCATTCTCGAAACTTGAGAATGTGATGTTCTATCAAACTCACATAAATGGAATTCTGTTGGTACTTAAGTTATTTGATGCATTTATCACCTGTTTTTCATTTATATGTCCTAATTGTTCTATATTTCATGTTTTATACCCTTGCATGTTCACTCCTGTAGCATTTCGGTATACACTTAGGGTTGAGTCAGAACTTATATATAGGGTTCTTTTCTCACAAATCTAATGCCACCAGTGTGTTTACAAGGCCTTAAATAGGGTAAATCCCAACTTTGAACCTGACCTGACCCTTAAAACCCCCTGAGATGGGCCCTCGAGTTCACTCGATTTGGCCTGGGAAAAAAATACTAGATCTCCAGCGAGACCTCGATTTTTCTCAAGGACGAGATTGCCCTCAATAGCGAGATTTGGTACCACGGAGAAGAGGATCCCATCTCTTAAGGATGAGAGAGTCTTTGGACCTTACTTTATGTTCTGTCTAGAGTCTTAGTACAATCAACAATTACAAAAGAAAAGAGTGATAGAAATGTGAACTTTAAAGGGAGAGAATACCCTTTGAGTTGATGTGTAGCAAGTAATATTTGGGAGAGCTTTGCTTTCATCAGGAATCATATATGCCTCTTTGGGCTGATAATTAGGCTGCTATCCCTATAGTATCAAAATCCTCTTTTTCACGAACGGATGAACCATATTGAAGTAGATTGTCACTTTGTCGTGAGAAACTTCAGCAAGGATTGATCACCACTCATCATGTTCAAACCGGAGAACAATTGGCTGACTTATTCACCAAATCTTTGGGGGCAGAGAGAATGAACAATGTGTGCAACAAGCTGGGAATGTTAGATTTTTATCCTACAGCTTGAGTGGGAGTGTTAGGAGACATAAGGGCATAATGAGAAATCCACTAGATCTCTTGAGATTTAGTTCTTGTGCTAAATCTCAAGAGAAATCCTAGAGGCAGTTAAAGTCAATACGAGACTCCAAATGAGATATATATTTTGCTTTTTTATATCTATCTTTTTTTCTATATATTGCTAACTATTCACGAGGTTTCTCACAACAAGAGTGAGGCTTCTCAATCCCTTTCCCTTATTCTATTCTTCTATCTCATTCTCCAGTTCTTCTTCTCTTATTTTTCTGTCCATTAACATAAGGAAAGGTCTTGTGTATCGAATCATTGGCATAGTAGAGGTGAATGTTTTTCTGATGCCGATGGGTTATATCTATCTAATGCAAATCCCAAGATTCCAATCTTGGGATTAGTTTGGTCCTGTCAGTCCTCTTTTTTCTGATTTTATTTTATTCCTTTCCTTTCCCATATATATATGTAATATTATTCTCAGCGGAATACTCAATACTCTTCACTGATTTGCTGCATAAACGTTTCTGATTCTTCTTCAGTTCTCTTCTCAGATCATCACTGTTTACAAAGTCCTTTGGATTGATGGGGGAAGATTTTTCAGGAGCAAACCAATGAAGTGTTTGTATGTCCCAGAATAAAACATTAAACAAAAAGCTCAGTGATGATGATGGCATTTCCAAGCTTCTTATGAATCTTTGGAAATTCTTGCATTGATGGTGCTTCCACATTCCATCACCTTGGGTTGCAGCATTGCTGCAATTGCAGGGGAATCCTCAATCATCCTGCCACTAAAGCAGCCATCAGCCTGTTGCAGAGCTCCTTTTGGATGGGAGAATTGGCAAAGATGGAGGGAATATTCTCATTTGAATCCTTCTTTTTAATTAATTCACTACTCTAGCATGAATAGTATATTGTCGTCAGCAACCCATCCATTCTAATGTTTACAGTGACAAGGCTGATGAAATGGTTTTAGTTATGAATCAGTTTGAAAGCAACGGAATTACACAAATAATCAAAATTTATGGGTGAAAGTGGAATTACAGCTTACCTCAGGGGAGGTACATGTAAAATTCCCAAGAAAATATCACTACAGCAGATTTTGAATTTGAAACAACAGAGTAATTCAGAAGGACAGTATCACCTGAAAATGTCCCATTAAATGAAACTCGGAAAGAATAAAGTTTGCCATCTTCTGTACATTCATTTCTAGGTCTTCGAATCCAACTGTGGAAAATCAAAGTAACAAGATGTTAAGAATCAGTAGCCTGACATCACTGATAACTAAAACGTGCACCCAAAAGTGAATGAACCATCATAACGTCAAAGACTAGCATGCACAGAACATTGTTTGATACAAGTTATTCATAAGAAACAAGATTAATTGAACTTTCTCCACTACAAATGCAGGACCAGTTCTAATTGAAACCAGGAATTGCTAATGAGTTTTTGCAAAGAAAGGGGTGACTAGATCAGTATTAAATTTTGGAAATAATACTCCTCTAAAATATACTTTAGTTGTGGGGTTGGTGTCATGCATCTGGTTCTAAAATTAAATATTCATCCTCATACACTTGTTCAAGACTTCGAAGCTCGTCCTTTTTCAAATATATTGTCCTAGCCTTTCAAATAGATAGGTTGTTATTCATGAAAACAATAAAAACAGAAAAAATACAGTATGACCAGAAATAGATTTTTCAGATTATTGGTCTACTCAATCCACCAGCCATAAGAGTAAGACGTTTCAGGTCTATGATATGATATGATGAAACCAATTCATAAAATCTGCTTTTATTACATTTTACCAACATGTGTACAACTCCAAGAAGGTGCAGCGTGCCTCCACCTAAGAATAATATCCATATATTATAATGTGATAGTTAATCTTCAAAATCTCCAAGTTACTTGGAGCCCCACTACTAGATGATTAGACACAGTGGATCTGGCAATGTCTCTCTGTGGAGATTCTGATACAATTTAAATGGTATATCGCATTTCATTTTGCTAAAAATTCAAATTTCTGGTCTAGGAATAACCAAGCACAGCATATGTAATGCCCATGGGGGAGGAGGGTATCAAATAAGGCCCAATCTAGGACAAGCCTAGCAAACAAAGGGAAAGACAACAGCCTGATAATACCAAAACAACAGATCTAAGTGGGGAGGGAAGCCACAAACTAAAGCCAAATACAACAAAGTCCTCTAACCAGGATCCAAAGACCCACTACAAAGGGCATGATTTATAATCCAAAGACCCACTACAAAGGGCATGATTTATAATTTCTGAACTAATGGTTCAACCTTGGTACAATCATGTCAGGAGTAGGCAACATCATGGTTCAAGAACTTGAACTCAAGGCCCATCTCTCAATGCTAGATTGGTAATTTGTTTGTAAATGCATGGAACAAAATTCCATCGAAACATATGAAATTTCGAGTGAAATTTGAAGGTCGAAACGAAACCTATGGCAACCGAAACGAAATCACAGGTTTCCACTGAAACCTGCAAACTTTCGTCAAAAGTGCTCAAAACTTGCAAAACATGCAAAACCTTGTCGAAATCTGGGTCAACCAATTTGACCAGGCTTTTTTTTTCCCACTTAAAGTCATGAATTTCGATCGAAAATCTGCATTTTGTAGAGTTTCGAATGAAACCCAGGCGGAACCTCAAGTTTCGACCCTTTGTTTCCCCTCTGATTTCAACCTTTGTGAGCCTATTCCAGGTGATTTTAAGCCATTTCCTTCCCTCCTTTGGTGATTTTGACAGTTCTTGGTGGTCATTTCAAGTTTTTTTGCAACATAATCGAAATTTTCCCAAATTTTATATTATTTCTTTGTTTCATGCTCAAATGATGTTGGATTATTTTGAATTTAATACATGTTGTCTCTAGTAGCTAGATCTAATAATGTATATTGTTATTTAAATTTTGAAGTGTGGTAGTATTTTTTTTTTTTTTAAATCACCTACTAAGTTATATGTTTCAAAAAATAACTTACATATACATGATGTATTGGCTTTGTTTTGATGTATGTGAGACACCATCATCAATCTATGTTGTGATGGTGTCCAAATTATTTTAGGTTGTTTAGTTTTTATTTCATTTATTTAATAATTAATATTTTAATTATCAAAATATCCTTAATTAAGAAAAAAATTCCCAAAGTTTGAGAATACCATAGGTTATAATGTGTTTAGGCTAAAAATTAGTTACTTTGTATTTGAACTTAGAAGTTATATATTGAATATTATGTTTATAGTGCATTTGTCAAAATCCTCTCTATATATACCATGACTTTGAATGACATATCTATATTGATTTTTTCTACCAAAATGCATGTACCAATATGTTCTTCATGCTCTAATTAGCTTGTATGTAGAGTTCCACCCCCAAATACCCCTTAAAACCTATTGAAACTTGCTGGAAAAAGTCCCAAGTTTCCACGAATTTCCCAGGTTTCAACCTAAAATTCCCATTTTCATAGTGTCGAAACCTGAGTTCCCCCTGAATTTTGTGAGTAAATGTATATTAGATGAAGACTCATAAGAACCAGAGAGAAGTTTACAACATACATGGCTTTAATAGGAAAAATTGAATAAAAAAATTTATCCTGTGTAGCTGACCCCATAGGTTGGCAAAAAGCATAGTTCAGCTACGTTTAGTTGAGAAAAGACAAGTTTACACAAATTCACTGAAGACCAGATGCAGAAGGGTTGTTACGTACCACCAGAAGACAAGAAAAAAGACTTCAGCCGAATGTGAAATCGTTTGCGAAGTTCTTCCCTTACTTTACTCTCAACCCAGTTCTTCACATCCTAAATTAAGGGATGATAAAATGAATATAACCAGCATAAATGTATATGGAATTGAAATGATAAGCAGCAAAGAAAACTCATAATTAACATGCACAAACCAGAGTAATAAGGTGAGAGAAATCCATATAGAATAACTGTATTTCATCTTTCTCAAATTCAAGTGGAAAAGTCTAATGCAAGAATATAGAGCTAGTGAATCCACTAAACAAGCTTCAGTAGAATCAATTTACCAGTGGAAAGTTATGGTCCATACACTTCTTTTGTTAATAGAGAAGTCACATGTTAATCTCGCCCCCCCCCGGGTACTCTGCAAGTGCTGTACTTTCTAGAGCAGGTGATTACTGCATCCCTATATCTGGTTTGAGAATCCTTCAAGGATTTCTGTTATGGTTTGTAGTAACCTGTGCTGCTCCTGCTTTTATGATATAAATTCGCAAAATAAGAGTTCAATAAAGTGGAAGACTGCTAGCTGCTGCTGCTGATCATACTCTCTTACTATTTTTTGTTGGCTGAATAAAATTTTCTTACCAAAGAAGAGTAAAATAAATCAACTTACGGAAAAGGTGTCAGATATGAGTTTGAAAACCATCCTTCAGGAACTTGATGCCCAAATGAATCCCTTAAAATAACTGAGTTGGACTAAAGTTTCAGTGAGACGCGACAAAAAGGTTTTTTTGCTTTTTTTTTGGGGGGCGCGTGTGTGGGGGTAGGGGGAGTGGGGGGAAGGGGCGCTTGATTGGCCATCTGGCAGGGGTGGGTTCATGGGACTGAAATTTCAAATATAATCTATTTCAGGCCTCCTGAACCGAGAAAAAAAGAACTCAAAGACGACACTGGTTTGACCTAGCCAGAAACCTATACTTGCTCGGAACCTGGTACTTTTTCCCAGCCAATTCGGCCTGCTGCTTTCAGCCCATGTCTATGTTGTTCTTTTGATAACCTGATTTTTTGAATACAGCCTCTTTTCTTACTTCTACAAATTTTGAATGAGTTAATTGCTCAGAAATACCACTTCAACTAAATACTTGAGGTTTTGAGCCTAGTTGTCAAGGCATCGCCTAAGTCAAAACTTTTGACTCAAGGCCGACAGTGTGTGTTGTAGTTGGACCATGGCTAGAAACCTTGATAAAATACTTATTTATCCCAACCATCATTGAAGCAAATTGTTGGGGAAACCGGGAAATTCACATTCCTTACATCTATTTTGATGATAAAATACATGCAACAGTACTAATATTTTAATCAAGCTTAGAATTGAACACAATTAAGTAGAACACAAGATGCTGGATCACACCAAGAAGCTCGAGGACTACACCATACCAAGACATTCGAGGACTTCAAGCATGAGGAATAAATGAAGACTTGAAGACCAAGCTCAAGTGTCAAACAAATTCAAGGACCCCCAATGCTAACTGAGTGCACTAATAACACCAAAAACACATGTAATTGGGACATATTCATAATACATAGATTGACCCCCTAGATAGGCTTAGGACATTTTAAAAGGTTAAAAAATACATCTAGAATTGATAACGAGTCATGAAAACCTACCCCAGGCTTGACCCAGCCTTGCCGAACCAAACAGATCCGGATTTGCCCAATATCTTTGGACTTTATTTGGAAAGCCATCTACTTTGATGTCTCTTCTAAGTTACAGCTGCTTCCCCATACCTCTGTTGACCATACCCAAGGATCAGGCTTATTGTTGTTACCTGAGATTTAGGCAAAGGTTTTTCTCTCCCCTTCCCCCCCCCCCCCAAAAAAAAAAAAGAAGCACATCTTTCTGTTCTTCCTCCCTGGGATTTTTGTAATGAAATCTGACACAAAAAAATAATAAAAAAAAGGGAACAAGAAGAAGAAATCTACCATAATTAATTTATTTTTCTTTTTTAGGATCAACTCGTGATTCATGATAATATCTAAGACATGCTTTGAAAAAGAGTTGTATACTTCCAGATAAAAGAGTACGAAAGATAACATATAGGCAATGATGTAAAGAATTACATACCAAATTAATGAGACCATCAAGAGACTGAGATGCCACATGTATTCCCTGGCATTCAAGCATACAGAAAATAAAATAAATTTAAAAAAATAATAATAATATGTGCATTTCTTATTTACCCTCAGTACCAACAAGTATTGATTAATTTCCCGGACACCCAAAAAATTTCAGAGGCATTGACAGAAACGACCCCTTATTTCCATAGTTATCAACAAGTATAATTCATTTCCCGACACCCAAAAGAAAATTGAGAGGATTTGACAGAAAAAACCCTTTCCAAGTGTTTTCAGCATCAGTATTTGCATCCTTCAGTTAAGAGAAGCTCTAGAGTCGATAGATTTTTTCTTAAGAAGACTAATAAGTGGACTTTCCTAACCTGACCCAGTTGGCCAGTATTTTAACCAAGACACTACTACATAAAGCAGAAAGACACAACAGAGCAACAATAGAAAATGGAACAGTACCAAACAAATCCGGAGCTTCCAGGAATGATTGGAAAAAAGTGCTAAAATATTTGTATCTGCAGCTTCCCTCAGCCAGATAAATTAAGTTAATATCTTCAATTGTGGGAGGGAAATGTTAAAGTTCACCAAGGTATGTAGTTTTATAAGCATTTTCTCCCTCATCAGTCCAATTTTCTTACATCAGCCTCTCATAGTGGTTAATAAACTTGTACTACCCATTTACATATTCTTCAAATTATCCAAGCCATACATAAGCATACCTGTGAGAAGGTAGATATTTGACCAAATGCCTTTGTCAAACTGAACTGTTTATCCAACTACAGCACCAAGAAGTCAAATGAGCTTTCTCACGTAAGAGAGTCAAAAATAAGAGGAAAGTTAAGGTGGAAAAAAAAGGGATTAATGACACTAAAGAGCACAGGTTCTAAAACAAGTACCAAAACCAGCATGTAACCAGATGAAGAACTTAATACTAACGTAAAACAAGGAGCATGAGATAGTGTTTACACTTTACCGGCATAAACTCGTGAAGTCTATCCTTCTCTATACGGTTCAACAGGTGAAATAACTGTAAAGCTTGAAATGTAGATGCTATGTCATCAAGTATTCTGAACAGCATAATCTACAATAGGTAAAAGGCAAAAACCTGATTACAATTTATACAACAGTTTATGAACAACAACAACGATAACCTTATCCCAACTAAATGGGGTCAGCTACATGGATCCTTAAAGGTTAAATAAAAGAGACAAGAGAAGTAACAGTTATAGAATTCATGCATAAACAAGGATAAGAGGAGAAAACCTCATTACAATTCATACAACAGTATTCCAATGCAAGTATAAAATTGATCAGAAAACCATTGCTTCAACCAAGAAATCAAAAGCATCGAAAGCATAAACACTTCTTTATTCACTTCCATAATATTTCCCATGAGGAAAAAATTAAGCATGTGTGACCACAGTTCAAAATTTCATCTCGCCTCAGTGTCTCGACCTGGTTGACCCAACCAGGTCGAGACACTTAAATACCAAAATTTCTATTTAAATTCTTGCAAAACAAGGTACACCATTGTCCCATGTTTCAGTTGCATGTTTCTGTGGGTTTTAGGTGGTTTTTGGGTCTGATTTTTGGTGTACATAATAATTTGAGGCCAATAAACATTATAGTGATGTTACTTTTTAGTAAAAACTAACAAAAAGTGATCTTCTTGATTTGCGAATTCCCGGCTGTATGTGCATGATATTGGATCATGTATTTTCACAAATATAGAAATTAAAACTATACAATGCAAGAACAAATACAAGACAACCAGAATTCAAGAAGTCACATAAGTGATAACATAAGATACATGAATCGGTTAGACCTAGGCTTATAAAAACTGTTACATCAGGCTAGCTCGATCCCATTGTATGTGGCATCATCAGCATAATAAAGGTAAGCACCTCCATGTAGGTGGCATCATCAACATACAAAAGGTAACCAATCCTAGGATACAGGTCACTATACTGCAAAATCTGCGATATACTACCAACTAATCCACCACCATACCTATCAAAAGGATCATACGGTACTGCCGACATTGGGTACGGTCACAGATATGCTGGCTGGTGTGCAGGGATTAGACAGGTTGGGAGATCTCATCAATGAAGACCCCCTACCGCCATAGTGTGACTAAGACTGTGATCCGCATGCCAATCTGATTTGCAGCACAAACTATGAATAAAAGGAGCCATAGTCAACACCAGACTAAGATGGAGCATCCTGGTACCTACCAAGATGACCGAAATTTCAGAATTGTTTTTATTTCGACTTTTAAGTTTCGGTGGGTTTTAGGGGTCCTTTCATTTCCATCAACGTCAACCTTCCCTCCTCTAGAAGCACCAACCAGTGCCTGATCTCCACCCTCCCCATTGCCTCTAACTCTCAGACATGATCAATGTTGCATATAAAATGATTGTATAAGTCATGAAGAACATTAAAATAATTTTTTCTAGACAAAGAAACAATCATGTACCTACCTAGTAATTTTTCCTGTGCCCATGTACAACAACAACAATAAGCCTTGTCCCAACTAAATGGGGTCGGCTACATGGATTCTTGCCTTCCAATTTCGGTTTGAGGCCATGCTAGATACAAGGCTTAAGCTATACATATCATTTCTCACCACTTCTCTTAAGGTTATCTTAAGTCTACCCCTAGCTCTTTTAGTTCCTTCAGTCTGGATTGTATCACTTCTCTGTACAGGAGCATTTATAGGTGTCCGTTGAAATGGTCATGCCACCTTAAATGACTTTCCCAAAGCTTATCACTTATGGGACCAACTCTAATATGATCATTCCTATCTTATCCTTCCTAGTTTTTCCACTCAACCATCTTAGCATCCTCATTTCTGTTACACTAAGTTTATTTATATGATTCTTTTTAACAGTCCAACACTATGCACTATACATCATAGCTGGTTGAACGACGGTCCTATAGAATTTTCCTTTAAGCTTTAATGGAATATGTCGATCACACAAGACCCCGGACACACCTCTCCACTTCATCCACCCTATTTTAATCTTTTGGGAAACATCATCCTCTATATCACCTCTTTTATTTATGATTGAACCTAGGTACCTACAAAAATCACTATAAGGAATCCCTTTATCGTCAAGTTTCACCACCTCATCATCTCCCAGTCATAACTAAAGTTACAAACTAGATATTCTATCTCCGTTCTACTTAATTTAAAGCCTCTTGATTCCAAAGCTGCTCTCCATGATTCTAACTTGGTATTAATCTCCACTTAAGTCTCATCTATCAACACAATATTATCAGCAAAAAGCACACACCAAGGGACTTCGTCTCGAATGTCTTTGGTTAATTCATCCATTAAAAGTGCAAATAAATATGGGCTTAAAGTTGATCCTTGATGTAACCCAACTATAATTGGGAATTCATTACTTTGTCCCCCCCCCCCACTATTCTTATACTTATCATTGAACCATCATACATATCCTTAACTATGTCTACATATTACTTGCACTTCTTTTCTCTAGTACTTGCCAAATTAACGCTCTAGAAACTCTATCATAAGCTTTTTCTAGATCAATAAATACCATATGAAGGTCTTTACTACACTCTCTATACCTTTCCATAAGTCTCCTAATTAGGCAAATAGCCTCCGTTGTAGACCTTCCCGCCATAAACCCAAACTGGTTCTCCATAATTGTGGTTAAGTATCTCAAATGGGTTTCAATTACTCTCTCCCATAATTTCACAGTTTGGCTCAACAGTTTAATGCCCCTATAGTTATTACAGTTTTAAATATCTCCTTCACTTTTTCAAATTGGAACCATGATGCTTCTCCTCCATTCATTTGGCATTTCCCCTATGCTTATAATCTTATTAAACAACTTAGTCAACCAAACTAGCCCGTGGGTTCCTAAGCTCCTCCATACTTCTATTAGGATTTCATCAGGACCTTGCCCATGTATATACTTTAAATAAAAATGATTTTTTAAAATTTTTTTGGTAAGAAATTGGCTGCCCATGGAAAAACTAGGGATGAAACCATATAGATCACACTTCAAAGATGCATAGAGAGCCATTCCATATTTTTCTATAATTTTCAAAACCTTTTTCCCTATTTTTCCATAATTATTTATATTTTTATAATTTTTGAAAAAATAAATAATTATTTATTAGGTGGAAAATATTTTGACCAAATGAGAACCTAGATTGGCTCATGGAGTTCAATATATATTAATTCCATCATCATACAAGGCGTATATCTTTTACATTTTTTGTGTAGGAAAATAGATTTTTTTCACACTTGAAAATAAATAAATAATTCACTTTAAGGAAGAAAAAAATTTGACACTGTGAGTTCTTAAATGCCCATGGTCTTCAACTTAAATTAAATTCATACCCATCCAACAACATTCTAACATGCATTTTATAAAAAGCTAGTTTGAAGAAGAATATTACGTTTGAGATGAAAACTCCAAGATCTAAGTGAAGTGTTGTTGGATCCCCGTAGTGCACAGGTTTATCGGCAAGAACCCCACAAAAACAAGCTGAAGATGTTGAAGATTGGATCAAAGGGGAAAAAACCACACAAAAAATGACAGAGCAGTTTGTAAAAGAAGCTCAAAATGAGCAAAATTTCAGGCAAAACTCAAAAGTAGCTTTTATAGGCGAGATTTTGGTTGAAATCTCACCTGTACAAGCTACTTTCGCTCGAAAATCTAAACTATTGCATTTCGGCCCATGTTCCAATTCGGTGGTTAGCAAAATAGCGAAATCTTTGTGAAATGTCATCGCGATTTTGCGAAATTTAACACCTAGGATTTACTTATATTCCTTCACTTCTTTAGAGGCATCCACAGATCTCAAAATGACATCCGCCCATCACAATATACCATAATGTTGCTGATGGACTTTCATGTTGGACCAATCCATCCATCACGCATTATGGTTACCCCATAACTCTTCCAAAAGGGCCCCATGATTGCAATGTAGTCATACATTTATGCTCTCTACTGTGGAAGAAACACACTCATCCCCCTTCAAATTCTTCCATGCACCTTGGATCTTGGGCTGCTTTTTGCCCCCTTCTTTCTAAACACCTCCAGGTCCTACTCTTGATGAGGATCCAATCATATATGCATTGATGATGGTGGACCTCTCTGACTCTACGATCTCCTAAACAGACCACCAAATACACCACCAGACCGAAATGGTCCATTTTGCAGCTTTAGAGGTACCAGCTCCTAGACTACCCCTACCCATCTTTTGCTCCTTTACTAATGATCCCTATTCTATCTCATTGCCCGACACAAATCCCTAGCCTCTGCATATGTCTCTACATCAATCATGGGATCATCATCATCATCATCCCCGACTCCAAATGAAGGCATTGCTACCTCCTCCAATGCAGCCTTGACTCCCTCTTTATCTGCCTTCCTCTTGTTCCCTCCATCCATGTAGTCCATAACTGCACATGCTATATTAACAAGAACCAAGTGGCATACTACAATATCTTTGCATCTTCCAACTACGTGTTGCTTGAGTCCAGTGATTCCACCTCCCATAAACTTTTGGTGATATAAGTTGCAATCATTTTTTCTATCATCCCCATCGATAAGTGTACAGTATTGCCAAGCATTATCATATTTGGTAGTAGTAACACCCTTAGATGAACACTGGCTCTAATCATTCTACTCCGGTGAACACCCCTCCCCTTGACTCTGGGAAGTCCCCTCTCCCTACCTCTGCGACAATCACCTCGAACTCCCCGACATTATCACTGTTGCATAAATAAAATGCTTACATAAGCCAATAAAGAACATCAAAGTGGTTTCTTTCAAATAAGGAAAACAATGTTTTACCTACATAGTATTTTCTCATTTGCCCATGTATTTTTTTCAAATATAAAATCATTTTTCATAAATTTTTCCAACAATAAAATTGGCTGCCCATAGCAAAACCAAGTATGAAACCATATGGGCAGCACCTCAAAAACATGTAGAAAGCCATTTCACATTTTCTGTATTTTTCAAAACGACAACACACAATTTTCAATATTTTACCCTTTTTATTGTTATATATTATTATACTACTTTTTTAAAGAATAAAATAGATAATGATGGGGTGGAAAAATATTTCTACTCTATGAGACCATAGATCGGCCAATGGACTTTAGCATATACTTATTTAATCACCATACAAGTTGTATATCACAAATACTTTTTATATTTTGTATATAGGAAAATAGAATTTTTTATATCAAAAAAAATATATACACTTAGTGAAGAAAGATTCTAAATTGTGAGTTTGTAGATCAGCTCATGGTGTTCAACATATATTATTTTCATTAACATTGAACTACTATTGAACATACATTCACAACAACCAAAACCAAACCCCACCCCCCACCCCCAACCCAAAAAAAAAAAAAAAAGGCAAAGGCAAAAAAAGAAAGAAGAAGAAGAAGGAAGGTTAAGGGGAAATCGATATGAAGAAACCCTATTGTGGATGTAATCAAGCTCAATCCACCTCCAGCCCACATTTGCCACCAAGATTTGAGCACAAAATGTGCCCAAGAAGCCAAAAAAAGGAGACGGAAGAAAGAAGAGGTCAAAATTCTGCTGTTTCGAGGTTTCTAGTCAAAGTCTCGCAGTCTCATATGAGATTTCGATTAAAACCTTCTTCATATACCTTTTTTTTTTTTTTCTTTTTAACATAGAGGACCTCATAATTCGTGGAATCTCAAGTTAGGAACAAAATATCAAAATTTCGTGAGATTTCAGTCGAAACTTTGTATACTAATATTTCAACCCTATATTTCATCACAGACGCGTCAAGACAACCGAAATTTCACAAAATTCTGAACAATGTGTGCAACTAAGAACTGAAATGATAATATAACTTTGTTATAAGAAATTATAGGTAAGACTACCACAATTGTAGCGTTCCCCTAACCTTTGCCTCCCCACTTAAACTTATTTGCTCCATCTACATATCCCACCCCCCCCCCCCCCCCCCCACCCCCCAACAAAAACAACACAGCTTTCTATGGTAGAATCAAACTGAAGACGCTGATCCCCCTCTTTTTCACTTGCCCTTTGACCACTTGGGTTGCAACTGCGTTCCAAATGTGATAGGAGTTTTGCTCGAGAATGGAACTATCTATGACAACTTTATTTGGGATATTATCGGGAAACTGATCTTTGGGGGCGTAGCTCTCCCACATCTGGAGGGAGAGGAATCCTAAGAGATAGACATCCAAATCTACAGTGTTGATTTCATTTGGAAAGCCTTCCATTTCAATGTTAGTTCCAGTATTCAGATGCTATACAACCACCATGTTCTTCACTACAAGGAATAGGCATATTGTGATTACCTAGGGTTTGAATGTGTCTATTTTTTCCCCCACCCGCAACCCCTCTCTTTTTTCCCCATGTCAGGGTTTGGTAATGAATTTTTATTCACCCAAAAAAGGACAGTCACAAAATGAGAAATATTGTCAGAGACTTCAGTAAAAGGACTGAAAGAAAACTCACAGGTATTATCTCCAGCACTGCACATATATGAGCCAAATACTCAGAGGAGTAGTAAGCAGAGACAACTGAAAGATCTGGACTGTAAACATTAAAATAAAAAACACACAATCAGAAACATATGATTTTGAAGGCATAGAAAGGAAAAACACATGAAGGTAACAGTCTAATGAAGCATTTATTCAAAATAAAAAAGTGGTGATGGCAAAATTTAATAGAAAATAGACTAGCATGAAAAGAAAAAAGAGAAAGCATTTTCCAACAGCAAACAAATGGTAAGTTTCTTTCGATAGGAGAAACTTTTCACATCTTCAGATACAATCCCATCCAGATAAGTGTTAATATTAGATGATTTGAGGGCCAAAAATCCAAGATCTTAGAAGAATAGCAGTTTGTAGAATTTTGGTTCCAAGGGTTTTCGGTCATAAGAGGTTCAGGTCTTAGTTTGGGGTCAACACAGAATTATAAGTCCGGTTTTGGTTTTAGACTAGGACCTCTGTTTTTGAATACTTTACATACCTGAAAGCTGGACCATTCCCCTTCGGATGTTGGAATCAGGGTTATGCATCAAGGGTTTATACTAGGGTTTGAATAGGTCTAGGGTTATGGTTTTAGAGGTCTCAGGTTAAGGCTGTAAGGGGGTCTAGGGTTAGGCTACAGATTTAGGATTACGGTTTGGAAGGTCTAGAGCTAGGGTTTTATGCTATTAGAGTTAGGGTACTAAGGATCTAGGGTTAGGGATTAACAGTTTTAGGGTTAGGGTCTTAAGATTAGGATTGTGAATCTATCGCAGCAAGGAATTAGGGCCTTGAAGGGGTGAATAACGCTGCATTTAGGTTTGAGTGTCACTGGAGGTAGACAAATAATGGGTCTGCAATGGAGTAGAATTCTGAGGGAGGGATTAGCAGATATGTATTCTAGGGTTCATGAAGTTTGAAGAAGCCATCGAATGAGGTAGGGTTTTCAAAACAAAAGTTAAAAGAATGGAAGGGGCAGCCCTTGGTGCAATGGTCAGCGGAGCAAGGTTGCCGCCTGAGGTCAAGGTACCAAAACAGTTACCCAGCAAAAATTTCTGGGGTAAGGCTGTGTAGGAAAATTGCATTTCCTCCCCCCCCCCCCCAAAAAATAAAAAACTCTGCTTGTGCGGAAGCCTTCTGTACTGGGTTCACCTTAAATTAAAAGAATGGAAGGAGGTATAATATTTACTTAGCTGTAGCAAGTCTTGTAATGGGGTAAGATGATGATGCAGTGAAGCGGAGGCAGGCTGCAAGCACTGCTGAAGGAGATCATTCTCCCTTGTTCTCCCTAGGTTGCTTATCTGATTACCTGGAGGTACCTTATCACTCTTAGGCAGCAATAGACACCTTTTTTTTTTTCTTTTTTTTTTTTTTTGGGTGGGGGGGGGGGGGGGGATGAATGGAATAATCAATAACCAAAGCCCCAGAAGGGGAAAAGAACATATACAAGAGGAGAACAGGGGAGACGGAAGACGGAAGGGGATTACAATTGACTAGATGGCAGCAAAGAAGAACCAAAACCCCAAGAGACAATAACTACTCTGTTCCCTGGGGCGTCCAAAACTGGGGGATGGGGAACATCTGAAGCCTGGCAGAAACATCATAGTAGATGGCTCTCCAAATCACGTCTAGTTCCTGGGTTTGGAAGTCCATCTTCTAAGGTTCTGCTCCCACCATAAATGGTAAATCAGAGTACTAAAAACCAACTTGCCTGCCATATCACAAATAGAGGTGCCTGTGAAATGTCTCAAGAACGAAGCCCAATTCCTAGAGAAGCCATATGGGCATATGGAGCGGGGCCAAATGGAGGGGATGGCTTTCGCCCAAAGAAAGCACAGGAGCGGGCAAGAGAAAAAGAGGAGGTCAACATCTTCAGTATCCAACACAAGGTGCAATTGGGGTTGACGCTTAGGTGACCGTGGGTGGAAAGACTAGACATTGGCATCGTCCGGACTCTCTATTAATTTGTAACCTGAAAGTTGAATATTATTACATGCACAATTCTTGTACTTATAGACTCTCACTTAAATTCCCATTTGTACTCAAACTAGAAACAAAATTTGAAATAGGATGCTAATAATAAATACTAACCTAATAAGGACTGTTTAATCATGTGTATCAGGTCCCTAATAAGGATTATTTGATGAAGGTGTAACAGGGCCTGATAAGGTATATTTAATTAAGGTACTACTCTTAATAGACAACCTAATTTAAACAAAATTAATAACCTATTTTCGTACTTGGCCTAAACACTAAACTTATGGGCCCAAAGAATTGGCCCATCACCATATAAACCTGCTGAACAAAGGCCGAACACCCATATCCATCAACCCTACGTTGATTTTGAACCACGCCAGCATGGTGAAGTCATAGATACCATAACCTGCCTGAAGCAGGTGCACAGCTGATAAGCACAGCACCAAGAGCAGAACTCCTTGCTGTCGGCAATGCGAAGGAAGAGGGTTAGGTTGCTTACCAGTCTTCCCTCCTTCTCAACTATACCTCGAACCTCAGGTGAGTCACAATCTCCTCACACTAGGACCAGTAATAGGATAGAATGAAGTTCAGTGGCAGTTCATTGTTTAAGACAGGGCTTGCTACCCCTTTTGTCCACCCTTTTGCCGCTTTAGTAAAAGATTATCTATTCACCAAAAACAAATATTAAATATTATACGGTAGAGGTTTTACATTCTTCTTTATTGGTTGGGTTAAGTTGTAATGACGGCTTCCAGTCCATAATTGTTTATTAAGATGTCCCTTTGTGGTAGTTTCCCCTTTTTTCTTAACTTAAAAAAAATGTAGACCTAGTCTCACAATATTTCACAGATGACTACAGAGACCTCAAGAACCAACCACCAATAGCAAGGACACGCGAGCGAGACCACCTTAAAAAAATTGTCCATTAAGTTTAACAGAATTAGTCGGAAGTGGATGAACTCCTAGTTGCGACTCGCGAACAGGTGCAGAGTCTACTTCACCAACACTAGTTTATGCCCATAGACAATATTGCTTTCAGAAAAAAGTAGAGCTAAGGAGAAAAGAATCATTATAGATCCTTCAGAGATGGATTTAAGACATAAAGAGGGAGACAAAGGGCCTGAGAGAAAAGTGCTCACTACCAATGGTTTAGGAAGAAGATTGGAAGCAAAAGGGCTTGCTAGGTGGCGGAGAAAAAGAGGACTAGAAAGGTTGATGGTAGGGTTTAAGAGAGGGAAGTGAAAGGAGAGGTGCGGCGGAAAAACCAAGAAGATAGAGAGGCTTGCGTTGGGTGGTGGAAGGTGGCAATGGAAGAGGAGTTGAGAAGGAAGAAGAGAGGAGAGGAAGTGGTTTAGGGCTAGCCAAAAAAAGAAAAGAAGGAAAAAAGGACGAGTGTTAATCTCCCTCTGGCTTTGACAATCTTTCGAGAAAATTTCCAAAAATAGTTGCTCTGATACCATGTAAGAGAAAATGACTTGAGTGTATGTCACTATGAGCATATGACACAGCCTGCCATTGTGAATAATGGAGGACGGTTACAAGAAAGTAAGAAACTATCTAATGTGGGGCTAAACAAAGAAACAATAACTCTTGGACAATTCTACCCTTATACCCATATTACAACATTTTTAAATAAAATAGCTACTTACTTTTTGGGTGTATTCTTAATCTAATATTCCTATTGGAAGTTTGTATGGTTTTCAACTAGGGAGCATGGAATCAACTGAATGGATGTTGTAAGGTGGTAGTAATAGGTACTTTATTATATAGGGTAGATTTGTCTTATTAGGATCTTTTATTGTAATATTCCCACACTATGAAGATTTGATTAGTTCTACTTTTGGAAAGTCATTAGCATAAATAAAGACCCTATGGTGCCTCTGTGACACATGTCAGGATTTCCACAATTCTTTCAACATGGCATCAGAGCCACCTCTGATAGAAACATATTGAGACCAACAAAGATAATTGGTCCTATTAAGCTTGACAGCGGTCATCTGAAAAGCAGAAAAGTCATGATCTTGAGAACCAGAAGAAACGAGAGGATTCTGCATACTTGATGTACCAGAAGGAGGCGAACTAGCTGAATTGACCGTTGCAGGACAAAAAACAGATCACTTACGAAGGGAAAAATAAAAGTTTTGGAAGGAGAAAAGTGCTTGTGGTTTTACTAGTCATCTTCACAAGATGTCTATTAAACCATGCTCTCCTGGTACAACACAAGATTAGTGGGAGACTAATGAATGCTTGGTTATGGGATTTCTTCTCAATTCCATTGAACCAAGTATTGCTGAAAGTTATCTTATTCCTCCTAATGTGGCTACGAAATGGAAATTCCTAAGGATACGTACCCAAAGGTTGGTAATGATGCACAATGCTTTGAGATCAGAAGAAAAATTCATCAATTGCGAAAAAAGGAGCTAACCCTGTCTCAAGACTACAACACTCTTCGAGGTTATTATCCGACTCTTGACTTTTATGGATGTTTTACTCGATCCTGTGTTGCGGATGTTGTTGCCTATCATAAGTGGGAAGACAAGCTCAGATTGCATGATTTTTTGGCAAGGCTCAATTGATTATGATCAGATTTGAGCATAAATTATTTCACAAGAGCCTTTTCCATCTCTAAAGCAAGCCTATGTCATATGCTATAGTCGACACTAAGGATAGTCAATCGAACAGCACAGGTACATACTAAGACATCTGACAGGTCTGCATTAATGGCTGTTTATAGAATTGATAGGTCCAATACTGGTGATTCTCGTGCCCAAGTGAAGCGTGAGTATTGTGGTAAAGAGCGTTATACAAAGGACAAGTGTTGAAAGATGCATAGTTGCCAAGCAAATTTCTGTCAAGGAGGTAGAAATGCAAATAAACGACGAAGCATCTGCACATCAAGCAAATTCTGACACCATGAGTACTCCAACGCCTCTTTCCTCTGACGAGCTCCAACACTTTTGCCAGTTAATGACCACACTTGACATGACCTCTTCGGCGCTAACTTCCAATGTGAGCGTAGCCTCTACCATAGTTCTCCCTACTGATCCACAGTCTTCCACAGGTATTTTTAGTTGTCACAGTTACAATTCAACTTATGCCCCCAAGATAATCAATTATGAGGCAACCGACCATATGACTAATTCATCCTCTTTGTTTCGTTCTTATTCTTCTGTTCACTTGATTTAGGTTGTTCGAAGTGCAGATAGGTTTCTTTCTTTTATACGTGGAAAGGAATCTGTTACTTGTTCGCCTTCTCTTACTTTATTTTCTGTTTTGCATGTTCCTAAGTTTTCGGGTTACTTTCTATCCATTAGTAGTCTCACTCGTGACATGAACCACAAAGTAACGTTCTTTCCTTCATTGTGGGTTTTAAGAATTCAAAATGGGGTGCACGATTGGCAATGGTAGACAGAAAGGGGGGGCTTTACTTGTTAGAAGGGTCCGCACCAGCTTCTTCTACAGCCTCTAGTTCCACTTCTCCTACCGTTTTTACCTTATTACAATGGCATCGTAGTCTCGGCCACAATCCTTTACCTATTTTGTCTAAGTTGTTCCCTAATTTGGTTAAATGATGCAATTTGAATGATTTTTTATTGTAAGGTCAGCATTTTAGCTAAACAAACTAGACATGTTCACCCAGTTCCAGATAATCATAGTTATGTTCCTTTTTTTATTATCCACTCTGATGTCTGCGGTTCTTCTTGAACTATGCGTATTTCTGGACATGGTTTGTCACATTCACCAATTGTTGCACTAGGACTATGAGGGTCCACTTACTTCAATGGATAAGTTTCGACCAAAACAGTCAAAATTTAACTGAAATGTCTGCATTTTTCAAAATTGAAATGGAACTTCAGATATTTCGTCTCGGTTCAATGTTCAACCAAAACTGGTTGAAACCAGTTGAATCCTTATAAAATCCTATATCTCGGTCGAAACCAACAAAATGTCACAGGTTTTGACTTTTCTGCCCTTGTTTTGCAGCTTAGGTTTCGACCTGTATTTGTTGATTTCTCTTGTATTTGGTGATTTCTACCCCATTTTCTCTATATTGCCACAACTCCTTTGCCTTCAAACAGCTCTTTTGCTCCTCCTTTGCCTTCAATCACCTCTTGAGCCACAACAGTTATTCATAGGCTCAAGCCCAAGCTACAAAGAATATAAAGCATAAGCCATAACACTTTATTTGTGTTGTTCATATCTTGAATGAGCCATCACTTAATCTAGTTGGTCATTGTATTTTGGTGACTTTTTGTATATGTAACCATTCTATCAAACAATTCAACTATTTTGATGATTTTATGCTTGTATGTAGTTTGTACCTCTTGGAACCATTCATTTGTTAGGATACTTGAATAATAAATTTTCAGTGGTCTTTTTAGCAAAAATACTAGCTCCACTGTGTTTATTATGCTTTAAATAGGCAAGAAAAAAGATATCAGATGAAATTGAGGTCATATAAAACCCGAAACCTAGGGTCAAAATTTTCTAAATAAAAAAGAACCAAGACTCGACTGAAATTTCGGTCTGATGCGTCCAGAAATTGTTAAGCCTCCGGATCTATGAAGGTAATCTGTAAAACAGGGTTAGACGTGACCCAACCGCTGGGGTCGGGAGGCCACCTCCGAAGCTTAAGTCAGTCGCTGAACTGATCACAATGCTCTAGCTGAATGCAGAGTCCAAAAATGAATACAAATAGTTTGGAAACGATTTAGATACCTCTAGAGTGAGTAGATCACTTGTTTATATAGACTTTACCTCTGATTCTCGACCGTTAAGTGAATTCTCGATACCTTTAGAGGACCGTCTGATCATAGGGTTTTGCCCTAGATATTCGGAGGAGTGGGTAGTTACTGATCTTAGCACGATTCCCTCACCGCCTTGACGATAGTTGCTTCCTACAAGTTAGTTTCGCCTAGCGCAAGATTCGGGAGGTCATTCGTGACTGGTAGCCAAAGTGCGGCGCCCTTACGATCGTCTATATTAGGTTAAGGTGGGTCCCGATAGCGGTCTAACCGGAACAAAAGGTTCGAACCCAGACCACCGATGGGTTCGGTGCAATTTTCTTCGTATCACGGTCTAAACCTAAAGACTTTGGTTTTTGGCCAGGTCAAAACCGGCCTCAAAGCCAAAACCTTGATCCATGCTTACTTCACTAGAAAAATGATGTTTTTCGTTTGTCCAAAATTTTCACAAGAAGGCTAGGACACAATCTAGGGCCACAATCAAAATCCTTGGTACAAATAATGGGACTAAATAGTAAATACTTGGGTGGTGTATTCCCATCTTACCTAGCTGACCATGGCATCATACACCAAACCAATTATGTCGACACTCCACCTCAAAATGGGGTTGTCAAACGCAAGAACAAACATCTTCTTGAGGTAGCATGTTCCCTAATATTTACTATTGCATTTGCCTCCTCAGTTTTGGGGTGACGTGGTCCTTACTACAACTTGTATGATTAACCAATCTTTGCAACAATGCTGCCCTCTTGAAATTCTTTTAGGGACAGCAGCCTTTACCGTACCTCCTAAGGTTTTTGGTTGGGTAGCCTTTGCCCAAAACCACCATGCTCATGGTAAATTGGTCCCACGTGGGCTACGGTGCATTTTCTTGGGTTATCCTGCTACCCATGAGTGTTATAATCCTGGTTCTCGTCGTTCCTTAATCTCCATGGACGTTGTTCCAGGAACAAATTCCTTTCTTTACCCCTACACCTCTTCAAGGGTAGAGTCTTAGTTAGGGTATCAATGGGCCAAGTTGGGTCCACCCAGCCTTGAACCCTAACCCAACCCTAGAGGCTGAAATTGAAACCCAAACTCTACCCGACCCTGTCAGGGTTTAAGGATTACCAACCCTTAACCGACCCTAACAAAGCCTAACTCGGCCCTCCCTAATTAACCTTGATAGGGTTGGGTTCGCCTTGATTAACCCTGGCCCTAACCTTAGTTTTTATTTTTGAAAAAAGGGACAAAGGTGCCATTTGGTAGAGTCAAACTCACAACGTTCCCATTGAAGAGTATTGATTTTCCGCTCGTATTGAGTCAAGTATAAATACAATTTCAACTAAGTTACACTAACATAAGTTGGGTTGGCCTGAAGGCTAAACCCAACCCAACCCAACCCAACCCAACCCTATCAGGGTTGATAATTTTGTAACCCAAGCCTGCCCACCCTTCAGGTCGAAAAAATTGCGCAGAGATCGAGCTCGGCCGGATCAACAGGGTTTTTTTGACCCCCCTAGTCTTAGTGAAGAGGTTCCGATCTTGATTCCTTCTTTAGATATTTCTCCTGAGATTCGTGCTAATGATCCTCCTTTGGAAGATGGAGTGACCAAACAGGAACAGCTAGTGGATGATGTGCAGGGGGAGCAAAGACCTCTAAAGACTTATCAAAGGTGAGCAATGCAAGAACCCCCTTTTGTGTCAAGCCAGTTGGAAGCTTTGGCTCCTACTGAAGTACCAATCCCTCTAGGTGAGCTTTTATTTTGGTCCTACTTTGGACTTACAAATTGCATTGAGAAGGCAGCCATGGGCTTGCACCAAACATTCTATTTCCAACTATGTTTTATATAAGTCACTATCCCTAGAGTTTCAAAGTTATGTGTCCTCTTTGTCTTACACTTATGTTCCTAACACATAGCAAGAAGGATTATCTCACTAAAACTATAAGGAAGTAATGGATGAGGAAATGCGAGCACTGGAGAAATATAGGACACAGGAATTGGTGTCTTGCCTCCGGGAAAGCATATTGTTGGGTGCAAGTGGATATTTGTCATCAAACAAAAGGCAAATGGGACCGTGGAATGATACAAGGCAAGACTGGTGGGCAACAGCTTCACTTAAACTTATAGGATCAACTACCAGGAGACATTTGCCCTAGCTGCCAAAATGAACACAGCCCATGCTATCCTTTCATGTGCAATAAATAAGCGGTGGAGCCTACAATAGTTAGATGTGAAGAATGCTTTCCTATATGGAAAACTTCAAGAGGAGGTGTTAATGGATGTGCCACCTAGGTGCTCTACCACTAAAACTTGTGGGGAAGTGTGCAAATTGAAAAGGGCATTATATGGGCTGAAGCAATCTCCAAGAGCATGGTTTGGGAGGTTTCATAAAGCCAGGATCTCTAATGGCTACAAGCGGACGTAATGCACATCATACCCTATCCATTAAAAGAGGAAACTCCTATACCACTATACTTCAAGTTTATATGGATGATATTGTGATGACAAGCAACAGTGAAGAGATTTCAGCCTTGGGAGAAAAAAATTCAAGATCAAGGACATGGAGAAGCTTAGATACTTCCTAAGGTTAGATTTGGCATATTCAGCCATTGGTATATCTCTGTCACAAAGGAAGTATACTCTTGACATTCCTAGAAGAAACTAGGATGTTAGGATGCAAGGCAGCAAAGACTCCTATTGAGCCTAACCTGAACTTGAAGGCAAAAGAAGAGAACCGGTGGACAAGACAAGTTATTAGAAGTTGGTTGGAAAGTTGATCTATATATCTCATACTAGACCCGACATCACTTTAGTAATCAATCTAGTGAGTCAGTATATGCCCGATCCCTACTCTTCACACTTGGATATAATGTACCGAATCTTGAGGTACTTGAAAGCTACTCCAACAAATGGGATTATAAAATCAGCTCTTGGGACACTTAAAAATTGAGGAATACACAGATGCAGACTCTTGAACATGGTGGTCAAGGTGACAAGGACAAGGTAGACAATAGAGGGCAATAAAAACCAAGGTGACAAGGCAACACCAGGTCACCTTGACCTAAAAATGGGCCTAAGCGCCTCGGCGGACGCTTTGACGACCATGCTTTGGATATTGTATGTATGTAGGAGGTAACCTAGTGGCTTGGAGGGGCAAGAAATAAGCAGTGGGAGCAAGGTCCAATGCAAAAGCAGAATTTCAAGCAATTGCCAAGGGTATTTGTGAGGTACTATGGCTAAAAGGATTACTTCAAGAGTTTGGTTCAGATTCAGAGGTTCCTATACAGCTATATTTAGATAGCAAATCAGCAATCAGCATAGCCCACAATCTAGTACAGCATGACAGGCCCAAGCATGTGGAGATTGACAGACAATTCATCAAAGAAAAGATTGAGGCTGGACTGATCCGTTCATCTTTGTAACTTTGGACAATTTGTGAGCCGATGTGCTTACTAAGAGCCTCAATGCCAAGTCATTCAATAATATCATTGGCAAGTTGGGCACGATAAATATCTATGCTCCAACTTGAGGGAAAGTGTTGTAAGGTGGTAGTAATAGGTACTTTATTATTGAGGGTAGATTTGTCTTATTAGGATCTTTTATTGTAATATTCCACCCAAAAAAATTTATATATATATATATATAAGGAGCCTTTCATGGCTTTGGAATGGTCTACAGATATCATTTCTGCCTTGAGAAAGAGCCTTTCATGGCTTGAGATGCCTCATCAACATGTATGCAAAGTGTGGCCAAGCCCATGAGAGTCTCTCATACATGTTGAGTACCCATGCTAGTTGATTTGCGTGGCCCAACCATGACCGCTTTTAGGCTCCAAGGTTTTTAAACACAACCACTAAGGTATTTATACACATCCACTATTTTTTTTTTTTTTTTTTTTTTTTTTTTTTTTTTTTTTTTTTATATATATATATATATATATATATATATATATATATATATATATATATATATATATATATATATATGTTCTATTTTCGGAAAGTCATTAGCATAAATAAAGACCTTGTTGTCTCTCACTGACACAGGTTAGGATTTTCACAATTCTTTCAAGAATGGAAAATAAAAACACCAATAGTGAAACAACCTAATGGGCTCAAGAACAATCATGAAACAAAAGAAAACCAATCAACTCTTCCATGCCCCACCAAGCTAGGGTCTTGGAATCCTCCATCCAACAGTGAAACTACTCTTCCTCCTCCAGCCAAAGCTCATCTTTTGGACTCTGTCCAGCACAAGCTCAACTCACAGTATGTGTGTGTGTGCGTGCGCGTGTGTGTGCGTGCGCATGTGTGTGCGTGTCAACTGAGAGTGTGTTTTTTCACAACCCCCCTTCTCCTTTATTGTCGTCTTCTTCACTCCCTCTATGGCTGAGAGTACAACACCCACTTAACAATCACTCTACTCAATCCCACTTAAATGTTTTTCCCTTCTTCCTCTCATGGTTAGGTCCAGCACCCTCCCCAAACCACCACCACCACACCCCCCCCCGAGTAGCTGCAGCTGAAGGCACTGCTCTCAGTTTCGCTCTGCTTCTCACAGCATGATATCTTTTTCCCCTCTACCTGTTGCTACTTATGAAGATGCTGCTCCCAGCTGCACAACCAGATATAGTTCTAGATTGGTAAGAGACCAACTAGAAATAATGTTTTGGTTTGCACAACTGAAAGTTTGCACTTTTTATTTCAAAGTAGTAGTTGGTTGAGTTCTACTAGGAGTTCAATTCTATTAGAGTTTTTGTTCATGTAAATTTCTATTTCTTGTTACCTAGGGTATTTATGTAATAGTGTTCTTTCCACTTCATTATAAATAGAGGGCTTGAACTGATCAATACAAGCCATTCTACCAAAATCATGTTTCTCAACAGTAGTGCTTTGCTTTGGTGAAACTAAAATTGGTACTGTAAAAAAAAATGAAAAAACTAAATTGCAGCTCTGGCTAGTTGTTTCTTTTCTGAAACAGATTAGACAACCCTCTCCCTTTGCATAGCAGGCCTCTAAATCTATTTAGAAGTAGATGCATGGGAAAATATTTTTGGCAATCTGTGTATTTTATTTTTTATACTTTACTGGTCTTCGGATATTTTCAGGGGGAATCTCAAAAAATGTACAAATATTTTTTTTTTTCAATTTTAAGGGATTACTTGAGTCATATGCCAAAATGTCAAAGCACATCAATGTGCATTTAAAAGCCTGCCAGTAAATAGATCTTAGAATAAAATTTCATGGTAATGAAGTGTCTAAAATGTCCCTTCACAAATCACAATAACAGTTGCAACTATCCATACATTTCAGACAGTTAGAAGCTGACTCTGGAGTAGACAACCTGGGTCATGAGAGAGAATTATAGAAATGGTTGCGACTATCCTAGTTTACAATTAGAACAACTTTGACCCTTTTTTTCACACACTCAATAGTCAATACTTGAACACCCCAAAAAATATGAAAGAGAGAAATCCACACATCAAGATAACAAAATTACTAATAATGGTCAAAGAATTGGATGTCATGTAAAGGAAACCTGTGGTTCTCTGATATCCGAAGTAATGGTGCATCAAGAATTGATTGAAATTTCAGTAAGAAAGGAGGCAAATTCAGCACAACTGAAGAATCTTTCTCAATGTTCTTCCATAACATCTTGCTAAAACTTCGAACAAATCCCCAGGCATAGACAGCATCAGTAACCTGTCAGAAGTATGAACCTCCATTAAAGGAAATGTTGATAAAGCACCACATAACAGAAACCAGTTGACACTAAAAGAAAACAAAAGTAAAAAATTAATAAAAGAAAGGAAGGACAGTGAACAAAAGGATCGCTTATACCTTGACAGTAAAGCCGCATGATTTGTAAAGGAAACTCAGATTAGAAGACAGAACACACAATAGGCCAGGATCAGGGTTAAGTGTCTAGCCTGCCCCAGCCAGGGTCAGGTTCGGGGTCTAACAGCCCAGCCCAACCAGACAATTAATGGTAACCCCTGCTGGATCAAACTAACACAGCATACTCTCTACATTTACGACTTGTTCTTTAAAAAAATTAATTTAAGAAATACTGAATCAATATTGCCTAGAAACTTCAGACTAGAGTGATGACGCCCACGTCTAACAACTGTGGGAAAAGAACACCAAGACAAACACTGTATGGCCACGCCAACTACCATAACATCTAATGCCCCTATGATAAGGCATCATATCCAATGGAAATATAAATAATCCATTCACATTTGCAAAGTCGTTAATTGATTTCTTACTCTTCTACTTTCATCTATTATCTATTATCATCTTATACTTTTCTTTTAACTATTTATCTCCCTTTATTTCTGTCATTTACCAGATTTCATTTCTCATCTCATTCCACATCCCTCTTTTCCCTTCTCTTCATAACCTTTTGTCTTGTTTAGCTTGCAATTTTTCTTGTTCTACTTTGTTTGGATCAATGTATCTGACCTCATTAAGGTTGGGACAAGTCTGACATAATACAAAAGTCAATATGCTGCATGACATAATACAGAAGTCAATTTAGAGAAAATTTCAATGATTGAAGAAAAGTCATTAGATAGCAGCTGATATGATTGTGTTTAGATATTGAACTGAGAGGTCACTCAAAGTTACTTGCCTCCATATCTGTCCAACAGTTGGGTTAGCCATAAAGTTTAGCATGAGATAAAGCTTCCCACAGTGTAATGGCTGATACAACAGGGGAGAAGTGCAACAAATAGTGGGTCATATGGTTGCGATGACTAGAGAAAGAGGGATTGAGGGAAATCACATTTATCGTATCTACACCATGCACATAAATGATTGCTATTACAGGTTAAGGCATTACCTTTTATCCACAGCAAAGAAATTTTATTAACATGACAAGAAAATCCCAGAGAAGTAATGCCCATAACCAGACCAAGGCCAAAAGACAACACAGTCAATAATAGAAGACAGGCATTACAACTTATGTTTTGCAAGTAGACTCAACCATCGCCTTATCCCCTAACAACAAATCAAGAAAGAGATAAAGGAAATACAAAACAGTGGACATCAATTACAGAGGTTAATGCTCTCTCTAGTTCTCCTTTTCACCATAATTTCTCAAAGAAGTATCACCATCAAACCTCTTCCATATTTTAGGCAACCTGAAAAAGCTTTCTAGATGATCTTCTACCCATAGGAAAACTTAACTGCACTTACTACCATCCATGGCACAATAGTACAGAGCAACCTGTTTTAAGGTTTGTCTATGTGCTACTTGCTGACCAAGTGGTAAGTAAGTGAATAAAAAGGTGACACACAAAACAAGGCTACATGTAAAAGCTACAATATGAGCAACAAAGCAAAATAATCCCTTGAGATATCACACTATATGAGCTTGTTTACAAGAGAAAAAACAACGGAACCAACTTGTTTAGAGTAACACATCTAATGCTCATCTCCAATGTAGGCTCTTAAAATTTGGTACCTACCCAAAAGGAGGCATAGATAGTTCTAACTAATCAACACTATTTGAAAACTAAGAAATAAGATTTCTGAAAATTAATTCTAGCATGTATTTAGGGCTGGAATGGACCAAAATACTCCCTTGGAGGGTTCGGCCAGCCCTAGGTGCGCCACTTTGGAGTGGCCTTGGGACCCACTATAGGGTTTTGGCCAAGGGGTGAACCCTTGTTCACGTCACTTGGACTGGACTAGGGCAGTTAAAAATGACCAAAATGTCCCTGCCGATGAAAAAGACTCCATGCGGCTGGACTGGGTTGTGGGGTGTTTGGCAGCAACCCTAGGCCCTATTTCTTGGGGCCCTCATGTGATTTCACATCACTCTAGTGCATTGATACCTCTATCTTCAAATGAACTCCAACATCTGTGTCAATTCATGACCAAGCTTGACTTGTCTTCTTTTGCACAGATGTGCAGTGAGTGTGTTGCTTCTGCCACGATTACCCCTTTTAAGCCTTCTTTCACCTCAAGTATTCTTTCTGGTTGCCATACTGTGTCCTCAAGTCCATCCTTGTGGATTATTAACTCTGGCTCAACTGATCACATGACTGGTTTACACTCTTTATTTCATTCCTATTCTACTATTTCTCCTAATTATACTGTTAACATTGCTGATGGTTTGCTTTCTCTAATTTCTAGAAAAGGAACCATTAATTGTTCACCATCCTTACAGTTTTCTTCTATTTTGCATGTTCCCAGTTTTTCTACTAACCTTTAGTCCATTAGTAGTCTTACTCGAGTTTTGCACCACAAAATAATTTTCTTTCCCAGTTTTCCTTTCATCCTATATTTCAGGACTTGGAAACAAGGCACACAATTAGTAGTGGTAAACATGTTGAGGGCTCTACTTGCTTGACTGTTCTCCATTGACATTAGCTATGTCACTTCTTCTAATTCCTCTTCCCTTACTTTATCCACTTTGCTTCAATGGCATTGTCATCTTGGTCACCCTACATTAGTAAAGAGATGTAGTTTAAATGATTTTCATTGTGATGCTTGCATTTTGGCAACAAAACAAGACATATTAATCCTATTTCTGATAATCATAATAATTTCCTTTCTCTATTATTTATTTTGATGTTTTCGGGTCCTTCCCGCTGCATTCCTTCTTTTCGACATCAGTGGTCCATTACCTTCATTAGCTGCTGCACTAGGACCACTTGGGTTTATTTATTACACTAGAAAAGTGATGTTTTACTTGCTTTCAGATTTTTCATAAGATGGCAACCACCCCATTCAATGCATCCATCAAAATTCTTCATACTGATATTGGGACTGAATATTATCTCTTCACGGCATCATTCATCAAACTAGTGATGATACAACTGCCCAGAATGGGGTGTTTAAATTCAAGAAACTGCATCTCCTTGAGGTTACACAATCCTTAATGCTTACTATGCATGTCTCACTTCATGTATGTAGCAATGCTGCCCCCTTGATCTTCTTTTGGGTTCTGCATCATTTAGTGTTCCTCTTAAAGTGTTTGTGTCTTCTGTCTTTGCTAGAAATCATCCTATTCATGGTAAGCTTGACCATCGCAAGTTGCAGGGTATTTTTATGGGTTACTCTACCAGACTCCCACACAAAAAGGATACAAGTGTTATCATCCACCTTCTAGAAAAATGTACGTTACCATGGATGTGGTCTTTCAAGAAAATATTCCCTATTTTTCCACTACACCACTTCAGGGGGAGAGTGAGTCAAGTGAAGAAGTTTCAGTTCTCATTCCACCTATGGAAATCTCCTTGGAAATTCCTGGCAATGATGCCGATTTGAAGATGGAGCAACCAAACAGAAACAATGGCCGATGGTTCAGGAAAGTAGTATGTAGGGAGAGCAACAACCTACTTTGCGATCTCCCCTAAAAATATGCCATACTAAAAGAAAAGTAGCCCCAAGAAACATCTCCTAACGTGCCTAGTCAACTGGAAGCACCAATTCCCAGTCCAGTAGACATTAATCCTAGTAAGTCCATTCATGTTTTTGACCCCTTACTAGACTTACCAATTGCACTGCAAAAGCAACCACAAACATATACTAAGTATCCTATCTCCAGTTTTGTTACATGCCATCCATCAGCACGTACCTTTCAAGCTCTTGTTTATCCCTTGTCCTCCGTCTGTATTCCTAACAACAGACAGGAAGCACTAGCTCATTTCCACTGGAAAGAAACAATGGATGAAGAGATTAAGGCAATGGGAAAAAGGAGGGGACAAAAACATAGGATCTAGTTGCTTTACCTGCAAAAAAGAAGATTATAGGTTGCAAGTGGGTGTTTGTGGTTAAGCACAGGCTAATGGTACTATGGACAGGTATAAAGCTAGATTGGTGGCCAAGGGATTACTCAAACCCAAGCATTGATTACCAAGAGACGTTTGCTCCAGTTGCCAAGATGAATAAAGTGTGTGTTATGCTCTCATGTTCAGTCAATCAAGGTTGGGATCTTCAGCAACTTGATGTTAAGAATGATTTTCTTTACACAGAAATTCAAGAGAAAGTGTCCATGGATGTCTCACCAAGATACACTACTACAAAAACTCATGGAAGGTACGCAAGCTTAAACAAGCTCTCTATAGATTGAAGCAGTCCCCAAGACCGTGGTTTGGATATTCCATAAGGTAATGGTGTCCACTGGGTATAAGCGCAGTAATGCAGATCAAAGTTGTTTATCAAGAGGACCTACAGCCACATCATAGTACTATTCGTGTTTGTCGACAACATCTGGCAGCACTGCAGCAGAGATTTCGGCCCTGAAAACTATTCTAGGAGCTAAGTTTGAAACCAAAGACAAGAGAAAGTTAAAAAAGTTTTGGAGTGTTGAGTTGGCAGACTACTTTAATGGCATTTCCCTTTCTCAAAGAAAGCATACCTTGGATTTATTAGCAGAGACAGGAATGTTAGGGTGCAGGCCAGCTAACACACCTATTAAGCCCAACTCACACTTGAATTCTAAGGAGAACTCGTGGACAAGACGAGCTACCAATGGCTAGAATGGAGACTCATTTGTTTGTCCCCCACCAGACCAGATATTGCCTTAGCTGCAAGCAAGTTTCTAAATTTCATGAAACTTTGGCGGTAACCAGAGAAACGAAATTAGGGGCAAAACCGAAAAGTTCTAAAAAATCTCACCGAAATTTCATCACAACAGTCCCTACCCTTTGGTTGTTTTATGAGGATAATACCACCTACAGAAGGGCATTGTCCGACCAGACGGAGCACTAAATGAGTTCGATGACAGGGGCTGAGAATGTCCATCGTTTTTATAGGCAGGCCTACAGGGCTGAGACGATGGAGCCACCATGGCACAACAACCATTATTAGGCCATTCATAGGTTTGATGTGTATTGTAATTTTGTAATTTGTAAATCATTCATCTACTGCTATACACATTGTTTTAACCGTGTAATACAGACTAATGAACTCTATACTTGTACTTGACTACATGTATAATGAATTTCAGTTGTCCTTTTTTGTTTTTTAATGAAGAGATCTTAGTGTTCTCTTACATCATATCCATATTTACATTGGCTGAAATTCAAGTTCTACACTTCCAGGTTCGCCCACATACAGTCGGGATATGACAATCAAGAACACAATTTTGGGTTAAGTTTTAGGCAAAAATAACACTCCCAACATGTTTATTAGCCTCAAATTAGGCTAGACATCAAGAACCAAGATAGAATGACCCCAAAAACCCACCAAGATAAGAGGTCAAAATCTGAAAGGAAAAAAAATGACGAAATTTCAAACCTTAGCTATAAACCTAGTAGCCAGTACATGCATGATCCACAACACCAAGATGTTGTCTACAAAATTTTGAGATACTCAACTCAAACAAAGGAATCATAATTTTTTTTTCATGCACACCTGAAGTCCATACTGATGCAAATTGGGAAGATGTCCTGATGATAGGAAAACTACTTCTAGGTACGATATGTGAAACCTGGTGACTTGGAGGAGCAAGAAACAAGCTGTCGTAGCTAGGTCATGTACTGAAGCTGAGTTTAGAGCAATGGCACAAGGCATTTGTGAGGTGTTATGGTTGAAAGGGTTACTCTAGAATTTAAGTGCAGAAGTAAAGGTCCCTATACAGTTGTTCCTGGACAGCAAGTCTACAATCAACATAGCTCACAATCCAATTCAGTATGATAAGACTAACCATGTAGAGATTGCAAAACATTTCATCAAGGAGTAGATTGAATCTAATCTTATCTGCATTATTCTCATCAAAAAATCAAAAGGCTGATGTATTTACTAAGAGTCTTCAAGTACTAAAGCTTTTTGTTATGTTACTAGCAAGTTGGGCATGACAGATCTATGCACCAACTTGAGGCAGAGTGTTGTGATCTAAGTTAAGGACAGAATTGTCTCTAGGATGCTATTATTATATAATAATCACACATAGCGAATTTCTTTTCTCTCTTCTCTCCTATTATTACAAATAAAAACACAAGTCAGAAGTTCGGATTTTTATTTGCAGCAGCCAGCAGTGGCTGCTGCCAATGGTGGTGATCGCACCATGTAATAAAAATAAGATCGAACGGTTGAGAATTAAATGGCAGAAGTTTTATTTGTAAACACTATTTTTATTTTTACATTTTAAGGATTTAAAGTTTATTAATTTACAAAATCAGACCCTCATTTACCCAACCTCAAATCAATCTCCCAATTTCTCAAACTCCTCGGCTCCACCTCCACCTCCCACTAATCCTCCGACCATCATCATCGTTCCACTACCACCACCACCAGCAGGATGCTGGAGAGACCCAGATATCATAACATGGGAAGTTGAAGATTCAAAAAAGCAAATAATAAAGAAGCAGTGAGATTTCAGTCGAAATCGACTGGGAACAGAACAGAAACTGTCTTACCAAAAAAGAAAGAAAAAGAGAAACTGGGGTAGTTTACACTTTACCGTACTGAAGAGGGAGAGCATGTGCAATTAAAACCCTGTATAAACCTATTAAACTTCGCTGAGAATCCAAAAGATGAAGTTAAGATGGCTTTTCCATGGCTTCCAGCACCAGTGCTGCAGTGCAGCTGTACTTACCCAGAATTTGAATTGTAGACAGTATAGGACCACTAATATTCTAGGTGGACAAAGCCATCTTCATCTAACCTTCTGTTTTCTGGCACTATTGTCCTCATAACCGACAATTTTCATTGGAAATCATAGAACTCAAAAATAAGGGGGAAGGAAGCCTTCTTTATTTTTTATTTTAATTTCTCTAAACGAAGAACTGGAAGAGAACAGCTGAAACTTTATACCAACATATCTCAAGATCTGCAATTCAAGAACCAAAATAAACACAGGTACTTCTACAAAGCAACTCAGGTAACATTCAGAGACAAAAACACGGTTCGCTCTCTGCTCCAAAGTGGAATCAACCAGTTTTGTCAAGCGACCCATTCTGTCTTCTTCCATTTGATCTCCCAGGTCTTGACAATATATTTTCCCTTGCAATATGGCTGCTGGTGGTGGTGATGGAACGAGATGATGGCCGGAGGATTAGGGGGAGGCGAAGGGGGAATGGAGGAGCATCTAGGGTTTGGAAAATTGGGCAATTTAGGATTTGAAGTCGAGTGAATGAGGGGTATGAGTTTGTAAATAAGTATACTTTAAATCCTTAAAATGTAAAAAAAAAAAAATATATATATATATATATATATATATATATATATATATATATATATATATATATATAATAACCCCTGCCATTTGATTCTCAACCATTCGATCTTATTTTGATTATGTGGCGTGATCACCACCGTTGGCAGCAGCCAGCAGCAGCTGCTGCAAATAAAAATCCCATAAGTTCTCAGACCATTCAACACCTCTGTTATGATTATTCCCCTGTAGATACTTGAATACAACTTAAAGGCCCATTTTAACTATCACGGGAAAAAATGTTATCCCACATCAAATAGTTGTTCAACTTCTCCATTTAGTTTCAAAACTCAATTTTCCTAGTATGGGAAGAAGAAACCAACTCAACTGGGTATAGATATTCACGACTCAAACAACACACAGAACAATTGGATCACCAACCCTGAAATGAGCCCACATGGTCATCAGCATAGTGGGAGCGAGATCTCGCCACTCAAAAAAAGCAAAGCGAGATCTCGACCGAGATGGCAAGATCTCGGTCAAGATCTACCCAAAAAATGGCAGTAGTCTCGGTGGCCCATCTCAGTGGGTTTTAGGGCTCTGGTTGGGCTGAAACTTGGTATTTAGCCTATTTAAGGCCTTTTGAACACATTGGTGGCCTTAGATTTGTGAGAAAATAACCCTAACTATGTCTCCTAAGTCGACCCTATGTGTAAAACCGAAATTCTGTGAAATGCAAGGTTAGAGACTTAGAGTCTTAGTCTCTTAGAGTCTTAGAGAGTCAGAGAGATAGAGACAACATGTAATATTATAATGTAAAGATATCAAGTAATTCAAGTTAATGAGTTATCATTTATCAACTATCAAGTATCAAATACAATAACATTACACATCAAGTATTCAAGTCAACAAGTGATCAAAGTTCAAACTATCAAAGGTTCAAAGTAATAAATTGTTAAATACTTAAATGTCTTCAAAATTTTACCACCATAAGAATTAAGAAGATTACAACTTACAACTTACAAGACTAAGAATGTCAAAACTCAAAATTACAACTTACAACTTACAACTTACAAGACTAAGACTAAGAGTATGACTGTATGAGTATCACTCAGCACGAAAGTGTATATCAGAGCTTGATCAACAACATATATTTATACGACACTCATACAATCATTGTAGAACCTTGTATTTGAAAAAAATCAAATTTGGGGGAAAATCTTACATTTCTTGAAGATCACTTGAAATAGGCTTGAATCACTTGAAATATGCTTGAATTTGTTGTTGTAGATGAGTTGATGATGTTGCTATGTTGAATCCCCAACAAATTCCGGCCAAAAATCAAGTTTTCCGGCCAAATTTGGGCTTCCAGCAAGATAGAGGGGAGAGAGAGGCGAGATATGCCTCTCTCGAGCGAGACAGGGGCTTTAAAAAGCCCCTAAAGTGTGGAAAAAAGACCTGTTAGCGAGATCTCGCCGAGATATTGGCAAGATCTCACGAGATGGGCGAGATCTCGCCAAAGATCTCATCTCGCTATTGAAAAAAAGCGAGATATCTCGCGAGATCTCCCACCATGGTCATCAGCCACCAAGACCCCATTAAGGATATGCCTCTTCAAACAAAAGTCCCTTGATTTTTTCTATACAAGTACGTCAACCCTTGAGCTCCCTCGCCAGCACTTCAACCGCCAATTCTAAATCCAACATCAAAAGCTTATTGGCTTGAATTTTTCATTTTCCTCAGCCCCACTTTCTCAGGAATAAAAGAGATACAGCTTACATTACAAAAGTTGAACCTACCATCTTGTGAATATCTTTGCACAACTCCACCAATTCCTCTCGAGCTACCAAACATACCTTGAAGAAGACCATGTTGAAACCACCTGGCCTAGATTCCTTCTCAATCTCCAATTCTGCATAACAATTGGAATATCTTTCCTCTAAACTTATAGAAGCCAACTCTATCAAAGAATTTGTAAGTGAATAGTATGACCAATTGATCTCTTCCATAAGTTAACGAATCAGTTACTAATAGTCAACCAAGTTGTCAAGGTGTCCTGGCCCTTCTTTGGGTCAAGGCGTCTAGGTGTTGCCTTGTCACCTTGCTTGGTGCCGCTTGGTTTCGTTAGTTGTTACCCTCTTATCACCTTGGTCACCTAGACAACTATGATAGTCAAACAATCTCCAAGAAATCAAATGTTTTGTTTTTTAATGAAAGTTTTTAGTTAGCACGAGTAGTAGCTGTTCCACTCACATATATTAATTGTTGATGCTATCCTATGCAAATTGATGATATTTGGGAACAGAACACCTATATAGGTTAATATCCCCTCCAGGATTGTAAAGCATGACACAATATAACTTTTCATATTTTTTTTTCTTTTTTCCCTTTTCTAGGATCTAATAAATTATTGCTCAAGGCCCCAAAAGAAGAAAGGAGGCAAAAGGAAGGAAAGAAGAGAATACACATTGAGGGAGACAACAAAAAGAAGTGGAAGAGGAAGAAAAAGGAAGGGAAAGAAGGGTTCCAAAATGTGCCCAACCTAATAACAGTGGGCAAAGTAAAATATCCAAACTCGGGAAACAAAAATAACACATTCCACAGGGTTTCTAAGAAAGAACTAGAACAAAGCAAACGAAGCTTCGAGCTAACTTCAAAGAAAATGGCTTTCCAAATCATTACAGAAGTACGAGAATTGGAGGTCCATCTCCACAAGGAAGGCATGAAAAAGAAGCAAAGAGAGAGAGAGAATGGAGAGACTAATGAAAGGGAGTATTAAATAACTCTCTTTCCATAGAGACAACTGACCCTTATGGTCACAAAGCCAAGGCGATCCAAGGCGTTCTAAGGCAATTGAAAAGTTTCGGCTGTAAGGCACCCACTAAAGCGGTGTCAAGGCAAGTTTGGAAATTAAGTGTTAAAGCCCCTTCCCAATTCTATTCCAACATAAGTACACCACATATCTAGGGGATTGACCATTTGATCTTCTTGTTTGAACTATTTTTGTTGGATTCAAAAAGGGGACATTTTCTTATCCATGAATAGTATCTAATCTAAGTAAATGAAATATCAAATATAAAAATAGTTTCTGATAATGATATTTGGCAATAAGTAACCACCAGATTTAGATCCAATAATACAGCGGCAACCACCTAGGCCCCTATAAATCAGCCAGGATGCCTGAGTGGTGGAAAATATAGCTGATGGCATAAACTTTTACCTATGCCACGCGATGATGTAACCAGCCAAAGACAGCCCAAGACAGCCCAAGAAGGGCTGAAAGAGGGTCCAAACCCACCCACATTTTGAGGCAAGCTCAGGGAGCCGAACCAACAAAAGGTTAATTTAGTCATTTTCCACCCCTGGATCGAGTCCTAAGTAGCTGGAATAAATCCAGTTATTTTTCTAGAGTCCTCCTATGTTTTCTTTGTTATTTGGATCCCAGTTGGAGAGTTATTTTTAGTTTGCGTGGAAGTTTGTTGGTTGGGATAAGATTCCTTATCCAAAGGGGTTTGTACTTCGTATCATCTAGAGTTTGTTTTATTTGGAAGTTAGTTATTTGAGTCCTTGTCTAGCAAGTAATTGAAGCAAGTTGGTCTTATTAGAAGAGTCAAGTAGGACTCCAGTTCCTCTCTAGAATTACCAAATGAGTCTTGTAAGCAATTGAGCTTGTTTGATGAATAAAAATTGAGTTTCAAGAATTGACTTTGAGAGAAAGTCGTAGGATCCCAAGTGAGTGACCTGCAGCTGGGTAACAGTGATTTAATTCTTCTTCTTCTTCTTCTTCAAACATTCAAGCAACAGTTCCAACAAGTCTTTTCAGTCTGCAAGTACAGAAGCTTCCCACCCCTTCCCCACCTCCCCTAAGCCATCGCACCCATACCCCTGCCCCTCCCCTGTTCTGCCCAACATTCCTCACCACCTGACCTTGCTGCCGCACCTATGCAGCAGCAGTCCTAAGCCCTGCAACTCCTGTGATCACTTCCCCTAACTCCCACAACCTTCCCAGCCCCTCAATTATTTCTGAATTAGGCATTGTTTTCCAGTTTCCAAAATTCTGCACTTGTCTTCTTTATGAAATTCTGCAGAATTTCAACTTTCAAAAACCCTAAGTTCTGAAATTCAGAACTGAACCACCTTCTACAGCAGACTTTAAAGCTTCAAGAGTATCCTAAACCCTAAGACATCCTTTCCTTTTTGCTGGAAATCCTGGGCAACCCCAAGAATCCAGGGAACCCTAAGTTCAGGTTTACATCTCGGGAATTAGGTGAATCTAAGACAGCTAACAGTCTGTCCATTCAACGAGACTAACTACTGTTCATTTGGCCTTTTCAGGTTTTAGAACCATGCAGAGCAGATATCAGACTACCCAAAAAAGGTGTACATGGCATGGCTTGTGAAAAATACCAAGGGCTTATTTGACCTAGCCACTTAGGTTAGTGCCATTCAATTTCTAGGGTTTATAGAACCTAGCTTCTCACATTTAAAACATGTGGCCAACAAAATGACATTTGTAACCTAAACTGCTTGAAGCTCTAAATTTAGGCCTGCATGGGTGGCTGTTAAAGCTTCATCAGCTTACATGGTAAAGATTCCAAATGTTATTTTGGTTGGCAGCACATTTCGAAATTTGCATAAACCCCAAAATATGAACAACCCCCCCCCCCCCCAAAAAAAAAAAAAAAAAAAAAAAAAAAAGAGAAAGAAAAAAGGGACAAATAATACATATTTCAGCCAACATAACAAAGCAATGCAACAGACATGCTACCTCTTAAAGTAAGAGAGGTGCTTTTCCACAAATATAATTCAAAAAAAAACAAAACGAGGTTCAAAATGTACCACAGAGAACGTTAAAAGAGCATCATGGTGTAATTTTAGGGCTTCAAGCATATGCTGGAGGTGCTTCTGAATTCTGGAAAGGATTTGCTTGGTTTGCAAATTTTCTTTCATCTGCAAGATTAAAACAATAGAAGCTACATCAGCAATGAAGGTCTAGTGCTAAAAAGCTTGACTGAAAACACTCCAGACTATTTCCAAACTGGATCTTATGTAACAAGAATGGTTTCACATGAGGTGGAAAAACATTATTTGAAACTACCAAAAATAACACAATTTTTTCCTTTTCGTGTGTAGGCAGGAGGCAGGGCCTCAAATAGAAGGAATGACATGGCAGAAATGTATCAGACTCTGCTTGCACTGGAACCAATTGATAATAAGATCATATCACCTTCAGAAAAACCACAACACAACGATTTAAACTGCAACCCCAACAGTAAGGAAATAATTTCAAAGAATCTCAATTGAAGGTGATTTGCGATCTCTGATGTGAAATATATAATTTATAGACCCCACAACCCTCATAAACCTATTTCAACATGAAAGACCAAAAATGGTAAACCTCATTTAAACTCTAAAACAAATTGAACTTACAATAAATAGAAACCCCCTTACACAAGACGCCCATTCAGTAATCAGTCAAAACTCATCCAATATGACTCGCATTAATAAAATATAAGTTTTCTTGGATAGGTTAGTAACCATTCAGACAAGCCAAACTCCCAAAAAGCAAGATTTTCAAAACAACCCTAGAAAAGTGGCAGAGACAGAAAGAAATTTCTTCTTTGAAAAATAAAAAAGAAAGCATCCTAAACTACTGTAACTTCCATGGCCTTGGGTGTTATACTGCAACATCAGGTAGTAACATTTCCTTTCTTCTTTTTTAAAACAAAAATTTTGGAAGTCAGAGATGAGACATGAGTCATTTATATTTAAGACCAGCTCACCCATTTACAAACTGTACCTCTTGCAATTGTCCAATTTTTTTCAATGTAAACATCATATGATATAGCTTTCTGCGGGCATTTCCAATTCTTGTGCAGTCTACTGAGAAAATCTGCCAACAAAGATATTAATTAGAAATAACCCAGAAAAAGAAGAAAAAAAAAGAAGAGGCTAATTATAACCAAAATAAGTTTTGGGTTGGTTACATGAGTGTTCGTCCTTTGGTCCAATTAATTTTCATTTGCAATATGATGGGCTTACAATATGCGTAGGAACATGGTTGTCAAGGCGGCAAGGCAACCAAAGCAATTGAGGCCGCCTAGGCCTAGGCAACAAAGCGACGCCTAGGTGGCAATAAGGTGACCAAAGTGGTTAGGTCAAATTTTTCAATACAACTACTTTTCAATACAATCACTTTCTATAATAAGCTAAACAAACATTTATTAATCACGTTCATCCAAAAAAAAACACAAGCATTCAAGAATAAAATAAAGAATTTAATGATTCATTGATTCTCGATTCCAAAATGACTAACTATTAAATTTATAGACGACTTTGTAGAATAAATTTTGATTTAAAAAATAAAATCAAGAAAAAAATATTATGTAGAAAATGTCAAAAAAGCAGGTTGCTTTAGTGTCTAGGCAGCAATAAGGCGCACAAGGCGATAGCACCTAGGCAAAAAAGCAATCAAAAATTTGTACATCAACTAAGCGGTTCAAAACAAGGCGGTTGAAAAACTGCCAAGGCAAACACTTTGACAACCATGGATAGGAGGTAGGAATATGGAGCTTACTTTACTAGTCAGTCTAGCCAGAGACCTCTTAACTTTTTATTTTTTTATTTGTTGGGTGAAAAAAAAGTTAGTACCAAAACACCAAAAGGAATGGGGATAGAGGTGTGGTTTGTGAGGAGAAAGCTCTAGCTATACAATCCCTAAAAATGGAGGGCTAACAGCCTCAAAACATGGAATGAGCAAGGCCCCAAGAATTGACAACGTGCATGTTCCTCAAGTAGACCATCAGAGAGCTGTGGCAAATCATATGAAGCTTGAAGTTGATATTGAAAAAGATTGTGTTCCAAAATTATGTCAAAAGAGCTGGAAGTCCATTTACAAGGATTCCTCCGACCAATTCTACCTGATGAAAGCCTCAACGACCAACTTGCCGGCTGTGCCGCAGATGAGTCACCTAAAAATGTCCTAGCCAACCAAAATGATGACTATCTGAAGAATCTGACTTGTACCAGAGTGACACAACCAGATTTTATACATAACAAGAGAACAACATGAGAAAAGTAGATATCCAACGTGGGATACTACATCAAAATTTCCTATGCACAAATCCATCCTTAAAACCGAATTACAATAAATAAATAAAAACCCCTCAAGTTGGCGCATAGATTTCTGTCATGCCCAACTTACTAACATCAGAGCAGAAAACTTTAGATCCTTCAAGGCCATGCTCGCTCTACCCTTTAATGAAGTGTCAGTCAATCTCGAAGTGCTTAATCCCATAATGATGAACAGCAGTTGTAGATATAAATTATGTCCCCCTCAAGATAGTGCATAGATATCTTCCCTCCCCATTACCTATCCCAAAAGGGCAAAAAGGGTGGCAATTCATTCTTGACCAATGAAAAGCAAACATAAGGATTGTGACAAGGTGGGGTGGACACAAAGAAGTATGATGGATCAGGTTGCAACAAGGGATGGCGTTACAGCACGAAAAAGAAGATGGGACGAAGGAGGAAGGTCAATAGTTACCTTTCAAGTTCAAGTGGGAAATGACACTTCTAACCTCAGTTTTCTAGCCATATGAGCACATGATCATGAAAGTTCCAGCAAAAATGACCATAAATAGTATTAGAGCATAGTAGATAAATAGGTCTATACCCCATTATGGTTTTTCTATTATTTTGATTCATTTTAAATAGAGACAGTGTCCCCTAATGATACCAAACACTTGCAACTGCTGCACAGCATGATCAAGAGAGAAAATAAATGAATTTCTAGTTGCTGAATCATTAAATCCCAAAAGGTTACTACGACTGAAGGAAGATTCAAGATTTATTAAGGATTACAAAGCACTGGGAAATGGTTGTATCTGTAAATGCTATGTGATGGATCTGTGCTGCTGTAGTTTAGGAACAAAAAATAATTACCTACAAACTGAGAGGAGAGAATAATGCAGATGGAAATGTTAAAAAATAGAAAGGAGAAAATAGAGAACAGCAAATTAACATAGGAGCTGGTTTTTCAACTGAGGGATTCTGCTTATCAAGGTTGGAACAACTGAAGTTGAGAATTTGTGAGTTGAGTTGCCAAAACCAAGAAATGAAGAACTTCAGAAGGATTAAGAACAGGAAGGAAGGATCTGATGGCGAGATCTCGGTCGAGATATGCCAAAAAATTGGCGGTAGTCTCGGTAGCCCATCTCGGTGAGTTTTAGGGCTCTGGTTGGGCTGAAACTTGGTATTTAGCCTATTTAAGGCCTTTTGAACACATTGGTGGCCTTAGATTTGTGAGAAAATAACCCTAACTATGTCTCCTACGTCGACCCTATGTGTAAAACCGAAATTCTGTGAAATGCAAAGTTAGAGTCTTAGAGAATAGAGACTATAGATATAGAGTTAGAGTCTTAGAGAGTTAGAGACAACATGTAATGTAATTATGTAAAGATATCAAGTAATTCAAGACATCAAGTTAATGAGTTATCATTTATCAACCATCAAGTATCAAATACAAATATACAATAAGTCAATAACATTACACATCAAGTATTCAAGTCAACAAGTGACCAAAGTTCAAACTTCAAACTATCAAAGATTCAAAGTAATAAATTGTTAAACACTTAAATGTCTTCAAAATTTTACAACCATAACTCCATAAGAATTAAGAAGATTACAACTTACAACTTACAAGTTACAACTTACAAGTTACAAGACTAAGACTAAGAGTATCACTCAACATTCCGCATCAATTGATTCTGAACGGTGGCCACATATGACTCCCAAGTCAATTGATCACTGAAGTATGTCACATATCGGTTTATATGATCATTATATGTTTGCATGTCGAAATCTTGGAGGAATAGCAATGCGGGATAACCGTCAATCGTGGGTGGGTGAAAGAGCCATTGTTGTTGTTGTTGTTCATATAGTTGTTGAGTATTTGGGTACGGGTTTCTAAACCACTCATTTAACAACCCACCTTCACTCCCAGATGCATACTCTCCAGGTGAAGGGTCTTGAGGAATAGTATGACCTCCATAAGAAGAATACCCACTGTAATCTGACCCGGTGCTGTGATCCCTGTATTGGTACCCCGATGACAGGCTCTGCAGTTGTGAATCACTCTGATCTGGGCTCATGCTTCCCATGTTCAATTCAAGACCATGCATGCTCGCATCATCATTCGGTTGCCCCCGCCCGCGCTTTGATCTGCTCTTCCTACTCCTACTATAAGTCCGAGAGATAGGGAACCGTGGCTCACATGTGTCGGATGACTCGGACCTGGTGGAGGTGAGTCAGGTGACTCCCTTTGTTGACTCTGGCTTCCACTAGAAACACGACCAGCCCGATCGCCTCCATGACTCGAACTCGATGTCCGATTTGGGCCACTTGGCCGTCGTGCGGTATCATCGGCATCATCATCCGAATCCCCACTACTAGTTGTCACCTCGGTTGTTTGAAGTCGACCCGGTGGCTCCACAAATGGTACAGCTGATCCTTCCGATGCCGCTACAAGAGCCCTCGACCCTCATCAAAAGATAGGTGCTCACCACAAGATCCGGGCCCATAGCAGCAAAGCAATGGTAGGATCAAGCTGCCCTTCCGGCCCATCCAAAGACCGGGCCACCTCGATCCCTAACCCACTGATATATGACATCATCTTCCTCATCTTTTGCGGGGGGCTCGTGGAATATATCAGTCAACTCAATCGGTTCACGATTGTCGTCATCTATATTATCTTGTATGTGCCCTACTCTCCATCTCATGTTGTAATGCACATACACCAAGTTCTCGAGCCTCTTACTCCCCAACTGCTCCGTACCTTACTATAGATGAGCGAGAAGGTGCTCCAGGTTCCTCTCGCAACCGGAGGATGAGCAAGTCTCGTGAGAGTACTTTAATTGCTATGTCCCCGAGATTTGGTGCACTAGTTCCATATAGAAACCACCAATCACCGCATAACCAAAAATAAGAATGCATTAGGCAAGCAAATCTTTATATTTATATAACTTATCAGTTATCATTTATAGAGTTATAGACTTATAGACTTATAGACTTAATGACTTATAGAGTAGTGAACTATTTACCAGGATCAGTTTTTTTCCTAGTTGCAACTACAGAAGGCTTTGCAAAACTCCCAGAGGCATCCCTGAACTCCCTGATCTGTACACCAATTCTTCAATTATTGTATTATGTATATGCTTAATGCACTAATGCAAGAAGTTGAAAAAACAATTGAATAAGTTCTCACCTCTCCATTAATTGTCCCTTGCATGACGGGATTTGACACAAGCTTCTCCACCACCGCTTGCACCGCAGTCATCAACTTTACATCAAGCCCCAGATCATTCTTGTAATGGTACTTTGGGTTGAGGTAGTAAGCTTGCATTGTGGAAATAAAAAATTTGGTTAGTGACTTAGTGATTTGGTTGTTTACTAACTTACTTGTTTATAAATTATAAGTTATAACAAATAAAGAATTTAAATTAAAGTATACAACAAAAACTTAAAGACTTAAAAGTGACTCACCAGCCAAGTGCAAAGGATGCATCAAGTGCATCTCCCATCTATTATCGATGATCCTCTCATAGGATTTGAAGGTGCTAGGGGCAGCAGCTTTAACCAACTCTTTCATTTGCTGAAGGGCAGCATATATGTGGGGCATTGTGGGCTTCTTCTCCGAATCCACCATCCTTTAAACAAACACAATAGGCTCTATAATGCCCAGTGTCCTATTCAGCTGCCTCCAAAAGGAATCATCAGCAATGGTTTGTTGGGCTAGTACTGCATCAGGATGGCTAGATCCACGCCAACCAAACCACTCCTCACTTGCAAACATGTGCCGAAGACCCACCACTTTCTTCTGGAAGCTTTTCAGAGCTACATAGTTAGTGGCGAATCTAGTCAATCCAGGTCTGACTAGATCACCCTTACAGTGGTTCCTCATCATCTTCAGCACATAACCATGGTTATAAATAAAAGAGCAAATTACAGTGGCACCCCAAAATGAAAGCCTTAATGCACTGACACCCCACTTTATGTTTAAAAACAATAAGTCCTATTCTTTTTCATATTTTTGCAAAGACTATTATATCCTCACTGATTCTTCAAGAAATCTACTGGATCCACCGGAAGAACATCATCAGCGTTACATACGCCAGAACCACCGAGGCTTCTTGCCCGATTCTCTGCGTTCTGGTCTTGTTCCTGTGGAGCTATGATTCCCATCTTCGATCGGCTCTTGATTATTGCGACTCGATTGTGGATTCTTTGATCACATTGGTTGGGCGGACGATTTCCGACGGGACCATGAACTTCTCTCGGTGAAAGGTTTAAACTCCTTAGGGTCGATAGATGATGGCTGTTAACTTACCTTCCAGTCTGCGGTATGCATGCGAATTCGGTGTTCTTCGAGGGATGAAGTCGTCAAATTCGAATCTTGTAGTTACCATAATCCCAATTCAACTCTCACTCTCGCTCTCGTTGCTCCGGATCTCTGCGACTCTATGCTCTCATCGCCGATATATGGGTTGCTTCCCACACCATCACTTCAACAAGAGGAAGACCATCGATGATGATGTATCACTGCAATCCGTGTTGGTTTGTAACATCAACAGAATGGGACGGTTCTTGTGCCATCGACCGGAAAGAGCCATTTCCATTCATTTGATGAAATAAGTTCCAACTATAAACGGCGGACCAGGGTTGGTCTTGCAAATAAAATAAATTTGAAGACGATGATACTTGAGAAGGAATTTGACAAGGAGTAGAAGGGCAAAGAAACCCTAAATAACCATGGAACAATGAGACTTGGAGTTTTTTATCCTAGTTTTCAAAACGAATGTTCGATCTAGGTTAAGATTTGGGAATTTTTCTTCTTGATCGAAGTCGAACCCATCTCTCTGCTTTCTTGTGTCTCCTTGTTCCTTGTGTGGTTTATGTGTGCTAATTGGGACAAAACGAAGGGCGGCTTTAGAGATCTGATGGGAGTTTTGAAAGACACGGATCTTTGAGCAAAGCGGCTCGTTATCCAAGCCCAGAACATCGGTCTCCAGTTGCGATCGAGAGCCACCACACCGAGCCTTAAAATCTACCAAATGAGAACAAATAGCAGCCCCGCTCTCCTTCGGTCGTGGTTCTGTCTCACCGCTTCAGCCGCATCGATTCTCTCGATGGGTCGTCTTCACCGACTCGCAACTCCACGGAGCACTCAAGTGTCTCATCACCATCCACTATATAATCCGGCGAGGCTCTTTCATCCTCCAAGATCATCTCTCCATCTACCATCATGATCGTCATAGGCAGCAATAGGAGAAACGCCGACCACCATTTCGTCCATGAATTCCGGTTTTAGTAAGGGTATTTTTGGAATTAAAATTTTTTTAACAGTGAATTAACAGTTTCACTAACAGAATGGACTATGTGTTTATTGAATTGGGGTGTCTGTGTTTTTTAAACATAAAATGGGGTGTCTGTGCTTTAATGCTTCTATTTTGGGGTGTCTGTGCAATTTGCTCTAAATAAAATTACTTACCCTTCTAGCCCTCTCAACCACAGTGCCGATTGACTTTCTTTTCCCCAAGTCCTTCAACATAAGATCAATCGAATGAGCAGCACATGGTGTCCAAAAGAGGTGGATCCTGCTGCTCTTCTTCCTCATCAACATTTCACCAGCTTTTTTGAAGTTTGCACCATTATCTGTGACAATTTGGACAACATTCTTTGGCCCTACCTCGAGGACCACCTCCCTAAGAAGCTTGTAAAGGTAGTCAGCATCTTTGATCTTATCTGAGGCATCCACTGACTTGAGGAAGGATGTCTTTCCATTGCAACTCACCATGAAATTAATGATGGACTGTCTAGTAGGACCACCCATCCATCACCCATCACAAGAACACCATATGTACTCCATTTTTCTTTTAATGATTCAATGTATTCATCCACCTCCCGCTTTACCTTGGGTAAATATTTATTCATTACTTCCCAAGCTGTTGGGCCTTTAACCCCTACACCTGCCCTAGCAACCGCATTGATCATCCCCCCGATAGTATGGTGTTTTGGCTACATTGGGTGCAATGTTGTTATAGAGCATGAATTTGCTGATTGATAACCTAGCTTCCTCCTCCCTATCGCCTTCTCTACCTCCAAAGAAACATATAGGGAATGCTTCTTTGATAGATGTCTTGTTGGTTGAAGAGGGAGGGGTCTTGGTCAAATGTGGAATCATAATGTGTAGTCTTCCTCCTCCTCCTTTCGGTCCTCTCAGTCTCAGTTCCCTGAAAACTATGTCTAGGTGGCATGGATGCCCTTGACCCCGAACCACCTGCTCCTCTTGTTTGTTCATATTGCCTCACATTATCAGCATGTAAGGACTGTCTGCTAGCTTCCATTGCAGCCTTCATTTGTCTTCATTCGGCTCGTGACTCAACACCCATAACCCTCCTCCTCTCTTCATCATCGCTTGACTCCTCATCAACATCAAGAGTAGGTCTAGATAGCACTGTATCCTCAAATTCCCTTTGCTTTTGTGCCATCTCTTCCTTTTTTTGTTTCCCTCCCCTTAAAGTTGTTGCAATTGCTTTTTGGACTTCATAAGGAACCCTGGGACACTTGGCAACAGCTTTATAACCACCAGCCAAATGTTGCTTTAATCTGGTTGAACCACCAGAATTCAAAGTCTTGAGGCAATACTGGCATCGGGATTTCTTCTTGTCAGCAGTCAGTGGATCCCCATATTGCCAAGCAATGTCCTGAGTCCCACTACCATTGCCGCCACTCCCACTAGTTGCCATTTAAGATTCAAATGTACAGCACTGAAAGTCTGAAATACATACATGAATCATGAATATTCCCAAATAATCATTAGAATAATTTTTAGATACATAAAAACATGTAAAAACAATTTATAAAACAACAAAACACACTTTGTTCTAAGATAACATATATACACTACTCAAACAAACATGTTAGTATTTTTAAAATAAACTACATAATATGAGCATCATTTTAAAAAAAAAACAGATAAATTTTTAATAACATATTATTTTTTATAATTATTTTATGTAAAAATAATTTATAAAACAACAAAACACACACTTTGTTCTAACTTCTAAGATAACATATATACAATGCTCAATAAGACATGTTTGTATTTTTAAAATAAACTAAATAATATAAGCATCATTTAAAAAAATAAAAAAATAAAAAAAAAGATAATTTTTTAATAAAATATTATTTTTCATAATTATTTTATTTAATTATTTAAATAAAAAAAAATTTTAAAAATACAGCAAGCATGATAATCAAAATATTAATACATGAGATTGTAGCCCTCTAAATGTAGTTTAACATAAATAATAATCACATTCATATCATAAGTATTTATTTATAATCTTTAATTTTAATTTTTTAGATAATATATTTTTTAAATACGAAAATTCAAAAAAAAATTAATAACAGAAAATTAAATTTTTTTCCATGAAAGTGTAGATCTAAGCTTGAACATCAACATATATTTATATCACACTCATACAATCATTGTAGAACCTTGTATTTGAAAAAAATCAAATTTGGGGGAAAATCTTACATTTCTTGAAGATCCCTTGAAATATGCTTGAATCACTACAAATATGCTTCAATTTGTTGTTGTAGATGAGTTGATGATGTTGCTATGTTGAATCCCCAACAAATTCCGGCCAAATTCCGGCCAAAATGAAGTTTTTCCGGCCAAATATGAGCTTCCAGCGAGATAGAGGAGAGAGAGAGGCTTGAGAGAGGCGAGATATGCCTCTCTCGAACGAGACAGGGGCTTTAAAAAGCCCCTAAAGTGTGGAAAATCCCACCGTTAGCGAGATCTCGCCGAGATATTGGCGAGATCTCGCGAGATCTCGTCTTGCCTCTCTAAAAAGGCGAGATATCTCGCGAGATCTCGCACCATGGATGTGATCACAAAGACCCCCTGGCAGAAACCCTCAGTGGCACCCCCTGGATGGCTCCAAGAAGGCCCTTTGATCTGGCCGAACCCCCTTATAGGAGTATTTAGGGCATTTTAGCCCTCTTTTGAGAGTTGGGATTACTTCCAGCTCTATTTCTGGAGTTTGAGTTTGCTTTTATTTCTAAAATTGAGTTTGTTTTGAGTCCTTAAGTCAGTAGTCTAGCACACGTTAATTAGAGTTCTAATCAAATAGAATTCAGCATATGCTAAATAGAGTTTTAGGTCACTTTTAAGTTTTATTTAAGCATGTCTTTTTAGTGCCTTAAATCTACTGTTTTGGATGGTTGAGATTAATTCATGTGGTGGGATCCTAATCCATGGTTGTCAAGGCGACCAAAGCAGTTAGGTCAAATTCTTTCAATACAACTACTTTTAAACTCATAAATATCTATTATAAGCTAAACAAGCATTCAAGAATCATAATTATGAAAGATTATCCAAAGAAGAACGCAAACATAAGTTCATCTCTTTAACATAACCTATATCAAAGTATGAAAATGAAATTAGTAATTTTCGTTTTTACTTTCCTTTTGATAGTGTGATGCCAATTAAGTGCCTTGTCCATCTAATGATTCATTGATTCGATTCTGAAATAACTAATTATTAAATTCGTATATGGCTTTGTAGAATAAAATTTAATTGAAAAAAAAATTCAAGAAAAAAATATTATTATTATTGTACAAAAAGTCAAAAAACTGACCACTTTGGCATTTGGGTAGCAAGAAGGCGCACAAGGCGACAAAGCAGTAGCGAGTAGGCGAAAAGCGGCTGAAAAACTGTATGTCAACAAAGCAGTGGCAAATAAGGTGGTTGAAAAACCGCCTTACCGCCTAGGCAGATGCTTTGAAAACCATGTTCTAGTCTATAAAAGAATCCCATTCAGAGTTAAGGTCATGGTTGTCAAAGCGTCTGCCTAGGCAGCAAAGCGGTTTTTCAACCGCTTTGTTTTGAACCGCTTAATTGACGCCCAATCTGCAAAGGAACTCCACCTCAAGAATGTGAAGCATAAGCCAGACTCAACCAAGAATCAATGAATCAGTAGATTCCTAGGCGGACGCTTTGACAACCATGGTTTGATGAGATGAACTTATGTTTGTGTTCTTGTTTTGAATAATTTTTCATAATTATGATTCTTGAATGCTAGTTTTTTTGTGATGAATGTGACTATTGAATATTTATTTAGTTTATCATAGAAAGTAGTTGTATTGAAAAGTAGCTGTATTGAAAAAATTTTACCCAACCGCTTTGGTCGCCTTATTGCTGCCTAGGCACCGCTTTGGTCGCCTTACCGCCTTGACAACCATGGTTAAGGTCTTTAATTAATTAGAATCTAAATCAAGGGTTTAGGTCAAGTGCAAGGATCCTTAATAGACAAGGATCCCCACATAGGTTCCAAGTCTTTAAAGGCTTTAAATAGCCAAGTCTTCTTTTTAATTCCTCAGTCTTGATTGAATAAAGTTATTGAGTTTATGGACGATGCTTACCTAAGTTGAAAGGGCCACGGTTGAGGAAGGATTTTGATTCAAGATCAAGCAACCTTGCATCAATTTGCAACCTTTCTTCTTCATTCCAGCAAGCATCAAGAAGATCAGCAGCCTTCTTCATGATTCAGCATTAACCAAGTACAGAAGTTCCCCACCCCATCCCCTGCCTCCTCTTTCTCACACAAGACAACCCCCCCCAGCCCTCCCCTGTTTCTAAGCAGCCCACCCCCGCCCCTGCTGCCACACCAGACCAGCAGCCCCCCCCCCCAGGATACCCCCAGACCCTCCCCCAGCCCCCCCACGACCCTGTTGAGTCCATCCCCCACACTTTCCCTGCCCTACGACCCTCCCCTTTCCCTCCCAACTCTTCGGGCTCTCTGTCTATCTGTCTTGCGGCAGAAAAAGAAAATAGCAAAAACAGGAAAAAAAAAAAAAAAAAAAAAAAAAAAAAAAAAGAAGAAGAAGAAGAAGAAGAAGAAGAAGAAGAAGAAGAAAGAAAAGAAAGATGAGGGAAAGCAATGAAGAATAGAAGAGATCCTCACCCTTCAAGATCCAACCCATACCCACCCATTACATCATCATTCAATTTGGGTATTTAAACCCCTAAACCCCCCCCCCCCATTCCCAACCGCAGGTTTCCTTTACCCATACCATCTTCCCTAATAATATTTAAGATATCCCACTACCTAGTAAATGATCCCTTCACAATATTCTAATTTTTCCCTTTTCTCCAAAACCCTTCCCACATAATTTTGGATGGATATCCATATCCATCCTTTCCACAATCCAAAATTATTTTTGCTTCTTTCTACCAATCTTAGGCATTCCATAATATTTTTCTACCTTTATTTGCTGGAAATTGTAGGCAAATCCTAAATTCTAGGGAATATTCCTAGGAAGCCCTAAACCTAGAATTGGATTTCCATCAGGAACTTAATATTGCATTAGTAGTGAGTAAACTATGTGACGTTGGGCTTATTGGAACTGCACAGAATTCTGGAACTTAAAAAGACAAAGAATGAAAGGGTAAAAGGGGGAAGGGGGGGATTCGGAGGACAACAATATAGGAAAATGACGAATTAAGGAGTTGATATTGGGAAAGTCCAGACTGAACACAGAGGAAGTATGAACTATGAAGCACGTAATTGATGTGTTGCTGAGTCTGTCATAGGCTGCAAAAGTGTCGATTGCAGTAGATCGTAAGCCGGATTTAGATAACCAGGAGATAAGCTAAAGAGAAGAATTTGGAACTGATTTTAATCTTAGAATTCTGTCCTAAAATGGTTTTTCTGAATAAGATGAGATCACGAGGTGAACAATTAGGCTCTGAAGTTCTAATTTGATAGAAAACAAGGAAGAATTGATGAATCAAAAAAAGAAAATATATTGGGTTCTTCTCATTCAAGTGGGACTCACATCTTTGAGTTGCTGGAACCTCGAAGCAAGAAGGAATTCAAGAGACTAGGAAGGGAAAGAAGATACTGTTGGTCTAACGTGCTGATAGCCTGATAGCAATCTGAGTGACAACACTGACAAGTAAAAAAATCAAGTTAACTGAGGTGAGATCAGCAGTTCATGATGTACTGATATCTGTTATATCATTGATAGGGCAGGTATATGAGTATGGAAAAAATGATAATAAATAAAGATCTGAAAAAGAAAAAGGTGAACCTCAAAAAAATGTTGAATGCAAATATATTTAAGAGAAAAGTAAATAAAGGCGCTTATTGTCCGAATCCCTACCACACAGTAATGAATCCATATAAGCAGTTAAACAATAGCTAACAGGCATATTTGGCTTCAAAATAAGTGACTTACAAACAGTAAAAAAAAGGACAGCATAAATCTGAGAACATTATCACTTCTCATTTAGATGTAAAGAACAAGGGAAAAAATAAAGAAAACAAGCAAAACTAACTAAATGCCAGAAGGAATGAAAAGTGCAAGAAACAGGATGTGAATATCAAATTGACAGGAAATTTTCCCGTTAAATGTAAGAAGACATGGAACACTGACCTCCATAGACAAATTCTTTAACCAGTCCCCCAAACATTCTTCCTTCATCTTCCATGACAATGCCTGGACAAAAAAAAAACCATTTAGAAGCATAACTATTGCATTAAATAAAATAACTTTCATTTTTTGCTTCTTCCCATTTATCAGATTGGTAATAGGTGAAGAATTATTGAAAAGAGAATGAAATATGAAATAAACAAAACATTATATAGGTGGCCTTACACCTAAGACAAAAGAAAACAACACAAAACAAACAAGAAGACTTACCCCAACTAAATGAGGTCAGCTAGATGGATCCTTGCCTTCCAATCAGGCTTTAATTGTAGCCCATACTGGACACAAGGCCTAAGCCATGCGTATTTTTTTTCACCACTTCTCCCACGGTTATCTTAGGTTTGCCCCTAGCTCTTTTAGTTCCTTCAATCTAGATCGAATAACTCCTCCATACAGAAGCATTTAAAGGCCTCCGTTGAACATAGTTGTGCCACCTTAAGAGACTTTCTCATAGTATATCATTTATCAAAGCTACGCCCAATCCAGCTCTAATAATGATTGTTCCTTGCTTTATTCTTCCTAGCATTGCCAATCATCCATCTCAAAATCCTCAACTCTAGTACATTGAGTTCATATATATGATGTTTATTGTTAGCCCAAAACTTTGCACTATACATCATAGTTGATCATAGGACAATCAATCCTATGGAATTTTCATTTGTATTCTAAAGGAATACGTTGATCACACAAAACCCCAAACGAACATCTCCACTTCATCCATCCCATTTTACTTCCCCAGAAAACATCATCCTCTATATCACCTTCTTTATTTATGATTGAGTCAAGGTACCTCAAATAACTGCTTTGTGGAATCTCCTTCTCATCAAGTTTCACCAACTCATTATCTATCCAAACATGACCAAAGTTATACACCAAATATTCTTCATTCTACCTAGTTTAAAACCTTTTAATTCCAAGTTTGATTTCCATAGGTCGGCACTAATCCCTACTTGCATCTCATGACTCTCATCTACCAAAACTATATAATCAGCAAAAAGAATACACCAAGGAACTCATCTTGAATGTCTCTAGCTAAATCACCCTTGATAAGTGCAAACAAATAAGAACATAAATCTTCCATGATGTAACCCAATCCTAACTAGGAATCCATCACCTTAGCCCCTCACAGTTCCTACACTTGTCATTTTACTATCATAAAAAATGGAGAATCCGGTGCTGAATGCATCCAGACAAGCAAAATCTCAGAGGCAATTTGCCTACTCGATCTTATCCATGGTCCAAATTTCGATCGAGGTCAAAATTTTGGTTTTCTGCCCAGCCAAGACGAAACCGGGGGCAAAAAAAAATTCCCTCATTTTGACCCAGATTTTGCCCAATTTTGCAAAACCCTGTTTAGAAGTCCCAAATCTCAGTTGAGTTCTGCAAAATTTCACAACATTTGCAAATGCCACCAGTCAAAATTTCAGGGATTTCCCCCATTTTTGCTGTTTTTGCCTCTTCCAGCCTCTTTTTCATGCAAAAATCATCACTCCTCTTCCTTCACATTGTTTGGTGCTTACTTGATGTAAACCTAATTTTAGGGTTAAGATTTCAAGGACGGTTTCCCTAAAATTAAGGGTTTGCCCAAAATCTTCCAGTAAATTAATTAAAAATACTATGGGAAGCCTATGGGTAGCTAAGAAAGTTGTTGGAAACTCTTAGGAAGGATATGGGTTGGTAGGGAAAAGCTAGGGCTTGGATAAAATTATCTGGGAAGGGAAGGTGATGTGACCACAATTCCAGCCCCTGGCCAAAGCCCTAAGTGGGGCCCCCTAGATGGCTCCAAGAAGCCCCCATGAGCTGGTCGAACCCCTAGTAGGGGTATCTAGGACATTGTCAACCCTCTTGTGTTGCTGGAATTATTTCTAGAATTATTCCTAGAGTTTAATTTGGGTTTTACTTCTTAATTTGAGTTGTGTTTGAATTGGTTAAGTTGTGGACAAGATAAGACTATTGTACAATGAGGGTTCCTATCTTTTAGGAGTTTACTTTTAATTAGAAGTTGTATTTTTAGTAGTTGGTGGTCGAGTGTCCCAAGTAGTTCTTTTTCAAGTGTCCCAACTCCCAAGGAGTTTTTTTCAAGTGAGCTTCCCTAGATAGAATCTTAAGTTGCTTAGTCTTTTATTTTCAGCATGTCTTTAGTTGTTAGATTCTATTTCAAGGATCGAGATTATGTGGTGGGATCCCAGTCTGTTAAGGAATTCCCAAAGACCTTTAGTAGGCTATAAATGGCCTATTGTTTCTCTGTAATTCTGCAAGTCCGATTGAATAAAATTAAGAGTATTTGTGATACACAGGGTCATGGCTCCCCTTGGAAGGGCTACAACGAATTTTAAAGAGTTCTTCATCAACAATCAGCAATCAATCATAAGTTCCAGCAGCCATTAAAAAATTCCAGTATTTTCTTCAAGCCTCCATCATCTTCTTCAAGAACTACAGCAGCCCACAAGTAGGTACAGTAGACCCCCCCATCCCCTTCCTACCCTCCCTACGCCCTTCCCCAGCCCCTCCCCCACCTGCGCAAGCCCATAATCCCCCACCCCCTGCTGTCGCACCCCTAGCAGCAGCCTCCCCCCCCCCCCCAACAGACTTTAAACCCCATCCCCAAGCCCTACGATCCTTCCCAGTCCCTCCCCCACCTCTCCCCTTCCCTGCTGCCCCTTTTTTCCTCTCTTCTCTTCATCGCACCCTCCCCTCTCCTCTCTTTGACTTGCAGCAACAATAGCAGGAAGAAAGAAAAAGAGAGAGAGAGAGAGAGAGAGAGAGAGAGAGAGAGAGAGAAGAGAAGAAAGAATCAAGATTGCCCAAAATCTTTTAGAGACCCTCCCATAGCCTACCCAAGAGTCATTCCCAAGTCCATCCAAACCCCAACCGCAGGGTTCCTTTCCCTTTCCTAATTTCAATACTATTATTTTGGCTATCCAATGACCTAGTAAACTATTCCATATTGGGTTTTGACTAACCCTAAATTTTTCCCTTTTCCCCAAAAGCCTCCCCCACATAACTTTGGATTGACCCATATCCCTCCAAAGATATTCCAACAACTTTCTTGACTTCCCATAGGCATTTAATAATATTTTTACTTTATTTGCTGGAAGATTCTGCACAAATCCAAAATTTTAGGGAGATTCTCTTGGAATGCCCAACCCTAGAGTTGGATTCACATCAGAAGGAAAGCCTACAATGGGTATGGGAAGGGTTCGGGATAAGGGATAAACAATATAACAATTTGGCATTATATAGAAGAGATGTGGGTTGTTATAGGGTAACCTAAAATTATCTGGGAAGGGTAGGAAACCTACAGTTGGGTAGAAAGGGGAAGGGAAGCCTATGGTTAGAGATGAAAGGGTTCTTGCAATCTTCTTTCTTTCTTTCTTTCTTTTCTTTTCTTTTTTTCTTTCATCTTTTCTTTTCTTTTCTTTTCTTCCATCTTCTTTTCTTTTCTTTTCTTCTTTTTTTTTTTTTTTTTTTTTTTTCTTGTAATTCTGCAACAAGAATTAGAAAATAAAGAAATAGAAATAAAAGAAAACAGGTAATTGAAAGAAACAGAAAAAAAGGGGGAGAGAGTGGCTGCCGCAAGAAAAAAGGAAGAGGGGATCTTGGAGCTTCTGCAAGGGTGGGAGGCGGCTGGGGATGCTTGCGCAAGTGGGGTGGGTTCTTGGAGTTGCAGGATAAGGAAGGGGTTTAGGGCTGCTGTACTTGTTTGATGGGAAGAAAGAACCATGAATGCTTGTAGATGCTAGAGATTGGAAGATGAATGCTGGAATCTTGAAGGAGATGCTGATCTTGAATAAGAACTCTCAATTACTTAACCGTGGCCTCCTCAACAAGGCCTCAATCCTTAACTCAATTTATTCAATAATCAGACTTCACTTCACCATGAAAAGACTATGCTTATTTATAGCCTACTAAAGACACCAATCTAATTGGGAATCCTTTATAATTTAGGATCTCCCTTACAATTAATCTCAGCCACACAATGAAAGACTTTAATTTAAACTAAATCACTAATGGAATCTTTTTGAAAATAGATTTCTCCTAAGACTCTAACATAAAGGGAAGGAACTCTTCTTGAAATAAAAGACTTACAAGAGTCCTTCTTTAAAGAAAGACTCCTAAGGACTCAAGAACTCAACTCACAAATCCAAACAAGACTTCTAAACTAAACAAGACTCTGAAAATTAAGGAATAGAATTCTGAAATTGATTTCAGCAGATAATTAGGGCTGAAATTGACAAAAATACCCTTTTTAGGGTTCGGTCAGCCCTAGGTGTGCCACCTTGGAGTGACCTTGGGGCCACTCAAGGGTTTTGGTTAGGGGGGTGACCCTTGTTCACATTATACTACATGGTTATAGTCCTCACAGAGTATATATGGTGGAGTTTCAAGATATGGGAGGTCATCTGCTGATGCTAGTAGGACATCTGCATATAGGTGTAAAGATTGATGGGGATCAGGTGCACATTTGTGGACTCCATCTTTGGATATCCATCACACCCAGTTGGGCCAATTCAGCCATCATCCTCTTACAGTCCATTCCCTGATGATACATTCCCTAGGTTGGTATATCTAGCTTATGCTGATGATGACACCTATAGATTCACAGTATTGGACTATCTGAATCAATATTCCAAGACCATGATATGGAAGTCTTATCAGTATTGAGAGCAGAAAATCAGATTTCACCAGTATTGATATGGGAGTCTTATAGAGAGCAGAAGATCAGATCTTACCAGTACTACGCATCTCATGGGATGGATCCACCATGGAACTCAACTTGGAATTGAGAGAAGATGTCAACAAAAAAAAAATTTGGTTATTTACTTTGGGGCTGTTGTATTTGTATGAAACACTTAAAAGTACTTATAGGCTATTTCTAGGTCAATAAAGACCATATGAAGATCCTTCTTATACTTTTTATACCTTTCCACAAGTCTCCTAAGAGGGTATATAGCTTCTGCTGTAGATCTTCCTAGAGTAAACCCAAATTTATTCACCAAGACTACAAAACCCAATCATGGGCCAAAGGTCTTCTAAGACCCAATATACAAAATTGGACAATCTGAAAACTGCATTAATTGTGATAATAAATTTATATTTCGAACAAGATGGACAGAAATTTGCAGGTTTTGGCAGAAAATATTTATATATATAACATTTGATAATTCTGAAATACTGTATATCACTTTATATTATCAATCCTCATGCATAATTAAATAGTTTTAATCAGATTATGTGTATCATGTTACTAAAAAATTCATGGTATGGGCCCTATTAAGAATGCAAACAGCACTATAGAATGCATATCACAAATTAGAGTTGAAGCCAGGTTACAATTTTGCTGCAATTTTGTAAATCTAAGGTTTCCACTATAAGGAAGACCAAAGACAGGGTTTCCCAGAACTTTCGGTACCTAATTAGGTTATTCGGCCTGGAAACCTTCCACCAAAACTTCCAGCCAAAATTTCGGTACTTCATGAAATAATTTGGTTCCAAGCTTGGTCAAAACCAGGCCTGAAGCCTGTAAATATTATCTACGCACAGGCTAACACTCCTTTTGGCTAGTATATAACCAAAGTTCCTTCAAGATAACCACAACATACCTGTGAACCAGAACAGTATTTGGATAATTCTTGCATACATTCAGACACACAATGTTTGCTCTCTTGCCAAATTGTTCCATTGCCACCCAAAAGTTCAACATACACTTGTTTCACTTCAAACTCAAGCTGCAATATGCAATTTCCATAATCAGAAAACATTTTTTGGGATTCCAGAGGCTTAAGTTCTAACAAGTAAGTTTTGCATCACTAAATTCATAAACTGGTGAAATTTATGGGGGAAAATTCATTACTTGTGCAGTCCTCAAGAAGAAAACTACTATGCTCTCCTCATCTATCCGATAAGCAGTTCCCACCGAGGTAACCATGTCCCTTAATTTTTTGTCACTACACTGCAAAGTAGCAAAATTTAAATCAAAAACATTGAAAATGGGGGTACCCATCTACAAAGAAACATTAACCAAAAAAAAATGAAGCTAGAGGCTACTCAGCATCTCACAGTATCAGTTGTGTAAGCATAACCAAAGCAGTCGATAAGAGAACTTCTAAGACAATACGATATCTGAAGCCTTATTTTTTCTAAACCAAACTAGATGAAGTGAAGGGAAGATGTGGATGAGCCATTTAACATCACTATTCACTAAAACAGAAGCCCTTGACTTAACCAAAGATTAGAAGCACTAGGCTTAAAAGCCACCACAATACTGATATAAATAGAGATGGGCAGGTAACAAGTTTATTGAGTATGTAAATCAGTCATGAGGAAAGGGAGGAGAACGAGAGGAGATAAGAAGGATAATTACACAAGACATAGATGGAAGAAGATTGACCATTGTGATACCTGCAGCTCAAGTAGGAAAAGATCAAATCTGGCACAACAATGACCACAGACCCGGCTTTAAATAGATGCCAGATTCCAACCCAAGCTAAGAAACAATCCCAAGCATAAGCCAATCCCAAGACCAAGACTGAGCATAAAGTTGCATGCACTATGTCACAAAGAACAAAAGCTGTTGGATGGTATGCAGGTCCATACAATTCCCACAAGTTTGATGATAGAAATCCAAGAGATGGATTTGAAGTCATAAGCTTTCCACAAGTTGTACCAACCCTTCTTTAAGTTCTTGGACAGTTCAAGTTGTCTTTCACAGCTGAACTTCGTATCACTATATGGAGATAGATGATGAATAGAGCAGGTTGAAACAGTTTTGTTAAGTTGTTTGGGAGTTACGATCATCAGCCAATCACTCTGTTTTGCAGTAACAATATCCTACTTCAATTGTAATCAACTAACAGCATGGGACTTGGGAATATATTATATTATGGCTGTTAGGGAGATTAACAGTTTGTTCAAAACTTCTAGAACTCCCACTTTGGTGTTTCAAATTAGCCATTTTAGAAAAGAGGGTTCGTTTTTCAAGAATTACCTGTCATCAATTAGAAATATATATCCCAATGAGTGTCAAAAGGAGTTCCTGAGAAGTCTATACGAAGTGGTAGTCAAGCACATATGCAACTGAAACTGACTGGACATTTAATGAATGAAACTCATTTGAGATGTGATGAAGATACCAGCAATTTAGATCTTATCTTAGCAACTAAAAAGGTTAAATTTAATTGAAATCTCGCTATTCTACTGCTTCCATTTCTTTCTTCTTCCCTTCTTCAAGTTTTCTTTAATTGAAAATGTCCATGGAGACACAGCAGTCTACTTTCTAATTCTATATCAATCACTCCTATATCAATGCATAGTTGATTCCTAGTTGTACAGCACCTCAAAGAGTAGAATTTTACAGGTATATTAATTGAATTATGCAACCCAAATCTTAAGATATTAGGTGGAGACATCCCCCCCAGGTCAAGTATAACTCTCCTTTTATTGGGTGACACATGTGGTCCCCAGTGGGCTCACTACCAGGTTGAATTATCCAACCCAAAAGCCCCCAATTTGACCACAAATCAGAGAATTAGAAACAAGGACAGAAATTAGCTGCCTCCGGCTTATGCTGTTCTTCTCAATGAATAAATTTCAACTGAAATCATTGCATTTTCAGAAAACAAGACGAAATGTCCAATATTTCATCATAGTCATAAATTTCAACCAAAACGGTATGAAATTTCGGTCCATACGACACGAAATTTCGTGCCGCCCGAAACGTTACATCTCCTTGTATAAAACCTACCAATTTCGAGCACAACCTGAGAAATTTTGCAGGTTCCACTACTCAAAGTTTCGACCTTAAATCACTTTTTCTCTCATTTCTTTTGGATTCTACCCTCATTTGAGTTGATTTTAACAACTCATTTGTATTTAAACTCCACTCTTGCTCCTCCATTGTTGGGTTTTTGATAATCAAACAAGGTGAGTTAACAAAGTTCTCCATTTGTTATTTTTGTTTTGTTTATGCCTCAAATCAACTTAGATTGCTTTCAAATTAAAGTATGTTTAATCTAGATTGTTGATCTATGATTATGTGAAGTTAAAATTAATTTTTGGATATTGCAACTGTTTTTTTTTATTTTTTTGTATTTAAAAATTATTTTTTAAGATATGTATATTCCCAAAATACACATGTATAAACTCATGTATGAGCATCAAATTGATGAATGTGAGACACCATCACCTCATCTATGCTACAATGCTGTTGAATCAGATTTTTTGTTGTTAATTATTAATTTTCATTGTTTGAAAAATATGAAACTATTTTCAAAAATTATTTAAATATTAAAATAGTACTAATTAATTTCTCTTATATATTTAAAAATAGGATATAAATTATAGTAGCATGTACGTAATTTTTTGAGCTTATTGTAATGCTTTTTAAGATACCCGGTGTGCAATTTTTGTATCAGGCACTCTCTTTGAAAGATGTCAGACATAACCTAGCAACACGGGAGGCCACTGACAACTGATAAGAAGAAAAGTGAATGCAATTATTGCAAGAAGCAAATAGGAGGAAGTGGGGTCACTAGATCAAAGGTGCATCTAGCTAGCGAAAGTACGGATGTAACAGGATGTGAAAAGGTGCCCTCAGAGATCAGAAGGCAATGGCCTGATACTTGGCTGGGGGAAAGCAAAAGAGGAAAGAGAAGAGAACACAAAGGGAGGAGTTCGAGGATGCATGCCTAGATGACCCACTAGAGCAAGGCGAGCAGGATTTTGATCCAGAGGAGAGTATGGATGTGAGCCTGACTCATATTCTGCACAGATGAGAAGGGCGATGATGATGAGTAGGGAGCAGACGGGGATTGAAGAGATAAGGAGGCAACAGAGGGCCATGGGTTGTGGATCCTCTAGAGAACCAACCGGTATTAGAGGCACACGCAGTTCCCAAGACCTAATGAGGAGGAGTTAGAGTGTGAGGGAGGAGATTCTTATCCCCCGGGCCCTAACACAGGGTCAAGCTTCATTAGCACATGCTACAGGTCCGAATCTTGAGATTCTTCATAATGATCCCGCCCTATTTAGGAGGCCAGAGAAAAACCAAAGAAGGTTGAAGCACTTATGGGGGTGTGTGAAGGAGAAAGTGAGGATGACTTTCTCCAAATGGGCTATGTACCATAGTATTCCAGCACATACAGCCCAGGAGCCCTACTACAGGGATATGATTGAAGAGATAGCCAAGGGTGGGAGTGGTGTACATGGGCCCACCCCATATGAGATATACAATGTGTATTTTCTTGAGCATAAACAAGACTTAAATGAGTACATTAATGGATTGAAGCCTATGTGGGCTCATTATGGAGTGATTCTGATGGTTAGATTGGTCCTACTACATAGTCCATCATCAATTTCATATTGAATTGTGATGGAAGGACAGTGTTCCTAAGTCAGTAGATACATCCAGTGAGAAGAAGGAAGCAAAATACATCTACAAAGTTTTGAAGCAAGTGATGACGTAGGTTGAAGTGGAGAATGTGATCCAAATTGTGATCGATAATGGCTCTAATTACAAGTAAGTTGGGTTGAAGATGATGGAGAACCCCATGTATCAAAACATGCTTCTACTTCTAGTACTAATTTTAATCTTTAAATACATATTACATTACATATACACTTTATGACTTTATGTTGATGCCTTGATGGTTCAATAAATCATTACTAATTTGGACATTCTTATATGCACAGATATAGGCTCTTTTGGACTCCATATGCTGCTCACTGCATTGACCTAATACTAAAAGACATGGGGAAGGCCAATATTGTGAAAAAGACCATGGAGCAAGCCGGACAAGTTAGCACCTTCATCTAAACCATACACATGCACTAAAGATGATGAGGGCCAAATGTCAAGGTGACTTATGCTACCAATTGGATAGCACTGCAGAGCTTTGAGAGTAAGAAGACTGGCCTTAAGAGCATGTTTGCATCAGAGTGGTATAACTAGGAGGGTTCTTCATCCGTAAGAGTAAGGAGAACACAATTGACCATACTCAATGAGACCATATCAAATAAGGTGAGGATAGTGGTGAAGATGCTTGAGCTTATGGTGCATGTGTCATAGTTGTCACGGCAATGAGACGATGCGAGGCGGTTTAAGCTAGTTGAGGCAATGAGTCGACGAGGCGCCCTCCAAGGCGCTTTTGAGGAGGTCGAGGCGTTTCGAGGCATTTTAAGTGAAATTTTGGTTGTGATTATAAATGAACATGTATTATGGAGAAGAAAAAAAAAGATCATATTCTAGTCATCCTATATGGCATATATTGATGCATTCATTTGTCTTGATGATAATGAAGCTTCTATTCTTGAACCTTCAATTCTAAAAAAGATGAAACAGTAATGAAGAAAATTGGTTTTCAGCAAACAAGGTCCTAGGTAGAGATCATTAGGCTTCAACATGCTATTTTTTAAATTGGAATACGCTACTAATTATGGATCATTAGGTTCTAAGTGCCAATTGATTCTTTGCTTCATTTTGGCATCATTGATTTGGTTTTTTTTTTTTTAATAATTCAAAAAGGCAGTCGCCTTGCGGTCCGAGGCGTCCGAGGAGTCTAAGGCAATGCCTTACACTGAGGCAACCGCCTTATGACCTAACAATAAGGTGACGGTTGCCTTACAACCCCAAAGGGCACTCGGACGCCTAAGCGACACCTTAACAACTATGGCATGTGCTGAGAATAGTAGATCAGCAGAGACAACCTACTATAGATACAATGAAGTAGCAAGTTACTCAGGTCTACCCAAAGGGAAACAAGAAAATCCCCGACATCATCCAACATAGATAGAAGAAACAGTTGCAGCATCCTCTACATAAGGCTAGTGAGTTATTAAGTCTACTAATCAATTTAATTTTTATTATATTATCACTCTATTAACTATTCCCTTTTTTTTTTTTTTTTTTTTTTTTACACACAGCATACTATCTAAATCCCAAGTACCATTACAAATACATGTTTAGGATGACACAAGATTTGATAGATACTGTCTAAACTGTAGTGGAGAGGTTGGAATTGAATCCATCTAAACAGGCAATCATCCTTATGGAGGTCAGATTGTGATTTAATATTCATAATTCACAGTTTTATACTAAGTAATTAAGTATTAACCTAGTTATTTTATTTTCTTACTTTATATATTATTAGATGAAGATATTTAGGGATGCCACTAGGAGTTTCAGTCATTCCATGGCCATATCGGGAAGGGAATCCACCCCTAAAGGTAAGTTAATTCATTATACATTTAATTACTTACGTTCTATCTTTCAGTTAGTTACTTAAGTATTGAAATGACTTGGAGTCTATTTTGTTGCAGCTGAATGGTGGTTGCAATTTGGCTATGACTCACCCCACTTGAGTACGATTGCATGCAAAATGTTCTCCCAGACATGTTTTGGCACTGGTTATAAGCGAAATTGGAGCCCCTTCAGCCTCATCCACTCAAAGAGGTGCAACCGATTGGGTGTGAAGCGTCTAGAGGATCGTGTCTACTTACATTATAATATGAGACTGAGGGAGGATCATATCCGACGGAGGATGGACAGAGAGAGTAACATGATCGAGTTGGCTGACATATTGAGATGGATGATGATGATAACCCAATAGTTGAGTGGATCAGGGACAATGGAGAGCCCTCGTTGGATGAGGAGGGAAGTTGTCCCAGTAGACATTGTAGAGCAGATGGGGGCTGGTGTAGATGACTTCTTGGCTGAGGAGGGGAGTGCACATACAGTGCTCGCCCATCCCTTCATGCCACACTCTAGTGTGTCCACCTAGAGTGAAGATTTGATTGTTTGGTCCAACACCGAGGATGATGTGACACAGGCATCCCCCAACAACGACAACAACAATGATGATGATGATGATGAAGGGGATCATGAGGATGTTGGACCTCGTGATGAGGATTCAATTGATCCTAGGAAGAGACCAGCACCATAGTACATGAGAGTAAAGGATGGGGAGATGACCACCGAGATTCACAGATGAGAGTCAATTCAGTTATACAACATAAGATTCAGAACACGGTGGAGTTGTATCTTGAGGCCAAAATGTTTCGTCGACATATTCGAAGAAGGAGAAGGGGAAACAACATGAGCATTGCACAGAGTACACGCCATCACATGGGTCTTACCGTCAGGCTGATGCAGAGAGCTTCGCGGGCTCTATGAGATTGATGAGCAAAGATGATTCCAGAGACTCCATCTCTAGAGGTTCCAGATGGCATATGCCCGCAGAGTGCTAGTCATATGATACTACTATGGAAAGTGTTGGTTCTACTCGGTCGACTTATGGACCTTATGGTTATGGCCCTTATTGTGTCCCTCCTGACTATCAAACTCAAAGTAAGCCACCAGTGAAACCTTATGGTCATGGAGCTCATGGTGTCCCTCCCACTCTCACCTATCAAAGTCGGACATTGGGACCTTATTATGATTATGGAGCTTATTTTGTCCCTACCTCTGCCGACAACCAGGGTAGTTCTTCATTTGTTAAGCAGATTTTCCACAATATATCTATACCACAACCACCACCAGCCCTTCCATCAGCAGTTGAATCAGTTCATTATTTAGAGATTCCCAACTTCCCACCATCAAGACATCTTAGGCATGTGGATGAGGCCACATATAGAATCGCAGTTGTCGACTACAACTATATGGACCATACATCATGGGACATCTATTGTGCTTGGCATGGAGTGCAGAGGGAAGAGGGAGACATGTATTATGCAAACTTGTACTTGGTAATATTCTCGATTCTTCTCACATATACTATTAGGCAAACTTGTACTTGGTAATATTCTCAGTTCTTCTCACATATACTATATAATTGAATGTTAACTTTTCAATGGTTTTTTTGGTAAACTAGTAGTTCTATTGTGTTTATTATGCTCGAAATAAGTAGGAGGCAAGAATCGAAGAAGAAGAAGAAGGGGGTCAGAGCCACAAGGGATGGGGTAGGTTTGGGTTGTGCATTATCTTGAACTGCTTTTGTCTTTCAGTTTCTTTGTATTTGTATTTTCTTTTTTTTTCCACTTTTTTTTTCTACCTTTTTAATAGCTTATACCTGCAGACTTTTGTCTCCTTTCAACTTGTATATCTTGAACGACTCTCAAGCTTGTAAGAAAAATTAGCTAACAATCATGAGAAAGAAACATCATCATCATCAAAAGCAACAACAAAAAAAAGTCCACCACCAGCAGCCACAATGAAAACAAAATTATGAGACAAGAAATGATAAAGAGCATACAGATCTGTGAAGCAGTAACCACCGAAGTGAAATATTGCAATTCCTAACCAAGGATAGAAGAGACTCAGAGTTATTCAACACATAATCTCTTGTCAAAATGCCATTGGAGAGAAGAGAGCACAGTTCAGATGTAAGATCTTCAACCTGCCATTACAAGGAAATCCAATTATTCCAAGGAAGCAATAATTCCACAATCATACATGTGGAAGTGGATAATATCAGTAATACACGACATAAAATTAGCTGCTCCATCTGAATGAAAATAAAACTGCATGTTGGCAATGTGAAAAACATCAATTTCACAGCAGAAAATTCTCCAACCATGTGGAAAACAGAAATTCCACAAAAAATCATCCCAACTCTATTCATTTTCAAAGTTTGAGGTGGGGAATTTGAAAATCATAGATCCTGTTTTGGAACATCAGAAGAAAAAGAAGTCAAAAATTATTTAATTATATACTCAAAACTCAAGATGCTACAAATACACAACCATGTAAAGCAAGCCAGGAACCAAAACATATCATTTGTGCTCATGAGGTAATAAACTGTGATTCGGAATACCATAAATGCATGACTTTAATGACTAAAACTCACTAAATGCTAAAAGAACCACATCCAAAACCAAAAACAAAAAAACAAAATCCAACATGAAGAGGCACCCTATCCTGAGCAAAGCAACCAAAATATAAGTTTTCTATAAATCAAAAAAAGCCAGATGATTGTGTTATGAAATCAGGCTGCAGCAATGCAATCTTTGATCGAAGGGCTCAAACAAGGGTCAAATCTGCCAAGATCTACATGAAAGCCAGTGCCAACAAGCATAGTTGTCAAGGCGTCACCTAGGCAACACCTAGGTATCCAGGATCTCCAAGTGAGCTGGGCAACCGTCGCCTTACTTGAATTCAAAAAGGTGGGCTCCTTGGTGCCCAAGACATCAGCTAGGCATCCAGGCAAGTGCCTTGGATGCCTTGGCAGCTAAGTGTCTGCCTTTTATTTTATTTTATTTAAAAAAAAATTTATATAAAGATACCAAATCAATGGCAGAACATTATCAACCCACTTGATTCCAATCTGAATGAATTCAATGGTTGAAAGTAAACTAAGATGCTAAATGAATTCATTGGTTGAAAGTACACTAAGATGCTATCTTTTTTTTTGTCAAAACTAAAGTGATATTAGTGCTACATGGGATCATACATTAAAAATTAAAAAAAAATTGAAAAAAAAAAAAACCAAACCTAAGACCTATATTCACAAACACTTTTCTTCCTCACGAGAGCTCTCACAACAGAAAGTCTGAAACCCTCAGCTTGAACCAGCAGCAAACTGCAGTGGTTTCTTCCTCTGGCGATCGACTCTCCAGTTGAAGGTGAATTACCTTCTCTACATACTCAGGCGACGCTTCTTCTTTTTTCTTTTTCTGTGACTTACGGCTTACCTGGTCACCGCCAGAGTTGAAGAGTTGCACCAGCCATCATCGTCCTCTTTGGTGACCTTCTCTACAATCAAAGGTGAGTTACCTTTTGGAGATGCTTCTGTCCTTTATATTCCTGCAACTTAACGGCTTACCTGGTCACCGCCAGAGTTGAAGAGTTGCAGCGGCCATTGTCTTCCTCTCCAGCGATCTTCTCTACAATCAAAGGTGAGTAACCTTCTGGCGATGCTTCTTTTTTTTTTTTTAACGGTGACATATGCTTACCTATTTGCCATCAGAGTTGAAGAGTTGCAGCCACCATCTCCTTCCTCTCCGACAGGCTCTTCATCTCAGGCAACATGAGGTTCACCCCCCCCCCCAGTAGTAACACATATTTCTTTTCTTTAATGGATCAATTGCTCTCTTTCTACATCACTAAAGTTGCTTTTTGGTTATTCAATCTTCGTATCAGTTACCATCTTTTCTAACGATTATGTAAATGAATTATTCATTAAGTTTGCAAAATGTTTCATACTTAAATGCTAGGAATAAATTATGTAACTTTTAGTATGAAATTTGGATCAAATATCATATTACATTGCAAAAAATTAACACTAGAATGTCTTGACCGCCTTAAAATTAACAGTAGAACACCTTGACCGCTTAGTTCTTGCCTTGTGGGCGCCTTGTAAGCCATCCATCGCCTTGGTCGCCTTGAGAATCTTGCCAACAAGGGTTTTGGCTATCAAAATAGGAGGCGGCTGTTTAGGGTTCACAGTGATCAATAGGGATGGGGCTTTAAGGGAATGATGAGCAAATCTAGGGGAAGGTCTGGTGTGAGTTTGAATCAATTTTGATGGCTGGATCTGGATGTGAATTCCTAAAAATTAGGGTAGTTGACGGAATTTAGGGATGACTGGTCAGTGAGGTTTCAGGGGGAGCATGGGGCCAGGCTTTAGGTTGTACATAAGCACTAAAGAAGGGAGATTCTTTAAAAGAACAGAGGATTCTGATGGTTAAAAACCTAAGGAAACAGCTGCAGAACTAGTGTTGTTGGGGTTTGTTAGAGTTTAATGAATACTACAGTCTTACTGGTTTGATGGGGCTGTAAGAGGAGTTCGAGTGGAGAGGGTTATGACCTATGAGGGGACTCTAAGGTTTGAATTAGAGTTAGAATGGGTGGCTGGATCTAGAGATTTGCAGGTTAAAGTCCTCTTTTTTGACAATCGAATACACTTCTCCAGTCCCGAATTCCATAATGCCTGGCTTGTTTCTTCTGTACCAGAGGCCATCAAAATATGGAAGTTGCCGCCAGAATCCTGTATTTCTTTACAGAACCTCCTAATTTGGCAGGTGTTGGACTTGATTGGGACAAAAGAGAGGTTAGGGTAAGGGATTTGGCAGAGAAGATCAAAAAGAAATTAAGGTGGAGAGAGAGGGGGGGTTGCAAATATGGATCTCTTTACCTATGCAGCTGCCTGCAATGCCAGACCAGAGAGACTGACTCCGCAGTCAGATCTAGGAAGGGTTTGAACCACTTAGTACCCAATAGAAAAGCTGCTGGATTTTGAACCACCAGGAAATAATCCTCTTGAGCCTGCGCAACAAAAATAACATAAACTGGACATTCTCTATTCTTCCAATGTTGCAGGAGGGGCATATGAATGAGGCTTAGCAGCCTTACAATATGAGTCCTCCAACCAATAGGACTACTCTTATACTTATTTTAAAAAAAAAAAGTAAATAACTAACTGGAGCACATAATCCCCCCAACATGGAGCTGTGAAGGTATGTGGCACTTAACCTGACATGAGTGACCACTTCATTGAGTCACATGATCATCTAACTTGACAGGTAATAAATAAACCAATTGAACCAACAAGCTAATGCAACCAAAATACCAGATACAGTTTCACCATTTTTATTTTTATTTTTGTTTTGTGTGGGGGGGGAAGCATGCATGGACACCACTACCAACTACACTAACTAGTACTACTGTTGATATTACTACTTGGGCAGTCATTCCTTGGACTACTTGCACATGGAAGTCTGTGGATCTGCATCATGCAGACTTGAGGTCGTAGCACTGATATCCATCTGCAGCATTAAGAATTCCTAGTGATTATGTGGCTTACACTCTTCCACAGTAGAAATTCCTCTATTTTGATCAAATTTCAATAGGTCCAATACTAAAACAATCAAAATTTATATTTTCACACGTGCTGATATCAACAAAATATTGGCAATATATACTCAATACACAGTCTTCCATAAGATGGGGACTTATTATAATTAAAAGGGCCAGGATCTGGATCTGTCAAAGTTGACTACCATGCATTTAGTTTTTACGTGTACCCCTCCCTACAAGATGATTAGGAAAAGTAACGTATTAGTTAGTAACATTACTCTCTTACTTTCTTTGTAATTTGCAAATGAAATGAAGATCACTTTAAAGGAAGTAGCGTTTATGGGCAATGATCTTCCTTGAAGACACTCCAGTCTAGTAATTTTGAGGATCCATTTCTCCTTCTCCCTAACTGCTAAAACTAGTGCTGCCTATTATATGATGGTTCCGATCAAACTATTTCTCGTATGAAGGCCTGAACCTTCTCAGTCTGATTGGTGTTTCCTTATGCGGCTATGCCTACAGTAGAGGATGCCAGATGCAATGAAGTTTCTCAATTGTTGCTGCCTCTTGTTGCTGCTGCTTTTTTGAGGCTGAACTAATGTACATCAAGTGACACTTGATCCCTGTTTGAGGGATATCTCTTGGCAGGATTTTCCTCCATGTTTGGCTCTTAAATTGCTTGTAGATGCTCTGTTTTTCCGAGTTTTTTGCACAGTCCGCTAATACATTCCAGGTCAGCTGTCTTTGGTGTATTTGAAATACTTCTTTGAGGGTTTATTTCACTATTATATTACAGCTATTAACCATTGTTAGCTGTTTTTCTTGAGGCTCATTGTCCTTGTCCTGGTTTCATTAATTCAGTCCCTGTTTTCAAGTCTACTACTACTAATTTGTTACAAGTACAGACAACCACCATTAAGTTAAATGAAGTGTAACTATTTGTTATGGCTTCAAGTTGCTGAAGCTTACATTCATACCAACCGTAACATAAAATATATCAAAAAGGAACCTCCTAAACCTGACCATAAGGACCCTGATTCTCTCACTGCTCATGATGACTGGATGCAAGAAAATGCTGCTGTTAAAATTTAGTTATGGAATAATGTTGGGCATTCCATTGCTGCAAGTGTAATGTTTTATACTAGGGCTAAGGAAACAAGGGAAGGTCTCCAGGAAAGCTACTCCCGACACAAGAATTTTTCTCACACTTAGGAACTTTATGAGAAAAATCTTCAGTGCTTCCCAAGGTTACCTTGAGTAACTACAAAAATCAGCCTATTACCACTCATCTTAACAAGTTGAAGCAGCAATAGGCTGAATTTCATGTTGCCAAATTCTTAGCTGGTCTACATATTGATTATCAATCCATCAAAAGTCATTTATTTACTAAAGAGATGGTGCCATCTCTCAAAGAAGTCATTTCTCGACCGAAACAGCTGGTTGGTACTTGGTAGTTCTCCTAAGTCTTCTCCTGCTGCTCCCACTACAGAAAACTTGCATTTGTGGCTGACAGTGGTAAGAATAACAAAAGGAGTTGCAGTCAGCCTCATGGTTGTGGTCATGGTCGTGACTCTATTGTATGCCACGTACATCTAATGGTCCTATCACTGCAATTGTTGTGGGAAGCCTACTCATATTATTGATACGTGTTGGCAAAATATGGAAAACCTGATTGAGCTTATGAATTAGCCAACATCGGATTCATTGACTCCAGGTGATCATGCTCCTATAAGCAACTCTACTCAGTCATCTAAATCTGCACACCTTTCCACTGGGTCTAGCATTTCTCGTGATGTCTATAGCATGCTCCTTAAACATCTATGACAGCTTGAAGCCATTGCTACCTCATCTTCTACTACTACTTTGGCTCACTGCATCTATTTCCACTCCATGAATTATTGATTCAGGTGCAACGTGGCATATGATTGGCAAGTCTACTTTGTTTTCTTCAATAACCAATCGTACTAACTCCTTACTAGTTACTTTGGTTAACATTTAACCTATAAAAGTCTCCAATCATCATGTAGCTTCTCCAGCTAACGACATGAATTTATTTCCTGTTCTCTTTGCATCTAAACTTCCTTCGAGTTTGATAATTAGTCAAATTACCAAGAATATTAATTGCTCTATCACATTTTTTTCCTACTTATCATGTCTTCCAAAACCTGCAGGCAAAGAGGACAATTGGTGGAAGCCTTTAACAAGAGAGCTTGTATTACTTAGATGGCACTAGACCTACTATCACTGTTGCCTCTACTAGTATCTCTCCACTTACAATGGCATTTCGCCTTGGCCATCCCTCCTTGACTAGCTCGAACTTATGGTTCCTGATTGTTGGTCTACTTCGACTCTAGTACTCTACAATGCAAAGCATGTAAGTTAGGAAAGCATCATAGTATCATACAGTATCATTTCCTAATTGTAGTTCACCCTGTTCTTTATTTTCCTTAGTTCATTCTGACACCTGTGCCCCTTGTCATGTTAGAGATACACTCAATTTTTTAGTTATTTTCTAAGTTTTGTTGATGACAATTCTATGCCGGTTAAGTATATTTCTTGAAGGATTAATCACAATTTGTCTCTATCTATCAGCATTTTCATAGTGAAATGAAAGCCCAATTTTAAGCTTTTATTAAGATTTTTCATTTTGATATGATATTGAGTAGGTGCAAAAGAAAATATTTGATTTTTCTCATCAAAGGGCAGGATAGGATACCTCAACCAATTGTTCTTATACTCCCCCTAACCAAATTGGTGGTTTACCATGAGAACAGACATCTTTGGGATATACTCGACCAATTGTGTTTGATACTTCCAAAACAATTCTTACATGATGCTATTCTTATAGCTTGTTTTTAGATTAGTTGCATGCCTTCATTTGTGCACTTACTATTTTACACCCTAATGCTCTATTATTCTCTCTTCCGCCGGTTACACCCTAATGCTCTGTTATTCTCTCTTCCGCCATATGTTTTTGGGTGTGTACCTTGTTCATGTTTTACAACCTAGTTTAGGAATTTACCAAGGACTTTAGGTAAATTTTTCCCTCGTGCTATGAAATGTATTTCTCTTGGGTACGCACTTGCACTCGGTAAGGGTCACAATTGCTTTGATACTCTTTCAAGTCACCAATCTGCAAGCATCGATGTTACTTTTTTTTGCGGATACTCCTTATTATTCCTCTTCTGATGATTTATAGATTATCTTTCACGATGACCATCCTACTGTCATGTTCTTCCTAAGCTTCCCCCCATAGATTCAAAGCCCCGACCAGTGACAGTGTATCAACGGCATAGCCTTAGCCGTCTCCTCTAGTGCGACCAGTCCCTACTATCCCTCACCATGCTCTCCCCGATCAGCCCTCCACATCTACAAATCAACCTGACTTACCAGTTGTTCTTTGGAAAGGTACTCTCCCTTGCACATTACATCCTACTCTAGCCTGTCCTATTCCCTCACATCCTTGCATCATTTTTTCCTATCCTCTTTATCTGTTGCTTCTTTTCTAGAGTCCTATCATGAGGCACTCTTTCATTCTAGGTGTAAGGCTGCTAAGGACACCAAGATAGATGCTTTCGTACGACAAGAAAATGGTCTCTAGTGGATTTGCCAAATAAGAATCTTGTTCACGGTCAATGGGTTTACACTATTACGTATCCTCCAGATAGGACAATTGAACACCTTAAAGCACAGCTGTTGCTATACACAGACATATAGCATGGACTATTTTGAGACATCCTCCCCTATTGCCTAGTTGAATTCTGTTCAGGTTCTCATCTCCTTGGCAACCAATCTTGATTGACCCCTTTATCAACTAGACATCAAAAATGCATCTTCCTGTGGTGATCTCCAAGAAGTACATACGGAGTAACCTCCTGGATTTGTTGCTCAAGGGGAGGCATCAAGCAAGGTTTGCAAGCTTCATAAAACTATCTATAGGCTGAAACAGTCACCACAAGCTTGGTTCACAAGTTCAGCTCCGTTGTTACTCCTTGCAAGTTCTCACAATGCTACTTTGACCACTCTGTTTTTGTTCAAGGCTTCCAACTGGTAATTCTTGTGGTATATGTCCATGACATTATTATTTCTAACAATGAATATACAAGTATAGCAAAAGCAAAAACTTATCTTTATTAACATTCCAAATGAAGGATTAGAGTCAACTTTGGTACTTTCTAGGGATTAAAGTGCTTTGCAACAAGAAGGGGATTAATCTATCCCGAAGGAAGTATGTTCTGATATATTAACCGATATAGGACTTCTTGCAGCTAAACTTGTTGGTACTGCCATGGATCTTCCTCAAAAACATACTAATAGTGAAGACTTTAAAGATTCCCAACAATACAAACAGTTAGTAGGCTAGTAGCCAAAGCCAGACATATCTTTTCTGTTGGCCTAGCAAGCCAATTACACATTCTCCAAGAAAATACATTGGGAAGCAGTAAGTTGTATTTTGTGGTAGCTGAAGGGAATGCTCCCTACAAGAAGCTCATCTGTTGCCCCCATCACCATATTTACATTATAGGCAATCTGGATCCCTTCAGGGTAAATGCTGATGGAGATCGTTAATCCACTACTAGACACTATACTTTTGTGGGTACAAATCTTATCACTATGGAAGCAAGGAACAGTCAACCATTGCTCGATCAAGTGCCGAAGCCAAGCATAGAGCTATGGCTCAAACTGTTGATGAACTCATGTGGCTACAATCCTTTCATGTTGATTTGGGATTGCCCATTGCCAAACCCATGCAAATGCTCTGTGTCAACCAAACTACCATCTACATCTCCAATAACCCAATCTTCCATAAAAGCATCAAGTACATCGAGGTTGATCATCACCTTGTCCAAGAAGCTATCATCGAGAAGAAAATTGTCACCCCATAAGTGCCTGCTATCATCGAGAAGAAAATTGTCACCCCATAAGTGCCTACCACAGACCAACTTCATGACATCTTTACCAAACCTTTGTTCAATCCTTCCCTAAATAGTGGATATTACAACATGGGCTGAGTTGAATTGTAAGCTCCAGCTTGGGGAGGATGGTTAATAATATTACATGTAAAGAGTACATGGACCTTATGTACAGTGAGGGCACGAAGGGTCATGTATACATGAACCTTCTTATTATGCTATTTCTTCTTTTCGTATTATGTTATTTCTTCTTCTTTTCTCCCCCCCCCCCTTTGTAGCTTGCGTATCAACCATCGAATAAATTTCAGTTGAAATTGACGAAATTTTGACCGAAATAACTGCAATTTTTTAGAACGAAACAAAATTGCAAAAATTTAGTCTCAGTACTTCGTTTCGACCGAAACTCGGGGAAATTTCAGTCGAAACTGGCCGAAATTTTGGGTTCGACTAGTTTTGGCAGAAACAAGACATCCCCACCTTATAAAGTACTTAATTTCAACCAGAACCTACGCTATTTAGCAAGTTCCGAGCTTTTCCCAATACTGCCAGTGGGGATTTTGACCCCCTTTGTGATTTTTTTTTTTTTCACTTTTTGTTGCTTTCTTCCCTCATTTCACCTAATTTCGAGAAATCCATTGCATTCAAATGCCAAATTTGTCCTCCACTTGTGGGTTTTTGAAATTCTTGCAATGTGAGTTAACAAACTTTTCCATTTTTATTGTTTTGTTTTGTTCTGTTCATGCCTCAAATCATGATGGATTGCTTTCAAATTAAAGTATGTTTAGTCTAGAGTGTTGATTTATGATTGTGTGGTGTTAAAATTAATTTTTTGTTCTTCTTACTTTTTTTTATTTTTATATTTTTAAAAATTGTTTTCCAAATTGGTATATTGCTAAAATATAAACGTATACATGATGTACGAGCTTCAACTTAATGTATGTGAGACACCATCACTTGAACTATGCTATGATGGTGTTGAATCAAATTTTTGGTTGTTAACTATTTATTTTAATTATTTAAAAATATTAAAATATTTCTAAAAAATGTTTACATATTAAAAAATATTAATTAATTTATGTATTCTATTTAAACATATGAGAGTTGCAGTTGTTGATTACCTCAACAACCATATGGTCCATATGTCATGGGTGTATTGTGCTTAGTATGGAGAGCAAAGATTGCAGGGACACATGTACTAGACCTTGCACTAGCAGGCTAGCACAGTGGCAGCTGTATCACTTTTGTTCATTTGTTGTCTACTTCTCTATATACTTGGAAGTTTGAAACTTTGTAAGTTGTAAATTTTAAGTTCTAACTTCTAACCATTACCATGCTATGTAAATGCATTACAATTGGTACTTCTCAGTTCTTGTCATATATGTACTTGAATGTTAGCTTTTTAGTGGTTTTTTTGTTGGTAAAATAGTAGTTCCATTGAGTTTATTATGTTTTAAATAGATAGGACACAAGAATTCAAACCATTTGGAGGTCATATAAGGCTTGAAACCTAGGGTCGAAACTTCCAAAAAAAAGTAATTTCGGTCTTCGTCTAGGATGAAACCTTGGTTTCAACCAAAATTTTCTCCATGGTATCAACAAACCAAACCATAGGTTAGATTGCTTAGAGATTCTATTTGTCTGCAGGTACAGCGGAGGGGGAGAGCTGCTTCTTCATGCAACTATCACCCTTCCCCATTCTCTTCTCCATATTCTCTCTTCTCTTCCTTCTCTTCCTTGTCTTTTCGGCTTCTATTAGTTTATCTGCTGTGCAGTATTGAATGGGTATTTTAAGTTTTATGTCATATTGTATTAGGGAGACAAGAGATACAAAAATGTAACTCATATAAATGAATGAATGATCACTTAACATATTATGCACCAACTAACCTGAACAGATTAAAAAAAAGCTTTAGCAACTGGCAATCAATAGAAGATCAAATCCAACCTTTGAGTAATGATGCTGGCAAAGATCACGAACAATCGATGGGGAAAGACAAGAGGATATCGATGATTTTGCAGCTTTATATGCATCCCATGATGTTGATAAATCTACAGTAAAGTACATAAAAAATGGAACCACCCAGGAATCTTGGAAGAACCGATCAATAATCTCTCGCATCACAGACCCGTTATGTAAAAGCTCTGGTGAATAGAACAACAAAACATACAACCAACCAGCTTGTGATGCCAATGCCATAGTCCGGTGCTCAGGATCTGGGTAATGGCAGACAATATTGTACAAATCACAATCCCTAAGGCAACTGATAACAGATTCCACAACCTGCTTCGGGAAAGGAAATCGGAGTAAAAGATCCTCAGGCTTTTGAACAGAGACAATTGAAGAGCTCGAAGGAGGCAAATGAGTCTGACGGAGTGAACTCGATGAAGTTGGGTGAACACGACATAGCAAACACATAGGTTCAATATTGGGAGCATTGAAACAGCGAACATAGCGGACATGAGCAACGAGCAGTTTTTCCCGTAGATGGCCACCCATTCGGTGCTCCAGAAGTAGTAGCAAACACCCAAATAAAGCTAATGATTCTGCAAGCAACTGCCGCCCTTTCTCGTTGTTCAACACTCTCTCCAGTACAGAGTCTCCTCCCTGAGGAACAAGGCAAAACCGTAAACAGACAACACACAACATATTCACCAAAATGTAGAAAATGACGATGAAGATACTGATGAGTTCCTCCATAGACTAACCAGTAAGTCATTGAGATAGTTAAGCAATTCTTGATGGTACGTCACAATGCCATTTGCTAAAAGAAAAAAACGCTGCATAAATACAGAACACGATTCCCTCAGCTGATCCTCCAACAACTCTAATTCCTCGTTTCCTTCAATGTTCGCCTCAAAATTATCGGGAGAATCGAAGTACCTGAAAGAGAATATCAAATGAGTTCCAGAAACTAGTTAATTCGCCCAACCCAAAGATTCCGTACAGAACTCCATGGTAAGAGTAATTGATATTCAAATGAGTTCCAGAAACTAGTTACAGGTATAGGATATCACGGTTCAACTCAGTTAAAACCAAGCCCAAAGAGGAAAATTATAAATACAATACTTGAAAAGATCCTGTATGATCAAAGCCCTCATCGTTTTCTTGTCTATATGAATGGTCAATGTAAAAACCAACTTTAGAAAAGCATAGAAGACATAAACAAAGAGCAGAAGAGGACTGACTTCAGATCGAAGAGCACGGGATCGTAACGATGATCGCGAAACTCAGGAGGGATTCGACCGGATAAGAGCAAAAGTTCTGAGATTAGGGCTTGACATCTGCTTGCGAAGTTGAGGAGCTCTGGAAATAATAATTCGTCGGATTTCTGCAGCGTTTCGACTTCGCCTTCGTCTCCGGAAGAATTCATTTTCAGCGAACCTGGTCAGCACTAAGCAGTGGAAAGGCAAATAACAAAATTCAGAAATGCTATGAATGTTGTACCGCGCATGGTTGTTCTAGTGACAGGTCGTTGAACCGTTGGCGCTGCCGGCAGGCAAAACTATCACACGTTGACGCTGCCAGTAGGCAAAAGAACATGACATGTCATCATGGTTCCAATATCCTATCCCCCGAATTGGGTTTTTTCTTGAGGCTGTGTTTGTTTCCTGGAATAAAAGTGAGGTGGAAAAATTCTTTAAGGGCCTGTTTGGTTACATGAATCCAGAGATTTGAAATCTCTAGATTCATGAATCTAAGAATTATACCCGTTTGGTTGTAAAAATCTCTAGATTCATGAAATCTAGAGATTCACCTTTTTACACTAAAAACATGAATCTGTAGATTTATGGGTAAGGGGTGAAATCCAGAGATTTAAAAAAAGCTATACATTTGCACATTCACAAAAATCACGTCGGTCAAATAGTTTTTTTAGGATGAATCCACAGATTTCATTCCACAACCAAACATCTAATTTTATAAATTATAACTCCATAGATTTGAAATCTATAGATTTGAAATCTCCAGACTCATGTAACCAAACAGGCCCTAAAAAAATGTAGATTTCTTAAATCTCAAAATTGTAGATTATTTGGTTGCTTGGCGTGGGAAAGTGAGAGAAGGAAACTTGTGATGTGACAACCCAACTTTTCCACCCAAGCCATTTTAAAACCCCACAAATTTGGTGGGACTTTGTAGGAAAGTTTGAAAAAGTAATCCCACTACTATTACTTTTCCACAAAACCCTTTCAGTTCCTTTTATTTCCTTCTCCCTCACCCCACTACACATGGGACCCACATTTTTTTTTTCCACCCCACTTTTATTCCAGCAAACAAATGCAGCCTAAGAAAACAAGATCGAAACACACAGTAGGAAAAACTTCATTGCTTTAAAACTAGATATGTTTAAGGCTTATGATCGAACTGATAGAGGCATCATTATCAAACTCTTTCAGTTCGTGGGGTTTGATGATAAATGATGCAGGCTCATTTGTGAGTTAATCTCTTCTCCAACTTTCTCGGTCAAACTTAAAGGATCTCCTTATTCAAGGTTCTCAGGGTTCTCGGGACTGAGACAAGGGTGCCCCCTTAGTCCCTACTTTTTCCTACTCATAATGGAGGCATTATCACGCCTTCTCGATGAATATAAATCCCTGAACTTGTTAAGTGGAATTAAAGTTGGGAGGGTTGCCCTGAAAATTTTTCATTGTTTTATGCAGATAATACCTTTAAATTTTGCAAGGCAGATACGGAAGAAGTTTTGGCTCTTAAAGCAGTCCTCGAACTATTTACATACTTGACAGGGGGGGAGATCAACTTTGAGAAAAATGGGGTGTATTTCAACCGGAATGTACCCAAAGAATAAAGGAATGTGAACTTTCAATATTAAGAGTATCGAAAATTAAAGGAGGAATAATGTACCTAGGATCAAATTTGATACCAGGAAGGGCAAAAGCAAGAACATTGCAACCTGTGGTGGATCGAATGTCGAAGAAGATGACAATGTGGAAGACGACTAATTTGTCATTTACAAAGAGAGGGGTGTTAATGCAGGCATCAATTCAATCAATGGCACTCTACTAAATGCAATTCCTAAGATTCCCCAAGACAACGTGCAAAAAAATAGATGCAATTTGCAAAAGATTTTGAAATGGACAGCCCCATAAAAGCAAGTAGATGAATCTGATAGCTTGGGAAAAATTCAGTCAACCAAAATCTATAGGAAAAATGGGCTTCAAGAAAATGGAAGATTACAATGAGGCATTGTTACTTAAGCAAGGATGACGAATAATTTCAAATCCAGATGCCATATGGGTACAAATCCTTAAAGCTAAATACTTCAATAATCAAAATTTCTTCGACCTTGAGATCACTAAAAAGAAAGGGTCAATGAATTGGAATAGCATTACAAGCATTATCCCACATTTAAAAAGCATGGTGAACAGAGTAGTCGGGAACCGTCAAAGAACATCGTTTTGGTTCAATCCATGGGAACTGCATCAACAGCACAACATAACAGTAGATCAAGACTTCACAAGATGGCCCCGACAGGCAACCGTGGCAGAAGTGGTAGATGAATGGCAAAGTCATAACATGGACATACTGCCAAATCCCTCGAATCTAAATCCGATGATAACTTTTCCAATACTTTTATCTAACCAAGAAGACTCTTGGTCCTCTTCTATTTCTCCAAATGGAGAATTCTCGGCTAATTTGGCTTACCGTGGAATTATGAAACAGTGTTTCATGAACCACGAAAACCAATTCGCGAATTGGTGGAATCGGATGTGGAAATTACCTATACATCCAAAATTTAAAGTTTTCTTTTGGCGTGTTTTAAATGTAGGGCTATCGGTTTGAGCAAAACTAGCACAATGGTTGGATACTCAAGTTGAGTGTGCAATGTGTGGAAAGGAAGTAGAAACAACATGGCATATATTTATCTCGTGTGATTGGGGGGAAATAGTACATGCGGTAGGGTCCCTAGGAATACGGACAGAAAACTGGATGGATACATCTTTACTGAGCCGGTGTCACAACATGGGTTCTCAATTAAGCAAGGCGAATTACAACTGGTTTATGTCTATCCTCATAATATCATGCTACTTCATCTGAAAGGAAAAGAATGTTTAATCACAAAACACTTAATCCTCTCAAGGTGTTAGGAAATCTTTCGTACTGGATTAAGGCGTTAAAACTACAAAGGGAGGATGAACTTTTACATTTAACTAGTCTTAACAATTGTGTGATTCCTCATAATTCATAAACAAACTAGTGCAAGAGTATACCAAATTTTAACAAATGTATTTTAATATGTGCAGGGGTATCTAACCAGCAGCAGGATGGAGTACTGGAATTTGCAAAGATGGACATCTACAGTCTGTCAATTTTGGAAAAGGAAAAGCGAAGGGTATTTTGGAGACGATGCTTAGTGGACTACAAATGGGATGGAAAAAGCAGCAGAATGTGGGATACTGATAGAAGAAATATGGACAAATAATCCACAAACTGCAACTCTATTACCATGGCCTTTTGGGGAATTAGACATGTTAATGGAACTGGCTAAACTAACAAAAATGGTAAAATATGATATATTCCCAAATCCAGTGCTTCAAATGTATTTTGAAACATATGCTAATATAGCAGCTAGTCAAGGGGATGATTGTAATAGAACGATATTTAGTAGTTGTAACTGCTCTCATTCCTAACTTTTAATATGAATTTTCTTTTATCAAAAAAAAAAGAAAAAGAAGATCCCCTTTACTTGCCTGTTACTTGAAACATCTACAATATTACCCTGTGGTTGGTAAGAAAGTGAACATTTAAGGCTTAGGAGAGGCAAAGAGAGCTGACAATTGGAAGGATGGAGTTGAAGAGCATACACAACTATCGACTTGGGAATATGAGATTTGTAGAATTATATTCTTACTTACCAAAAAGATGGGATACTCAATTTGTTTAAAGCCAACTTACTTATATATTTTAAGTAAATTAAACCAACATAGAGTTGGGTTGGATTGGGTTGGGCCGAGTTGGTGTAAGAGCTAAACCCGAACTGACCCGATCAAGACTGATTATTTTATAACCCAAGCTCACCCTTCAGGTTGGAATTAGGCTGGGCTCAGGGCAGGGTTTTTGCGGATTGCAACTATTTCTCAAAAGATTAAGATAGTTATTGGAGTGAAAATACCTTTTTGCCCCGT